>NC_134497.1:3168023-3253229 GCF_040206685.1 Ascaphus truei
GAGGGGGGGGGGAAGAGGAGCGGAGGGGGGGGTGGAAAGGGGAGCGGAGGGGGATTGAAGGGGAGCGGAGGGGGGGGAAGGGGAGCGGGGGGGGAAGGGGAGAAGTGGTGGGAAGGGGGAGGAGGGGAGAAGTGGTGGGAAGGGGGAGGAGGGGGGAGGTGGTGGAAAGGGGGAGAAGGGGGGAGGTGGTGGAAAGGGGGAGAAGGGGGGAGGTGGTGGGAAGGGTAGTAGAAGGGGGGAGGTGGTGGGAAGGGGGGAGGTGGTGGGAAGGAGGAGGAGGGGGAAGGTGGGGGGGAGGCAGTGGGAAGGGGGGGGGAGGCGGTGGGAAGGGGGGGGAGGCGGTGGGAAGGGGGGGTGGAGGGGAGGTGAAGGGGGGGGTGGAGGGGAGGTGAAGGTGGGGGGGTGGAGGGGGGGGTGGAGGGGAGGTGAAGGGGGGGAGTGGAAGGGAGGTGAAGGGGGGGGGAGTGAAGGGAGGTGAAGGGGGGGGGTGGGAAGGGAGGTGAAGGGGGGGTGGAAGGGAGGTGAAGGGGGGGTGGTGAAGGGGAGGTGAAGGGGGTGGAAGGGAGAAGTGGAGTGAGGGGAGGTGAAAGGGGGTGAGGGGAGGTGATGGGTGGGTGAGGGGAGGTGAAGGCCGCTCACTCACCCGTCCGGCAGGTCCCACGTGGATCTGAGGCGGGAGGCAGCGTGTTGTGGCCGCTCTCCCGCTGTGTCCCGGGCGCTCGCTCGCTCCCCCGCTGACTGTAGCGGCGCGGGGGGGGAGGGTATCGGGGAGACACTGACACTGGAGGGGAGGGGGGGGGGGGTGGAGGGGAGGTGAAGGGGGGGTGGAGGGGAGGTGAAGGCCGCTCACTCACCCATCCGGCAGGTCCCACGTGGATCTGAGGCGGGAGGCAGCGTGTTGTGGCCGCTCCCCCGCTGTGTCCCGGGCGCCGCCATCTTGGGCACTCGGCGCCGCGAGGCAGCCTGCCTGGCTATTGGCTGTTCCCCCGCCGGGGAGGGGGTGAGTTGTAGCGCCGGGGGAGGGGGGGGGCATGTATATGTGTGGGGGGGGAGAGGTGGGAGATATAGAGGGGGGGTCTCGCACGGCCGCTGACACTGGGTGGGGGGGGGGGGGCGCTGAAGGGGTAATAATAGTGTGTGTGTCTGTGTGTGTGTGTGTGTCTGTGTGTGTGTGTGTGTGTGTGTGTCCCGCTGACTGTAGCGGCGCCGGGGGAGGGGGGGGTCGGGGTGAAAGCGCGGGAGACACGGGGAGAGGAGGAGGTGCGCGCGGGTGCTGCTAACACTGTGAGCCCCGCTAATGTATGTAACAGTGTGTGTGTGTGTGTGTCACTGTGTGTGTGTCTGTCACTGTGTCCGTGTGTGTGTCCGTGTGTGTGTCCGTGTGTGTGTGTGTGTGTGTGTGTGTGTGTGTGTGTGTGTGTGTGTGTGTGTGTGTGTGTGTGTGTCTGTGTCTGTGTCTGTGTCTGTGTGTGTGTGTGTGGTGTGTCTGTCACTGTGTGTGTGTGTGTCTGTGTGTGTCCCTGTGTGTGTGTGTGTCCCTGTGTGTGTGTGTGTGTGTGTGTGTGTGTGTCCCCGTGTGTGTGTGTGTGTCCCTGTGTGTGTGTGTCCCTGTGTTCCCTGTGTGTGTGTGTCCCTGTGTTCCCTGTGTGTGTGTGTGTCCCTGTGTGTCCTTTGGCCCGTCACTCCGCCTCAGGCCAATGAGAGGTGTGCGGGGGCGGGCGGGCCAAGGGACCAATGAGATTTCCCCTAGGGACACCGGACATCCAGGCAGGCAAACATACAGTGCTTTCACTAATATAGTATAAGATACACAGAGAGAGAGAGAGAGAGAGAGAGAGAGAGAAAAAAGAAAAAAGCGCCCGATCCTCGTGTGATAAAATTAACAAAAGGTTTAATACAACAATCGTTCAGACAAATGCAAACTCACAAATTCGCCATGATAATAAAGCGTGGAATGAGATTAGACTCATGCGCCAAAGCAGCTGAAGTGACCGCCGTCTGTATGCTCCGCCGGAACACGTGACCTCTGGGACCTCACTGTCGGACATTCCCAGTAAAAACGGCAGCCTGCACTTCCACTTCTCCTCGGCAAGAACGGCTCTCAATCAGCCACCGTAGGTCTCTCCTCACCACGTGACCCTACGCGTTTCTTCCGCAACCGGATTTCATCAGGGTCGCTCCAACACATTCCCTCACCCCATCCTCTCCAGCCCGTGTCTCCCCACTGCTGGATGTAACCTCCCCAGTGATCTCCCAGGTCCTGCGGTTACAGCCTCTCTTCCCCACGTCGCTCCCACACATTCCCTCATCCCATCCTCTCCAGCCCGTGTCTCCCCACTGCTGGATGAAGCCTCCCCAGTGATCTCCCAGGTCCTGCGGTTACAGCCTCTCTTCTCCATGTCGCTCCCACACACTCCCTCATCCCACCCTCCCCAGCCCGTGTCTCCCCACTGCTGGATGAAGTCTCCCCAGTGATCTCCCAGGTCCTGCGGTTACAGCCTCTCTTCTCCACGTCGCTCCCACTCATTCCCTCATCCCATCCTCTCCAGCCCGTGTCTCCCCACTGCTGGATGTAACCTCCCCAGTGATCTCCCAGGTCCTGCGGTTACAGCCTCTCTTCCCCACGTCGCTCCCACACATTCCCTCATCCCATCCTCTCCAGCCCGTGTCTCCCCACTGCTGGATGAAGCCTCCCCAGTGATCTCCCAGGTCCTGCGGTTACAGCCTCTCTTCTCCATGTCGCTCCCACACACTCCCTCATCCCACCCTCCCCAGCCCGTGTCTCCCCACTGCTGGATGAAGTCTCCCCAGTGATCTCCCAGGTCCTGCGGTTACAGCCTCTCTTCTCCACGTCGCTCCCACACATTCCCTCATCCCATCCTCTCCAGCCCGTGTCTCCCCACTGCTGGATGAAGCCTCCCCAGTGATCTCCCAGGTCTTGCGGGTTACAGCCTCTCTTCTCCACGTCGCTCCCACACATTTCCTCATCCCATCCTCTCCAGCCCGTGTCTCCCCACTGCTGGATGAAGCCTCCGCAGTGATCTCCCAAGTCCTGCGGGTTACAGCCTCTCTTCTCCCCGTCGCTCCCACACATCCCCTCATCCCATCCTCTCCAGCCCGTGTCTCCCCACTGCTGGATGAAGCCTCCCCAGTGATCTCCCAGGTCCAGCGGTTACAGCCTCTCTTCTCCACGTCGCTCCCACACATTCCCTCATCCCATCCTCCCATCTTACTTTTGGTCGTCGTCTTGGCCTTTTAATCTCTCATGGAATTCAGTCGAGTGGCCTCTTTGTCCAACGATGGTCATTTCTTCTTGCGATGGGTCCGGCCCACCGCCATCCTAATTTCTTCCCCCTTGTGATGATGTCACACACTTTTGTTTGATTTCGAACGCATTCATTCTTCTTCCTGTCTCTCCAGGTAATACCCAGCATGCATCTCTCCATACTTCGAGTTGTCCGAAGCTCCTGAATTATCTTTGCATTTAAGGTCCAAGTTTCCTATTCGTACGAGAGCGCGGGCAGAATACATTGGTCGGAAACCTTCCTCTTGAGGCGCGGTGGAAGGTTTCCTTGATAGACTGTCTCGCTTCTTGCCAGCCACGGCATACATATTCCCCCACTTCTTCCAGCTCTACCTTGCCGAGATTCAAACAGAGGCCCGGAAAGTGTTGTAGGGGCCTCACGCGATCCCCCAGCATTTAATTAAATCCCTAGGGAAGAGCGCAGGGCCTCTGCAACCGCCCGCGTCCGTCCCCCCAGCAAAATCTCCCCCCCCCCCATTTTGCACACCCCTGTGATAAAAAAAGAAACATTAGCTTTAATACTTTTAAGTGCTGAAATGAAGCAGAGAGCAGCAGCCGGAACACAATGCATTGTAATGTGGTGTCACTGTAACGCGCGGGGCGGGGCAGTTACTGGTGTCACTGTAACGCGCGGGGCGGGGCAGTTACTGGTGTCACTGTAACGCGCGGGGCAGTTACTGGTGTCACTGTAACGCGCGGGACGGGGCAGTTACTGGTGTCACTGTAACGCGCGGGAAGGGGCAGTTACTGGTGTCACTGTAACGCGCGGGGCGGGGCAGTTACTGGTGTCACTGTAACGCACGGGGCGGGGCAGTTACTGGTGTCACTGTAACGCGCGGGGCGGGGCAGTTACTGGTGTCACTGTAACGCGCGGGGCGGGGCAGTTACTGGTGTCACTGTAACGCGCGGGGCGGGGCAGTTACTGGTGTCACTGTAACGCGCGGGGCGGGGCAGTAACAGGACGCCTGGGTTCCAGCGCTTGCAGTGTTTCTTGGTGACCTCTGTTTTCTGCGCGTGCTTGGATGAATTACAGTTACTACTTGTGTGTCACCCTATGTGAGTAATAACAACCAAATTATTTGTGCACAGTTGGGTCATACACTTTTCACTTAAAAAGGGTTTCCGTGTTCTAATTAGGTCAGTTTCCTTTAATTCTGCACTGAAGCATATAATAATAATAATAACAATAATGATAACTTTATTTCATATAGCGCTTTTATCCCAAATGGACTCAGAGTGCGTCACAATTACAGCACAGCGCGCGGTACACAGCACATAGGAATGTTACAGACACAGTCTCTGCCCAGGTGAGCTTACAATCTGTGTTTTTGGTGCCTGATGCACAGGGAGATAAAGTGACTCGCCCAAGGTCACAAGGAGCTGTGTGTGTGAGTCAGTATCTGTGTACTTGTGAGTCAGTATCTGTGTGCATCTGCGTGTGAGTCTGTGTGCGTGTGCGTCTGTGTGCGCCTGCGTCTGTGTTTCTGTGTGCGTGTCTGCGAGTCTGTGTCCGTGCGCGTGTGTACTTCTCTGTTTATTTTCATTTGAAATTCTTATTTTTCCAGATCCAATATCACAATATTTGGTTGTCACACATGCTTAAGTTCTAGATAAACACAATTTACAAAAACACACTCAAAAGAAGCCATTAAATAACAAGTGGGATACACAGGCTTAACGTAATGGCTTAAACAGTTCTGCTAACTATGCATTAATGGGATAACACAATTAAACAATAGCTGGAACTGTACTGGTAACAAAAAAAACTACGTCTGCCAATAATTTTTTCCCCAGATTTAACATTTATTCAGCTTCGTTCGCATGAACAGCTTTAAAACGCCTAATGGTTTTGCAGTGTTGTATCAGCACTCACAACGTGTCCTATTTTCCACTTGCCAGATAAGATGTTTTTAAGGATCAAAAGGACTTTTAAACCCTTGCGCAATATTAAGCAACGTATTTCTTGGCTGTGTGACACAGCTTCTTGGGGAAGGGTTCTTCACATGGCATTCCAAAAGGACCTATTCAAAGTAGATGTCCCCACACATGCCAATTTAAGGGAGTACTCCTTGGGAGGCCAGGCAGAATACTATGTTTATATTATCTCTATTTTACACGGCGTTTACATTTTTTTATTGCCTGCAATAGATGTTTTTGTGCCAAATGTAGGCGTCACGAAGGATGAAAAATCCACTCGTCCACTTATCAGTGGGAGGTACATTGGCCATGCTATGCAAGGCATTGTGGGGCGCAACTTTGGGAAGCAGAATGGTGATTGACAGCTCTGCTTCTGAAAAGACGTTCTGCGGCAGCCGCAATCTTTCCCGCACTGGCGCCCGCGGTGGGGCAAGTGGCTCCAAGCGCTTGACCGGTGCAGCCCTGGGCATCACAACCCCACAGCACATTACAGGTCTTGGCCATAAGGTTTATTCATCATAATTCAAAAGTTTTGTCGTTGCGACTTAGCACCGCTTAACAAACGTGGCCCTAAATGCCAGAAATGGGATCACTGACCAGAGACTAAAAATTGATTTAAAAAGGAACAAAACAAATTTGATGATCACCCAAAAAAATGAACATTCGTAAAAGCAATAATATAATAATATTACACGTGGCCACTACATTTGGTGAGTCCAGTCCTAGGTTTACAGTGGCTGACTACATTGCCACTTATTCTTCCACTAATCAAAAAGGTGGCACAGCATCTTTAAGACGGCAAATGTCTACAGCACGTCTTACCGAAGACCAGTAGGCTATGGGCCATATTTACTAAGTGGTGCTAAGGAACCCGACAGCCCAACCCCATGAATACCTAGCAAAGTGCATTATGTGTAGCAGTGCTAAGTACATTTTAGGCCTTCATTGTTCCCTCTGCAATATGGTGGGATATATGGCGATAAACTGCACCAATATTACCATTGAATCCTATGGAAACTGCATGATAGTCTGACCTATACCCGGGTATGATGTGTTATAGAGGGGCGGGGGCAGAAGGGGGGGTGGGGAATTGAATATACCCGAAGCAGGCGCTTGGACCATTTCCGGCCGGGAATCCGTATTAAAGTCTATGGGTATTTACGACCAAATCCAGCCAAACGGCCACTGCAGCAGATAGAGAGAACACGTTTCTACACGAGCGTCAGACGACAAGAAGCAAACATGACATTGTAAGGAGTGAGCTGATGGAAAATCCTACCTCCTAAGTCATCGGGAGATGCAGCGTGGCCGTCGGAAAGGTTAAACTTGAGAGTCTCAGTGCAGCCACTGGTTACAGACAGGCTCTGTGATATCACTAGATCTAGCATTTCCTTATACCTGGAGGAGACAAAGGGGAACATCACTTATTCGTCTATTCTGCATGCTAAATAATGATTTTCTTTCTTTCCCCACCTCCCCCTTCCCCCCACCTCCCCCTTCCCCCCCACCTCCCCCCTCCCCCCCCCACACCGGAATAAATATTAAAAACAGATTACGTAAATCTCAGCCTCCATTATACATTTCACTTAATAACATTCACTAAAGTTTTACCACCTAAGAGAGCGTTGTATTATGTGCAGGAGGCTGTTGCCTTGGAAACTGACTACACATTTGATTACAGTTTGTCTTTTTTATGCGCCGTCGAAAAAGGACTTTTTTTTTCTGCCTCTGTCATTCCCGTTACACTGAAGCAACAACTGAATTCATGGAATAAAACAAAGTGGATTTGTCGGGTTCTTAAATGGGTAAGAATGTAGCTCTGGTTCAAATCAAATAAGCTTTATTGGCATGGCGAAAGAACATTTCAGTATTGCCATAGCGTGAATAACGGGGTAGGGTATTGTGGTTTCACAGTACATGAATAATAGGGGGTAGGTATAATGATTGCACAGTACATGTGTAACGGGGGGTAGGGTATAATGATTACACAAAAATGTATAACAGGGGGTAGGGTATAATGATTACACAGTACATGTATAACGGGGTAGGTATAATGATTACACAGTATATGAATAACAGGGGGTAGGGTATAATGGTTACACAGTACATGAATAACAGAGGGTAGGTATAATGATTACACAGTACATGAATAACAGAGGGTAGGTATAATGATTACACAGTACATGAATAACAGGGGGTAGGGTATAATGATTACACAGTACATGAATAACAGGGGGTAGGGTATAATGATTACACAGTACATGAATAACAGAGGGTAGGTATAATGATTACACAGTACATGAATAACAGAGGGTAGGTATAATGATTACACAGTACATGAATAACAGGGGGTAGGGTATAATGATTACACATTACATGAATAACGGGGTAGGGTATAATGATTACACGGTACATGTGTAACAGGGGGTAGGGTATAATGATTACACAAAAATGTATAACGGGGTAGGGTATAATGATTACACGGTACATGAATAATAGGGGGTAGGGTATAATGATTGCACAGTACATGAATTATAGGGGGTAGGGTATAATGATTACACAGTACATGAATAACAGGGGGTGGGGTATAATGGTTACACAGTACATGAATAACAGGGGGTAGAGTATAATGATTACACAGTACATGTATAACAGGGGGTAGGGTATAATGATTACACAGTACATGTATAACAGGGGTAGGGTATTATGATTGCACGGTACATGAATAACAGGGGGTAGGGTATTATGATTACACAGTACATGAATAACAGGGGGTGGGGTATAATGATTACACAGTACATGTATAACAGGGGGTAGGTATAATGATTACACAGTACATGTATAACAGGGGGTAGGGTATAATGGTTACACAGTACATGTATAACAGGGGGTAGGTATAATGATTACACAGTACATGAATAACAGGGGGCAAGGTATAATCATTACACAGTACATGTATAACAGGGGGTAGGGTATAATGATTACCCAGTACATATATAACAGGTGGTTGGGTATAATGATTGCACGGTACATGAATAACAGGGGGTAGGTATAATGATTACACAGTACTGTACATGAATAACACGGGGTAGGGTATAATGGTTTCACAGTACATGAATTATAGGGGGTATGTATAATGATTACACAGTACATGAATTATAGGGGGTAGGGTATAATGATTACACTGTACATGAGTAACGGGGTAGGGGATAATGATTACACAGTACATGAAATATAGGGGTGGGGTATAATGGTTACACAGTACATGTATAACAGGGGGTAGGGTATGATGATTACACGGTACATGAATAACAGGGGGTAGGGAATAATGATTACACAGTACATGAATAACAGGGGGTAGGGTATAATGATTACACAGTACATGAATAATAGGGGGTAGGGTATAATGGTTACACAGTACATGAATAACAGGGGGTAGGGTACAATGATTACATGGTACATAAGTAACAGGGGGTAGGGTATAATGGTTACACAGTGCATGAATAACAGGGGGTAGGGTATAATGATTACACAGTACATGTACAACAGGGGGTAGGGTATAATGATTACACAGTACATGTATAATAGGGGGTAGGGTATAATGATTACACAGTACATGTATAATAGGGGGTAGGGTATAATGATTACACAGTACATGTACAATAGGGGGTAGGGTATAATGATTACACAGTACATGTATAATAGGGGGTAGGGTATAATGATTACACAGTACATGTATAATAGGGGGTAGGGTATAATGATTACACAGTACATGTACAACAGGGGGTAGGGTATAATGATTACACAGTACATGAATAACAGGGGGTAGGGTATAATGATTACACAGTACATGAATAACAGGGGGTAGGGTATAATGATTACACAGTACATGTATAACAGGGGGTAGGGTATAATGATTGCACAGTGCATGTATAACAGGGGGTAGGTATAATGATTACACAGTACATGTATAATAGGGGGTAGGGTATAATGATTACACAGTACATGTATAACAGGGGGTAGGGTATAATGATTACACAGTACATGAATAACAGGGGTAGGTATAATGGTTACACAGCACACGAATAACAGGGGGTAGGTATAATGGTTACACAGCACATGAATAACAGGGGGTAGGTATAATGGTTACACAGTACATGAATAATAGGGGCGAATGTCACATCCTCTGCCAGCATGGGTTGCAGATCTTTGATTATTTTTCGTATTCCCTATCGCAACGGGACTAACATGCCATTTCCGTATATATATATATATAAAGAAATGATAGGTGTACCCCGCTACAGCTGAATAGTGTGTATAAAGGTTGCAATTGAGGATAAATGTAGAGTTCATGGTTATACACACTAACAGCCCAGGCTCACTGTGTTCCCATTAACCCTACTGGCAGCGCTGTGGTATTGTACTGCTATCAGACCATTAGGATTAGCCCCAATCAGTGCATTGTCCTCTCCATAGAGATCAGTGCTCACTCATGGACACATTGTGTTCCTGCACTGTTCGTTTGGGCTTTAAGTAATAGGTACTCACAGTGTCATTACATGGTAGCTCTAATACTGGTCTAATACTGGTCTAATACTGGTCTAATACTGCTTGCTCCAACACGCAGCCTTTTCTGTGGAAACTTGTGGTCACTTAGACACACAGTGAGCCTGGACTGTTAGTCTGTTTAACCATGAACGATACACTTATCCTCAATGAGATATTTGCCCTATTTTGATGGCTATTATTGAGTGATTTTAAGACACATTACTGTTACTAACTGAGGCTCCAAGGACAATACTTACCTTGTCCTTATATATATTTACTGTTAGGAGATACACCATCTTGTTTGGGTAATCTGCATACCAGACCCCAAGGAACCTCTGATCTAATTCACCTCAATAGTTCCATTTTATTTTAGATTCAGAGTACTACACGTACTCGACATAGGATCCTAATGTGTGTCCTTTGTCTGTTATTTTAATCCCCATTATTTTAATATTTGTGATCATTAAAGATGTTGTTTTAATCACTACACTAAGCATTCAGTATAGGGCTAACGAGTGCCAACAGTTGGGTTTCTTTATCTCTTGGTTTACTCATATATATAATATATCCAACCTCACACTGATGAGACCCATTAAGGTTGAAACATGTCTGTGAGTGGTTTGACTGGCTTTGCATCTAATCCCATGCTGTGCTTAAAAGCTGTGTGAACAGCAGAGCATTTGCTTGTATGGATTTCAAGCATGAGGTGTGTGCTCATTTGCATGTCATTTCCCATAATCCCTTGCTGCAGTGGAAGCACTGTATGCTAGGTGATAGTGGTTGAAAGGCAGGGTTGCAGAAACCTGCCTAAGACATGTGAATGTGCTCACAAATGATATTCTTTATTGGATATATATATATATATATATATATATATATATATATTTTTTTTTTTCAATGCAAAAAATACTAATGGTTTATTACTAAGGTCACAGTTTTGACTCTCCAAGGAGCCGTTTTCAGGACTTTAGACTCTCACATATTCTTGAAAAAGACTCCTTGGAGAGCCAAACCTTTGACCTTAGTAATAAACTTTTTGCACTTTTGCACAAGTCCTGGCGCGCCTGCGATTACTTTCTATTATACCCATTTACTTAGCAGCTAAAGCCCCCGCGTCGTCCGCCATTTTCAGTGGCTATATATAGAAGTCGAAACATTGAGCTAGTAAAGACACATTTACAGTACCGTTTGGTGTGCCTGAGTTTTTTGACCCTTCTATATATATATTGTACTATATAATATTCTCTGGGGAGGACTACGAACGGAGGATGTAACCTGGAACTCAAAGACAATTACATGTGATCATTTGAAAATGGAAGGACCATTCCAGCCACACATTTTTTTCCCCGGCAGTATTAACCGTAAATAACTTTTTAAACAGTTTCATTCCTAATACTTGTAATTATGACCTAATATAATACAACTGAGAAACACAATCCTGAGTCTCCTCACAACCCCAGACATTTTAATAGATAACATGAAAAATGTGCACTTAATGACCATGTAAACGGAACAGTACAGGGACATGCACAAAGCCAGGCTGTAGACAAGCCAGCAGTGCAGATACAGTGCATGCGTTCTGTATCCTCGCGAGGCAGCCTGTACCATTTGTTCGGCTTGTCGTCACTCAGATTCCCCTGAGGCATCAGCATTTAGGGAGACCATGACTGCTTCTTAAGCAGTGTTCCAGAGCAGTGTCAGGGTGCAGAACCCAGCACATGACAGCTGGAGGTGAAGGGAGGGGTTGAAGGGGAGAGACTTCAAAGGCTCCCTGTGCTGTGAATGGATCAAAAGCATATGGCTTTTCCCAAGCCAGTGACTCCCAGAGACTACCTTTTCTGTATACCAGCAAAACACATCATCCTGCTGACTGAGGCTATCGTACTCATTCACGAGAGATCGGAATCTGTCCCTACACTGGAATAAATTAAACAGGGGCTGCTTTATTAGACTTTAAAAGAAGCATTTCAGTTGGGACCCCCCCTTGGAAAACTAATATGTGCTGAAAGGCAAGGCTAGGGGTGGCCAAGTCCAGTCCTCAGGGGGCCACCAACAGGTCGGGTTTCCAGGATATCCCTGCTTCAGCACAGGTGGCTCAATCAGTGCTGAAGCAGGGATATCTTTAAAACCTGACCTGTTGGTGCTCCCTGAGGACTGGATTTGGCCACTCCTGGTTTGCACACATCC
Source organism: Ascaphus truei (assembly GCF_040206685.1). Taxonomy (NCBI): domain Eukaryota; kingdom Metazoa; phylum Chordata; class Amphibia; order Anura; family Ascaphidae; genus Ascaphus; species Ascaphus truei. Next base: position 3,179,980 of record NC_134497.1, read on the forward strand.
ACCTGTATACTAGATGTACCTAGAGAATGTACACCCCACAAACCCCACCGGCGCCTTAATTACCAGCCCAACGGATGGCAGTGATATTTTAAGAGGTTATAATTAGATGACTAATACCTTTAAAAAAATAATAATAATATCCATGTCTAATATTTTAAGCAAAGGTATCGACCCCCAAATAATAATCTGTTAAATACATCTGTCATTAGTTTCATCGATAGGGCACTTTGAATTGCCTTGAGCTGCTTTATTCATCCCGGTCACACTCTTCATTGTAAAGTCTTCCTGTAAATAAAAATGTCATTACCCAGAATCCCTGACTGCAGTGGAAGCAGTGTATGTTGGGAGATAATGGGGAGGGGCAGCGTTGCAGACCTGAGACATGCGAATGCCACGAGTAGTATCTGTATTTGCTGCACACGGTACGGGGGAGGGAGGGTTTGTGACACGTTTTTTTAATGCCTGGTTAAAGTTTTCCAGAACATTTTTGTTTCATAGAAATATTGCTCTTGAAATATTAGTGGATTGCACTAAAAACGGCGTTATAACTCAGCCCTGGCCAACTGATTGCCATAGAAATGTACGCCGGGTCAAGGTGTGATATCCCGCACCGGCGCATAAAAAATCTCCGCTAAAACACGCTGATGCGTTACAGGGATTACTTTGTTTGCCCCAGTTTTCCAACCAGAAATCTTTGATACATTTATTTGCTACAGATGTACCCAGATGTGTACCCACACAGCCCCTGCACATGCGCTGGGGCCGAACGTGCAGCGATCACAGCACAGTGCAGGGCGGGAAGTGCCCATCAGGATTAACACAGCGGGCGTCCCGCCTTCTGAATGGCGCTCCCGCTGGGTGAATCCTACCGGGCTGCAGCAGTCAGGCAGAGCTGCGCAGTGAGAGCAGACGGGATCAGTCCCCCTCCCTGCGCGCCTCTAACAGGCGAACACGCGGCTTTTATTTTAATAACATAGTATTGAAGCAGGAGGTCTCGGGAGCTGAACCGCATTAATTTCAGCCCCTGGGACCCCCTGCTTCCCGAGTTACAGGCCCCGGAACGCAGACATTAAAACGTGCAGGAGATACCGGCACCGCCGGCACCAACTCAGGAAGCAGGGCTACCTTTCAGTGCCAATCAATACTTCAGTCAGTGTAACTCAGCAGTATCCTGATATTACAAAGGTAACATTATCTATTGTTACAGTTTGCCGCTCAAACTTCTGGGAACATTGGCAACAAATTATCACAAACAGGAAAGTGGTACAAAGATGCTGGGGAGGTGAGCTTAAAACCTGTTATAGGAATCAAAGGATGCTTTAAAAGTCATTAAGAGTTGAATAAAAAAAATGCATTATGTATTATCTAATACAACAGAACTGATTTATGGAGAGAAAAAACACATGTCGGATATAGCTTGGAATGCATCCTTAAGGTGGGCAAAACAACAAAATGCCCCCAAAACGTCGATGAGTGCAGACTGTTGCTTCGAATATCGCCACCAACATGTGACTCAAGTCGGCTCGTAAGATTGCGGCATTCATCGGTATCATTAAAGGACAGAAAGACAGATGTGTGTGTAGCGAACATCAGCATGGCTTTGGCATGTCATTTCCCAGAATCCCTGGCTGCAGTGGAAGCACTGCACGCTAAGAGATAATGGGGAAGGGCAGGGCGGCAGACGTGCCTGAGACGTGCGAGTGTGCGCACACGGGGAATGCAAAGTGACCTGTCACGTTAAGATGATGAGGAATGAACGCGCGGAGAGTTACAATGATTAGGAAGCTGCCTTCTCCCGCAGATTGACACAGGGTCTGTTTGCGCTATTAAGCCATTCTTTCCAACATAACACTTCATATAAAAAGAATGCCGCTCTATGCCAATTTTCGTCTTTTTTTTTAAGGAATACCGAGTTTATTTTTGCAGCAGATAATACAAGAGTCATTAACCCTACCCATTCCAGCACCGTTTCTACCAGTCTTTTGTAAACTTCTAAGTATTCGCAAATGTGCGAAACTTCGTTCAAGAAACAGGACCTGCTTTTCCGTGCTTTGTGCGCGGCGGAGAGAACGTTGCAATGAAGAACGCACAGTGTAATGGTCATAGCGTTTTCTCTTCATATTAGCATCTAGCTAGGGGGTAAATTGTTGAATCTGTGGTGGAAAAGGTTATACAGGGAGGAGCAGCAGCTCAGTGAGTAAAGACTATACAGGGAGGAGCAGCAGCTCAGGGAGTAAAGACTATACAGGGAGGAGCAGAGGCTCAGTGAGTAAAGACTATACAGGGAGGAGCAGCAGCTCAGGGAGTAAAGACTATACAGGGGGGAGCAGCAGCTCAGGGAGTAAAGACTATACAGGGAGGAGCAGAGGCTCAGTGAGTAAAGACTATACAGGGAGGAGCAGAGGCTCAGTGAGTAAAGACTATACAGGGAGGAGCAGCGGCTCAGTGAGTAAAGACTATACAGGGAGGAGCAGAGGCTCAGTGAGTAAAGACTATACAGGGAGGAGCAGAGGCTCAGTGAGTAAAGACTATACAGGGAGGAGCAGCGGCTCAGGGAGTAAAGACTATACAGGGAGGAGCAGTGGCTCAGTGAGTAAAGACTATACAGGGAGGAGCAGCGGCTCAGTGAGTAAAGACTATACAGGGAGGAGCAGAGGCTCAGTGAGTAAAGACTATACAGGGAGGAGCAGCAGCTCAGGGAGTAAAGACTATACAGGGAGGAGCAGCTCAGGGAGTAAAGACTATACAGGGAGGAGCAGCTCAGGGAGTAAAGACTACAGATGGGGGAAGTTTTGGGCGTATTTGGCGCCGCGGCGGGCGGATCGGGCGGGCGGATCGGGCGGGCGGATCGGGCGGTTCCTTTGGCTCTGTGGATTTCAGCGGATTAATCTGAAAAAGGGCGATTTCTGTTCTGCGGATTTCTTATTATTATGATTACCAATAAACTCCGCGGATTGGATTCTACAAACCCGTCCATGGCGCGCTGTATCCAAAGGCGGTTTGTGATTAATCTATGAGGAATAAAACCCGCCAAATCCGGTAAAATCAGCGAAAATCCAGGGAATGGATTTGGGCAGATTCACCCATTTATAGTAAAGACGGTGACGTCATCCGCGGCGGCTTCCTATTGGCCCACGTAACCTGGACCTTTAAACTCTGCAGAGATACCGGCGCCCCCTACGGAGGAGGTAAGTATCGGGGTCCCGGGGCTGAAACTGCTTCCTATTGGCCCGCGTGACGCGGGAGCTTTAAACTTTGTCGAGAAACCAGCAACCCCCTTTGGAGTTCGTGGGAAGCAGTGGGTCCCCGAAGCTGAAATGAATGGCGGTTCAACTCCCAAGACCCTCTGCTTCAATCCTATATTGAAAAACAGTCATTAAAAAAAAAAGCATGAATTGCCCTTAAAATAAAATTCCACAACAAAAAAAAAAGGGGGTTTCAGTTTGTGAGGAACTAATTGGAATATATGGCCGCCATCTTAACGGATCGACCAGAACCTTAAAGCAGCCAATCCCACCATTTTACCAGACGTCGAGCTGGGCGGTGGCGGTGTTCTACAGCTAGAAATAGCACAGTCCAGCTCAGTGGTACCGGTCCAAATTCTGTAAATGAATTAATAGGTACAAAAAAAAGAAGGAGTAGGCGGGATGGCCACTTTAACATGGAGTAAGATCAACAGAACATACAGGAACTAAAACTTCTAACTCTCACCCTGTATCAGCCACAGAGGTGGATTTCCCACCAGGCTCGATAGGCCCGGGCAGAAATGTCCGCCCCCACATACATTTGCCGCGCTCTCGGGCCTGATGGGAAGGCACTTAGCAGTGGCGGCTGCCCCCCCCCCCCCTCCTCCTCCTCGTGAATTGCAGCATCAAAAGGCACCGCGGACGTCACCAAGGTAACGCAGCGTTAAATGACATCATGACATTGGTGATGTCCATGGCGCCATTTGACACTGCGATTCAGAAGGAGAATGAGGGCGGTCACCACAGCTATGTGCCGTGGGGCGGCGGATTTTCGACTGCGTCGCTGAGCTGTCACCCAGATTAAACCCAGCGTTTGCATGTGATTGCATGTTTAGCGCCTAGGATAGCAGCCCGCCGTCGCATGTAACCGCGGCTACAGTACCGCTGTGCCCAGGAAGTCACCCTAAAGCAGGGGTTCCAAACTCCAGTCCCCAACAGCTCAGGTTTTCAGGATATCCCTGCTTCAGCAGAGGTGGCTCAATCAGTCCCTACTTCAGCACAGGTGGCTCAATGAGAGGATCAATCGATTGAGCCACCTGTGCTGAAGCTGGGATATCCTTAAAACCTGACCTGTTTGGGGTGTGGGGGGGAATTAAGGCCTGGAGTTGAGCACCGCTGCGCTGAATAATACCTCTGTCCCGTTCAAAGCCTGATATCTTACATACCATTCTGTTGGCGCGGTCTCCACGCTGCTAACTCAATATGTCGCCCCCACAGTCGAGACAAACCAAAAAAAAAAAAAAAACACCGTTTTGCTCCAAATTTTGCTGAACCTAAAGATGTTTTGTAAAAAAATATCTCATCCGACTTCCGCCCCCATCAAGAAGGGGGGGGTGGGGAGAAAAGCCCAATGCGTGTTCCCCCGGAGAGGAACAGATGCTTACCGCGATCCCGTTCTAATGATTTATATATTCTAATTACATCATTGTTCTCTGATTTCATTCGCTCCGTGCGATTGATGACTTTGTATCATCCACTGTGTTTGGTTTCATCATTTTGAAAACACACAAGGCTCTTCCTTTTTTTTAATCCTGGTTACCCACCTGCTTCAGATGTCACATTTGTTTTGTACGCATCACAAAAAGTGCGTAGGGTTTTCCATGACGTCTCTCGCTAATGCAGGGGGGCTCATCAAGTCCCCCCCAAACGGGTCAGGTTTTCAGGATATCCCAGCTCCGGCACAGGTGGCTCAATCAGATGCTCAGTCAGAGACTGAGCCTTTGATTGAGTCACTTGTGTTGAAGCAGGGACTGATTGAGCCACCTGTGCTGAAGCAGGGGCTAGCTGTGAGGATTCCCGTTAAACAAAGCAAAACTAACGCCCGTTCTCTATGTAAAAATAGAAAAAATAATGGAAGGTAGAGAGAGCAAAGCAAATACAGGCGGGGGCTGGAGGCAAAACAAAAATTAAATAAACTATTTATTAGGCATGATAGCCCAAAATACAAAGGACACACATAAAAATACTCTGACGCGTTTCCAGCCGTGGAGGCGCTTTATCAAAGAGAGACTCCAGGCACGTTAGTAGGTCACATTTAATGGACTTTTACCCCTAAGCACCTCCTACTTCGGGCCTTATTCTACATGCACGAAGACTTTATCTGAACGGCTGCCTTGGTGAATATAGAATTATCCCCTAATATCTATGCATCAGCATCTTCCACACATATTAAGACAAACGGCAGGGGGGGAGCTATGGGTCGAGATCCAAACAGAGCTATTGTCAGGAAAACCATTATGTGAAATATTGTCAACAAGGTAATTATTTCTCCACAGCAAACAATTGCAGCAATATGAGCTGTCTGGAGGCACATAAGGCCTTGGCCATGTTTGACGCTTGCTGGCGGAAGCGTGCTGACGCGCGCTCCCGCTCAGCACTGAGCCCCTACAGCCGCAATTAGAGCGGCTTTAGTAGGGGCTCGCCTGCGCTTCCGCACGCTTGCGGAAGCGCAGGTCTTAGGGGAATTTTAAATTTCCCCGCTTGCCGGCGAGACAGGCCGGTCACGTGAGCGGTTCGCCCAATGAGGGTGAACCAGCTCCGTGACGTCACTGGCCCGCCCCCGGCCAGTGACGCGCCTGCCCCCGGACCGCCCCCTGACGCTGCTGAGAGCGCTTGCGGTAAGCAACCGCAAGGCCAGGGAAAGCACCCGCTTTCCCTGAGCCTCAGCGCGCCTCAGCACGCCAGCGGTAAGCGTGTCCGAGGCCTAACACATATTATAATGTAGTATTGGCATAATCACTTATTTGTACAGTTTATGACAAATAAAAATACCCCATGTGAGCACATTCATGTCTCAGACAGGTCCACAACGCTGCCTTTCCCCTTTATCTCTTAGCATAGAATGCTTCCACTACAGCCAGGGATTCTGGGTAATGACATGCAAATGAGCACTCGCCGTGTGTCACTTCTTGTCCAATGTAACAAGGAGCCCTATTAGCTTCTTCCTGCCGCATTACACATTGTCCAGGAGGAATGTTCCAGTCTCACCTTGAGATGACACAGTTCCCTTTGGTGGAACCGCTGCCCACAGACGGGACTTTCTGCCCCTGAGTGATGAGCGGTCACACACTGGATCTCACTCCTTGTTTCTGCATCTCGAGCCATCGTGCGTCTCTTCAATCAGCAGGTTTAATAAACTGCTAGAACGTTACACTTCCTACAAGTTGTGGTTGATACAAATCTCTTAACTCCAAAAAGGATGTGGAGAGTAACAGATGGAACAATGAATCCGGGACAAGCTGCACAGCCCTGACACTCTGTATAAAGATATAGATAGAACTTAGATTGTAAGCTCATCGGGGCAGGGATTTCCTTTCCTATTGTCTGTTTTTGTTGCACTTATTGTCATTTAATTCCCTGTACTGTATTGTCTGTATTATTTATGAATGTGAATTATTATTTAGATAATTTCACAATAAATATGTTCATATATTGTTTCTAAACAGGTCCTCGGGAGTGCTGTCTCCCACTCATATTAGAGCGTTTTATAGTATTATGATCACCCCAGGCTAGTAAGGGACCTGCAACCGAGTCGATCCTCGTGAGTTCGTGAGTGCACCTTTTTATCTATTGCTGCTCTATAAATATATACATACGGTACATACATACTGTACTACAATACAGTACGTCTGCTCTGCCTGAGGACCATGTGACCGCATCCTACTTTGCCGTAACCCCCCTCTGACACGGTGTTCCAACCTTGGTAACCAGGACGCCCCTTTCCCAATAGTCTCAATAAATCATAGCACCTGTGGTTACACCGACCCCTTAGCACCTCTGTCCTGAGCCTTGCTCAACAGATCTCAGATCCATTTCAATGAGCCTAGCTGACAGCTTCCTTAACATGGGTATCCAAACATTGTAGGGACCGGGTGTCGGACAGGGGAGGGGGAACGACTGGCCTGGCCAGCTGAGAAGGGTACAAGGAAATTGAGACGGGACGCTTTCAAAATGTAACTAAAAAAATAACTATATATAAACTATATATATAAATAGATGCAATTTACCAGATTCTAGTCCAGCAAGAAGAGACAGCACACAAGGAGTAGACTTCAATGATATATTGAAAGTGTAGACACTCAAAGAAGTGGTTCTTTGAGTGCCTACTCTTTCAATATATAATTGAAGTCTTCTCCTTGTGTGCTGTCTCTTCTTGCTGGACTAGAATCTGGTAAATTGCATCTATTATTTATCTATGGGATAAGCATCTGGATTTTATGGAATACAAGTGTGTACCGGCAGCTATGTGAACATATATATATATACACACACACACACAGAGAGATATATTGAAGGGGTAATTAGCCAAAGCTAAAGGATGGGACATCCATTAAATGTGAGGAAACACTTCTTCGCACATATGGTGGTGGATTCAGGGAACAGCAAACCATCGGAGATGGTAGGTAGAGGCTAACACACCAAGAGAAATCAAAACTGCTCGGGACATATAAATCTATTATTCATATGAACGAAAGTCAACAATCAGATACAGTGTGAGGTCTCACAACACAGATAGCAGCGTGGGAGGACTAGGCAGGCCAAGTATATAATATATAATATAAATAAAATAAACCAGAATAAGTGTCCACACCAGGAAACTAGATGTTGTCCAATGGATGGCAGGTCCCGCTACCGGGTGTACCGCCAGCCCGGATGGTTCCTTGAGAGTAACACTGCCTGGGCTAGGCTTCCCTGCTGCGTCCCGCTGTGTCCACGTGTACTGTAGCCGCTCCGTATGCCGGCTACGGACACATTTGCCAAAGTTGCGCGCGCATATGCGGAAGTGCGACTCACTCGCTGCTGCGCTCCAAGCTGTGAGTCCTGCTTGTCACAGGATCTCCAGACAATGCTGGTATCACTCCGCAAACGTCACTACCCACAACCCTACGCGTTTCATGAGATAACTCACTTCCTCAGGGGCAAGATCTATCAAAAGAATCCTAGTTCAACAGGACTGAACATTTATATATGGTCAGGTTTTTGTTGTTAGGCGCCGGTTTATTTTTTGGCATTTCTGTGTGTGATGTGTAACTATTTCACTTGTTCCAGGCAGCCTTCCTGTATTTTAGGCACTTCTTGATATGTATTAGTAGAGTTTATAGCACACTATATTATTAATAAGCATTAGCACTGCAGCACATTTTTCTTTTTACACGTATAGAACGTTATAGATACTCCGATAGCAGCGCCCTCTCCTGTAATCTGGCTTTACAACACACACACACACACACACACACACACACACACACACACACACACACACACACACACACACACACACACACACACACACACACACACACACACACACACACACACACTTGGAGACAGGATAGCATCTTTGATATAAACAGAAGAACAAATACATGTAACTTCTATACAGTGGGACCTCTCTGTATACAGAATCCCTGCGGAAGCCTGTTCAACAGAAAGAGGAAAAGAGAGATACAGAAGCAGCAGTTTGAACAGATGCTTAAGTTGGTCTCACACACAGAGGTCAATGAAAGCACTTGAAAAAGCTGTTATTTACATGATGTGTATGAAGCCCGGGACACAATAAGTAACAACGCGTTCCCTGATACACCTCGCGGTTCTGCAGAGAATCGAGCGGAAAGGCTCCGGACTCACCTCCCAGACACGCTTATGGTTATCAGCTGATGGAAGGTGAATTACATCTCCTTTTAAAGATATATATATATATAATCACTTAGGCTGCGCTTATAATGCCGGTGATAAGAGCGACGCGACGGAGCGACGGCTTGGTCGCGATCGCTGGAAGTCATCTCAATTTGATTTTTCCAGCGACCGTAGCCTGACGTCACCGTCACTATAAGCGCGGCCTTAGATTGTAAGCTCTCCGGGGCAGGGATTTCCTTTCCTAATGTCTGACTTTGTTGTGATTGTATTATAATTCCCTGTACAGTATGGCCCGGCTTCTCGGCGTTTCGCCAATACGGCGGTACTGCAAAGGGGGGCCGCCGAGTCCACGCATGTCCAGAAGGGGGGCCGCCGAGTCCGCGCAGGAGGGGGGCTGCCGAGTCCGCGCATGTGCAGAAGGGGGGCTGCCGAGTCCGCGCAGGAGGAGGGCCACCGAGTCTGCGCAAGAGGGGGGCCGCCGAGTCTGTGCAGGAGGGGGGCCGCTGAGTCTGCGCAGCAGGGGGGCCGCTGAGTCTGCGCAGGAGGGGGGCCGCCGAGTCTGCGCAGGAGGGGAGCCGCCAAGTCCGCGCAGAAGGGGGGCCGCCGAGTCCGTGCAGGAGGGGGTCCGCCAAGTCCATGCAGAAGGGGGCCGCCGAGTCCGTGCAGAAGGGGGCCGCCGAGTCCACGCATGCGCAGAAGGGGGCCGCCGAGTCCATGCAGAAGGGGGCCGCCGAGTCCACGCATGCGCAGAAGGGGGCCGCCGAGTCCACGCATGCGCAGAAGGGGGCCGCCGAGTCTGTGCAGTAGGGGGCCGTCGAGTCCACGCATGCGAAGAAGGGGGCCGCCGAGTCCGTGCAGAAGGGGGCCGCCGAGTCCACGCATGCGCAGAAGGGGGCCGCCGAGTCCGTGCAGAAGGGGGCCGCCGAGTCCACGCATGCGCAGAAGGGGGCCGCCGAGTCCATGCAAAAGGGGGCCGCCGAGTCCACGCATGCGCAGAAGGGGGCCGCTGAGTCCACGCATGCGCAGAAGGGGGCCACCGAGTCCCTGCAGAAGGGGGCCGCCGAGTCCACGCATGCGCAGAAGGGGGTCGCCGAGTCCACACATGCACAGAAGGGGGCCGCCGAGTCCACGCATGCACAGAAGGGGGGCCGCCGAGTCCGCGCATGCGCAGCAGGGGGGCTGCCGAGTCAGCGCATGCGCAGAAGGGGGTCCGCCGAGTCCACGCATGCGCAGAAGGGGGGCTGCCAAGTCCGCGCATGCGCAGAAGGGGGTCTGCCAAGTCCACATGCGCAGAAGGGGGCTGCCAAGTCCGCGCATGCGCAGAAGGAGGTCCGCCAAGTCCACACATTTGCAGAAGTGGGCACTCTGGGCTGGCGTAAGAGGTAGGAGAGACGGGAAATCGCCGATGGACACAGCAAATACTATGTTCCACTTTTCGGCAATTTCCGTTGGCGGCCTGGAACGGATCCCGCCGTATGAGTGGGGCCCCGGTGTACGGTATTATCTATTTTGTAAAGCACTGAGTAGTACACTGTGTGCGCTATATAAATAAAGATATATATATATATATATACATAATTAAAAGATGTTTTTTGTTAGTCATTTTCGAATAAAATCTCTATATATTTTTTACCTCTCACAGAAATGTCTGTTTGATATTTTTATTAACCAATTTGTACAATCTAACCCTACGATTTCATAATAAATAAATTATAAAAACGCTAACAATCGTTATTCTTATTTCCTGGTTTTTTTCCTCCGACGCTATTTTAAACTGATCGCAACGTCGACATTTTTTTTTGTAAAAGGTTTCTAAAAACCCGTTAAAAACTTGTAACATAACATTGATCTTGTTCCATACGGGCCCATTTTTAACACTGTTTATGACGCACTCTTCTCCTTCCTTTTCCTTGGCTTTTACTTTCAAAATACATCTGGGGCACAAATGTTCACAACATCCCAAATTATAGCAGAACTATAATAACAAATCATTACTGCTGAGACCCCTGGTACATTTCTGAAGAAGGATTATCGTTGTCATACTGCGGCGATTACAGGAACGCTGCTTCCTGCTGTACAGGATTTTCTAGCTTAGCAAAAAAGATGTCCGATTTCCTTTCAATAACCCCCCCTGATGTGTCAACCGAGAGACACGCAAATTACCCACGCACCACACAACGTTGTCACGGACCCCACTGCATGGTAGCTTCGTAATTATTACACATCATACTGTAGTTCTAGAAGTATGATGTACAAAAACGAAAAAACACTGATATACACTTAATGTAACCATGTATCTGTCATCACAACTCTGTGCCCAGGACACGCGTGAAAACGAGACGCAACGAGACGCAACTCTCCCTGTATTACTTCCTGCTAAAACATTTTTATTTATAAAATAAAAATAAATAATACACATACTGTATACACATTTCTTCTCATACACACAGACACCCCCCCCCCACACACACACACACACACACACACACACAGACACCCCCCCCCCACACACACACACACACACACACACACACACACACACTTTAATAGTTTAATATACTGAAATACATACACACAAATGTATATACAGTCATATGTACATATACACTTACCCATACGCACACCTATACACAACCGTAAGTTCCAAACACAATACCACAATACCACAATACCACAGCTACTCTGAAATATATATATACATGCACTTATTCACATAGGCATACTAATACGCAGGGTTGAATGACATACACACATATGAACATTTTTAAGAAGTAATATGATGTTTGCGCTACTAAACACATACGCATTACAGCCTGGAGAAATGGCTTTTCAGTCAATTCAGTTGTATAACTTATAAATATTTAATAAATGCTCTTAAATGTCTGAAATTACATACAGATCAACATAATGCAAGTACAGCAATCCATGCATTGTCAGTGATATATATATATATACACACACACACACACACACACACACACACACACACACACACACACACACACACACACACACACACACACACACACACACACACACACACACACACACATCAAGGAGTGCATTCAGTAATCATTGCATATAGCGGAACAATACAGGGACAAAGAATCCTTTAACTAATGATTATAGTCTATTTTTGACCAATTAAAGTATCTGGAGCCTGGGGATATAAAGTCACCAGCTCAGTGATACATATACTGTATCTGACACCTGCGCCGAACAGAAGAGGCCAGAAACACACTATTTCTCCCCCGGATCACATACAGTAAGTAACTGTCCATTCATTCTGCGCAGTATTGTGCCCTGTGGAAGAGACTTGGGATGTATTGGAAGCTGACGAGTAACCATGAAGAACCTTTCTGTTGGTGCATGAAAAAAAAATGGCAACAACTCTGGCTCTTCATCAGGACCAAGGCAGCTATTTGCACCCTATCAAATCCACAGGCACCTGTACATTCACATTATCCTTACCTTCCACGTACCTCAGTCGCTTCCAAAGAAGGTGGCCAGTTTATGGGGTATCCCCTACAACATGCCAAACCTTCCACTGCCTGTGTTCTGTCCTACCGGTTGCCTGGTTGCCTGACACGGTGTCCTGTTTCTACAGTAGGTAGCTCTCTACTGGACACCCCTTCTTTCTAAATAGCCACCCCCCTTCCACAGGCTAACTCCCTGGCCACAGTGCACAGATGAAGAATTGGAGGTCATTCATTATGGGAGGCAACAGCTGGGAGACAGACCTCCCCAAACTTCCTGCAATTAACAAGTGAAAGAGATTAGTGGGAGATACACACAAGGGCATCTCTGGTTAAGGTGGGACTGTGCCTTTGTGGCTGCTCAGGTTTCTGGTTGATCAGTTCAAGGTAAGCAGGGGGATGAAACATTCTTTTCTCCGGAATTAACCTTGTACAAAACAAGGGACTTTTATTTTCTGGTGGCTGAATGAAAGAATTAGCAAAAGGAAGACTGCACTTAATTAAAAAAAAAAAGAAGAAGAAGAAAAGAACACATTTAGGAAGTTTTAAGTGTCGTGGGAAAAAAGTAAAAATGCAGGTAGCATAAGAAAATAATCGGGCATTGTTCCAGGAAATGCTTGTGTGGCTCATAAAATGTACACGAGTAATTCCCAGCTGTCGAATATTTGTTGTGTATGGAATACACCCAACCCTGCGGATTCAGATACCACTGGGTAACAAATGCAGGCACATTTATTTTCCTTTAAATCTTTGGTTAGTAAAAAATATATATATATATATATATACATGTAGAGGTATCAGTACCGTGTTAGCCGAGCTTCAATAATCAAAAAATAAATAGATGATACCGTTCTGTGGCTAACGAAATGCTTTTATTTGTGTGAGCTTTCGAGATACACTGATCTCTTCTTCCGGCGATGTAACATCGCCGGAAGAAGAGATCAGTGTAGACTCGAAAGCTCGCACAAATAAAAGCATTTCGTTAGCCACAGAACGGTATCATCTATTTATTTTTTGATTATATATATATATTTATATATACTGTACAGCGGTTGGAACAAATTTGGGTAAGAAATGAGAAGTGATAGATAGAATGGATAACGGAAAACAAAAAGTGCAAATGGAAAACGAATTGCTAGGGCCAAAATTAGTACCACAGGGATCGATGCTATTGGCCGACCCATTTCGATAACTTCCTGGAACGGATTTGCCTTCAAATAATGCGTCCCAGTGGCGTTCCTATTAACGGACAGGAGACGGAACGCCTATTATGGGACCATCTCTATTAATTACCTGCTTTAATTACCTAAGCAGCATTGCATTCCGATGACAAGCCTTACTTATAACATGCTTTACCAGGAAACAATACATTGGGAGTTACCGCTCGTTTTTAAGTATATCCTGGGAGGTGGGAGATTGGGGCCTCTATCCACCGTCCAGGGATGCCCTAAAATAAAGTGAAGTTCCACTGCACATGTGCAGGGGTCGTCTTTGGGGGTCCCCCGTGTTGCGGCTCAACCCCACAATCCAGCCAGGATCCTCTGCTGAACTCCACACAGGGACCCTCACACAGACCTCTGTTGCCTCTTTCTGCAAGGGTATCCTACGTCTTAAACCATGGTAATTCCACCACAGTCACAAGGCAGGGACACAAAGCATTGAGTAAGGTGCTTAATCCTCTCTGTTAAAACTTGTCCCATGGTCACGGTCAACTGTCCTTCCAGTGCAAGTTTGGGATAGCCGACATAAAAGTCCAAGCTAGCTGATGCTATGCACAAAGTCACCTCCATATTACAAAGACGTCTCCATATTAAAACACCTTCTAGCTGCCCGAGGAGCCACCTCCATGATAGATTACTAGCCTCTTCTATCTCACGAACAATACTCTATATTAGAATAATAAGTATACACAGCAGCCTCAAAAAGCCAATTCCGAGGTAAAATAAGCACCTACATCATATCAATAATATCCTATGTTGGATTTAAAGTAAAATTATACACAGCTGTCAATGAAATCACCATCCTGTAAAAAGCCCATCTCTTTCTTATTACAGCAGTATACATGCTTCAGAGGTCAGATAGATTCCTACTTTATACTGTAAGTATTGTATTGTATGTCTTTATATAGCGCCATTAATGTACATAGCGCTTCACAGTAGTAATACACGTGGTAATCAAATAAATAACAGATAATATAAATAACAGATCATGGGAATAAGAGCTTTAAACATAAAAGTAACATTAAGGAAGAGGAGTCCCTGCCCCAAGGAGCTTACAGTCTAATTGGTAGGTAGGGAGAACGTACAGAGACAGTAGGAGGGAGTTCTGGTAAGTGCGTCTGCAGGGGGCCAAGCTTTATGTATCATGTGTTCAGAATATCCACATGCTTCTTTAAGCTTCATATGCTTCTTTAAGCAAGTGTGTCTTAAGGTAACTTCAGTGGGGGTGGTCTCGTCCAAACTCTTGTAGGAGAAATACTTTGGGGTGTGAGGCGGCTATGTGTGCAGCTCAAGTAACCATAATATTCACCTAATGGGCAGTAAACTAGCGGTTGACATAAAACTGGTCCTGCTGGGTTAAAACCATGAAGCCCAAGGTGAAGGTAAGATGAAGCTTCACAACTCCACTGTCACTTTTATTCTTCCAATAATAAGTTCAACTCCACGACATTGCTCGCCAATGTAAAAAAACCGAGAAGGGGGGTGCAGTTTAAATATAGTCCTAGCAGTTTCCTCGTAACCAAAACCCTGCCCTCTTTAAACTGGGAGCAGTTACAAACGCCAACTGCAGGATACCCAACATACCAGCGAAACATTCCACTATGAAATGAAAGCCGATGCCCAATTCACCGTGAAATAGCAGCACGGACTGAGATGTTTTGTCACGTCGGATATCAAGTGCAGTTTAATTTTAGAAAACCGAGGAGCTTGTTTCAAAACCAACTTTCTCAAAACCCCCACGCTGACTTTCCATCGGGGAAACCCAGCACTGCAAAACGGCTCTGCCGGCAGCGGCGGGGAACGGTAACGAGGTTACACAGCTCCGCAGGCAGCGGCGGGGAACGGTAACGAGGTTACACAGCTCCGCAGGCATTTCAAATCCATTAAAAAAACAAAAACAAAGGTTAAACAAAAATGCTTTTGGAAAACTGGTCGCTTCCTGAGTCGTACCCTCGGCTGCTAAATTAAATCCAAAAATGTGTTCTATTCCCGCTTTACGCAGCGATCCAACATAACTATGTCCGTTTTCTGTACCGAAAAGTGTACAGGGCTTACAGTAAATAACCCGTAGAGCATTGGTTGCCCCTACAATCCCACACTTCTGCATCAGGCTCCCACCAAGGCTCATTTCATTGAAGCTTTTTTAGTATTCCTTCATGGTTCTCCCAAATAAGTTATACGCCATATTTTTGTGTTTAATTCATTTTAAGTACTAGTTTATTAGACATGGGGTGCTCAACGCCAGCCGTCCAGCCTCCCACCCCCCCCCCCAAACAGGTCAGGTCTTCAGGATATCACTGCTTCAGCACAGGTGGCTTTCAGTCATTATGACAAGCCATTGATTTGAGCTGAAGCAGGGATATCCTGAAAACCTGACCTGGCGGCTCATGAGGACTGGAGTTGGCCAGCCCTGCTCTAAACCAAGCCTGTGAAATAATAGAGATCAGTCAAAGATCCGCAAGACTGAGCCGTGACTACCATCCCATGAAGAGTCAATTCTGTGTCCAGATGGCCAGAATTGATGGGTTATCTTTCTCCGGCGATGACAGCTTGCTGGGTATGGATGCATTGTTTCCCAATTCCTCTTACCCTTTATGAAAAAGGAACGGCAGCGCTCTTTGGGGCGATGTGCTGTGTTACCCACGTGCATTGTTAGCATTTCTCATGATGCATTTTTCATGAGTGAAATAAAGTTATTTTTATATACTGCGCGTCATTATGATCATACTATACACTCCCCATAAGCAGAACGCGGTAGGATTAAGCGTGGGTGACGTGTAAGGTATGGGATCAGTCTCCGTGGCTGAGGAATACACTCCCCCCTCAGTGTTCTAACGCCTTAAAGAGGCTGGCTGAGCAACTTTAAAAAATCTAAAAAAAAAACCTATTTTTTTTAGTTTTAATATATTCAGCCTCTGATTACATTTATTGAAAACTAATTACCTAAGCTGACGATCGATCAGCAATGATCCTGCTTCCCTGGGTTCACTAAATGGCCGCCTTCCAGTTTCAAATCAATCCTCCATCCAGTGTAACTCAACAGCTACAATGTATCCTGATATTACTAAGGTAACGTTATCTATTGTTACAGTTTGCAGCTCAATTTGTTAGCAATATTGGCAACAGGAAAGTGTTGCAAAGATCTTGCACTGCGGGGGAGGAGGGCTAAAGCTTGCTATAGCAATCAAAGGATGCTCAGTATATTAAAAAACTCACTACAATGGTATTAAGAGATGAAAAAAATAAAAACAGGTAGTAGGTATTACCTAATACTACAGAACGGATTATTTCTCAAATACACACATTAGGATATTGCTTGGATTGCTCCTTTGGGGTTTAAAGTTCTTATAATGTTTCTTGTGAGTGCTAAATATACCTCCTGCTCGCCCGTGTCCAGGACTTCAGCGTTCATACGTATACTACGAACAATTCCATCAGCTTCGGCCACGCAAGATGAAGGGCTGAGGAACACAGAGCGTGCTACTCAGGGTCCCGGGCCGAGGCACAGCCACTCAGGAAGTATGGTCCCCGGGAGGGGACCGCAAGCCCACGCTGCCGGATACGGGGGAAGGGAACCGCACAGTTTGGTGCATTTGATATTCAATGAGATACTTTTGTTTCCTGCCATATAAATCCCTTAATGAGTACGTAGCCAGCCCAATGCACATAACAGCAGTGGCAATTCCCTAACTAATGAGCAATGGAAATATGTATATATACGTGTATATCTGTGTGTCTGTTTGTACCCAGCGCGTCCCAGCAGTAACACTAACACAATAATATGTATATATATATTATATATACGTGTATCTGTTTGTACGCAGCGCGTTCCAGCAGTAACACTAACACAATAATATGTATATATATATACGTGTATCTGTTTGTACGCAGCGCGTTCCAGCAGTAACACTAACACAATAATATGTATATATATATATATATATATACGTGTATCTGTTTGTACGCAGCGCGTCCCAGCAGTAACACTAACACAATAATATGTATATATATATATATATACGTGTATCTGTTTGTACGCAGTGCGTTCCAGCAGTAACACTAACACAATAATATATATATATATTATATATATATACGTGTATCTGTTTGTACGCAGCGCGTTCCAGCAGTAACACTAACACAATAATATGTATATATATTATATATATATACGTGTATCTGTTTGTACGCAGCGCGTTCCAGCAGTAACACTAACACAATAATATGTATATATATATATACGTGTATCTGTTTGTACGCAGCGCGTTCCAGCAGTAACACTAACACAATAATATGAGACACATGGGCTTCTGGGCATAAAGGGAAAGGACTTCCTGCCCCAAAGAGCTTACAGTCTAAGTAATATAAATGGATTACATTAAAGCAGCAACAACAAAAATGAACCTAGTAAAATAGACTTACTGTAAGTTTTTGTCGTTAACTACAAACATGGCATACCTCTGAGATTAAGATAACACTCTTTGTACTCTGTATGGAAAGCAGACTGTGCTGCTTGGTGGAGTGGAGAAACTGAAAATAAATAGCAGGAGTTGCCATGTAAACGCCCTACTGCAGGTTTTGGGCCATAGGGGTCCATGTTAAAATGGATTTAAAGCAAAAGGTGACGCTGTGTGCTCATTTGCATGTCATTTCCCAGAATCCCTGGCTGGAGTGGAAGCACTGCATGCTAAGGCCTTGGTCCCAGTGATCGCCACCGCGCATGCAGTGGCGTGCACTGCGCGAACAAGAGACAGCCCCCTATAGGGCCGTCCCCAGTCCGCGCGTGCGCATGCATGCCCAAAGCGTGATGTGGCGGCCACATTTCCAAAAGACAAGAAATGTGTCATTTGGCGCGGCGGCCGAGCGATGGCTACGCCGCGGCGGTGGTTCAGCCAATGAGGGCGAACCAGCCACGTGACATCATTGCCGCACACGCCCCTCCTTCGCAAGCAATCAGAAGTCCACTGGTCGCTTCACAAACGGGTGGACGCACCACCAGGCGCTGACTGGGGCTGTAGCCGAAGAGATAACGGGGAAGGGCAGGGTTGCAGACCTGTCTGAGACGTGTGCAAATAAAAAATAAAATAGCTAGGAAAAAAGAAAATAAGGTTGGTAATCTGTTTGAAAGGACATGACATGGAGCTCAGGTTCAAAATAGGTCTTATTGGCGGGGAGCAGCACCTTTATACCTTCTAAAATGGGGGGCGGGGGGAGGTGCATCACAGACATATTACATTAAATACGTTAGAATCCAACCTTTTAAGCCCATCCGGCAACCCTTTGTGGGGGAGCTTGGTATCTCAAGAACAGAAATAAGGTACCAAAATAAAAATGGCAGGACCAGCAATTCAAAAGGCATCTCAAAGACCCAAAATCTACATTGCATTTAAGACACATTGCTATTGAAATGCAAAGCGTCGCCCTTAGCGCTACTGTCCAGGATTTCCACGCAAACAGAAGCGCAATTTGGGTTTCTGCTCTCCTTAACATAACACATATTAAATTAGTGAATGCAGGGCAGCAAAAGATGGAAGCGTTCCTGTTTCTCCGGCAAGGTTTGGAAACGTTTCGCTTCGCGTGTTGCCGAAGTGAAATCTCGCATCTTGTTCCTCGCCCACTGTGTTTGAAACTGTTTCCTTCCCTCCAAACCGGAAAGCTGCCGGTAATGTCGCGTGGGAAAAACTGGCAGCGAAACCATACCTTGCTAAAAAAAATAAATGGATTTCTTCTATCTTTCAAAAACGTGATGCGAAGGTTTACAGGTTGTGGTAAAAAAAAAGAAAGAACATTTTAGCTAGCAATACGGAAATTATTTTTGAGTATTTTCAAGGCAAATTTCCACTTAGTCTCCTTGGTGAATTCACGGGTGGAAACCGCAGGTGCAAAAGTGATATATTCGGAGAAACTTTTAGCCCTTAAAAGGAGCAATTTGTGCGCTTTTTTTAACGTATTATTTTTTTAACACAGGATTGAAGCAGGGGGTCTCCGGAGCTGAATCTCATTAATCACAGTTCCGGGGACCCCCTGCTTCCCGAGATACAGACCCCCGTAGGGGGCGCCGGTATCTCCTGCAAGCTTAAAGCCCTCAGTCACATGGGCCAATAGGAAGCCGCACCTGATGATGTCACGACCTCCTATTGGTTCGCAGGGCGCGGGAGCTTTGAAACTCCGCCAAAACATGGTGTAGGTGTGTCCAAAATCCCCACTAAATGTAACATAAACACATATACGTAAAATATACGCAAGGAGAGCGCCTCAGCTGCAGGCGCTCAAAACGAAATACTAAAAAGTTCACTTATAACCTGATAATTAACCAATTAGTCAATAATTATAGATACCTATATCTTCACAGTATAGTATGAAAAGTCCAGTCCAATTCATTCCAGATGGTGCTATGTCTTAGTCAGGGACGCAAACCCAGCAATCCAACGTGATACTAAGATAAGAGAAAAAAGCGCACACCTCACGGTGCAATAAAATCTTTTACTAAACACAAAGAATATCCCCCTGACGAAGAGGCCTGGCCTCGAAACGCGCGGGGTGGTTCCCATTGGCAGAGGAGAGAGGCTGGAAGTTGGAAGAGTAGTTTGTGTGTCACTGTGGAGGAGAAGGAAGGGAGCGTGCTGTGTCCCCATCCTCCCTGATCCGCCCCATTGAAGCGGCGTGAGGACGGAGTGACGCTGGGTCGCGCCATCGGAAGGGTCACGTGGTGGCCGGAAGAACAGCTGAAACACTACCCAAGCGTCTGCCAGCAGCGGACGCGCTGACCCAACAGGCGAAGTATCCCTGCAGTGGAAGCACTCTCTACATATCCACACACCCTCTGAAGCCAACGCGTTTTAAACTTGGATGTTTGTGAGCGTATTTGTATTATTCTTTGTGTTTAGGAAAAGATTTTACCATGAGGTGTGCGCTTTCCTTTCCTCTTATCTTAGCCGCACGTAAAAAGCAAGATACATCTAATTAGAATACTCCTAATACTCTGGTATTCGTTCCGATTGCATCTCACCTGTCCACATTAGCACTCCTCACAGTGCCGACTGATACACGGAGGAAAGGGGTAATATATTCTAGTTAGACGTATGGATACAGAAAAATTCTCTCTCCGATCAGTTTTACGGCAAAGTCGTGTTCGATACATAACATACATTTTGTGCGGGTCACGTTTAAAATGGCTACCCTGTTGGTGCTTTGTTTTCTCTCATTAAGGCCTTTAATGCTTTGCAAAAAAAATCGGCATCAGATTATCCCATTTCCAACTGGATTCCCTCCAACTTTTTTTTCTCTTAGTTGAGAAGCGAGGGGTCTCCGGAGCGGCACCGCGCTCATTTCAGCTCCCGGAACCTTCCGCTGCCCAAGATACTTACCTCTGTCTATGCTGCCAGGACGTCATGAAAGTTTACAACCACTGCGTCTCGGGAGCCAATAGGAAGCTGCGATGAATGGTGGTACGGCTTCCTATTGGCCTGCGTGCCGCGATAAACTGATCGCTTAATTCCGATTCCTCAGCAGGGGATGATACCGGGCGGAGTGGACCAATCGGCCGCAAGCAAACCACTGCTGGCGTTCGGCCGGAGACTGACCCTCTGCCGCAGCCAAGCCGCCACTGGAATCCCCGCCGCCGGCCGCTTCCAAGGTAAGTCTTATTACTGTTTAGGGTAGGGGGCTAATTTAAGGGGGTTTAGCGGTTAGGGTAGGGGGTTAATTTAAGGGGGTTTAGCGGTTAGGGTAGGGGGTTTTGGCACTTACCGTAGTGGCGAAGTGGGAAGCGAGGGAAGTTTTCCTGAGTCGCGGCGAAGCGCCGGTGGTGATTTGGACGCGGCAAAATGGCCACGACCAAATGTGCCAGACCGGATACCAGGGGCGCCTTCGAAGATAAGTATCCCGCGAAACAGGGAGTCCCCAGAGCTGAAATAACCGCGGCTCACCTCCGGAAACCCCAAAACAAAAACAGCAGACGCAACCTGTAATACATCATTCCTATAACCGCCTACGTCTTGCGTCCTCGCGTATAAAGTGCTCACTATTCACTTCAGCGTAGATCTACCCTCTTGGGAAAGGGTAAGCAATTTAAGAGCACAGAACTATTTAACGACTCTCTTTGGCCTGGGCCCAGTAATAAAGTCTATGAATATAATGCAAATCTCAGTTTCATGAGCCGCCGCTCTCTGCAGATCAGACTGAAGCACTTAGCACACGAATGAGTGACTTTAAAAGACAAGTCAGGGGGGGAAAAAGTGGCTTATATTATGAGTCACTTCTATGATCTTATCTTTGACTTTTAGTAGAACGAAACAGACATCTCGAAGCGCAGTCCAAATTCCTCACTGACATTTATTTTTTTATCAGACGGTGAGCCGGTTACCCGGGGAAACCAGGTTTCAGCTTTCAATCGAGAACTTTGTTAAGCTGATCTTCTCAGAGGCCCCATTGTGGTACCTGTCAGTAAGTCTCCCAGCACACAATACCAAACTCGCCCGGTAGCACGTAATATATATAACAGCAAGTGCAGATCTTACATTCGGAGCTGGGCAGTGGCCCCCGGGCGCTGCGGTAAGTGTGACTCGATCGGGGGGGGGGGGGGGACTCCAGCCCACAAGGGCCACAAACATGTCTGGTTTTCAGGCTATCCCTGCTGCAGCACAGGTGGTGCAGTTGAAGACAGAGCCACTGATTGATCCACCTGTGCTGAAGCAGGGATATCCTGAATACCTGACTTGTTGGTGGCCCTTGAGGACTGGAGTTGCCCGCCCCTGCTCTAGACGCACAGAAGACCTGTTTTGGGTTGATTAACCTCGAGATTCGTCCAGGTGTATGGCATGCAGATCGCTACATAAATTGTTAAATATTACAAATCCCTACACAGAATTTAATCCTCCCCATGATACTATTTAAACCTTTCCTACCTCCATAAATTCCAGGCCTATGGTATCTACATGAAATAAAGGCTCGCCCTTATTTACCTCCACTCTTTGACTTGTACTTTTGCCTCTATTCCTAGATCCCACACTTTGGCTCCTAAGCCTTAATTACTCATTTCCCTCTCTCTATTGATATCTCCCTCATTTTGCAGCCACAAACTCCATCTGCTTCTCACATCACATCCCCATCGCTCCAGCAAACTCCCTGTCCCTCTTCCTCTCCTTACTGTTACTCCTACTCCGGTGGTGATATATCCCCTAATCCCGGCCCTATCCACATACCAATCATTTCACGTTCCACACCCTACCCCAAAGCCTACGTTTTCACCACGCACTGCCAATCACTCCAACCTCATCCCCATTACACCTCTCCCTTCTCTTCGTTTTTTTCCAGCGCCCTATGGAACGCACGATCTCCCTGCAACAAACTCCCAGCTATCCATGACTTATTCATTTCCAACTCTCTCGCCCTCCTGGCCATTACAGGAACCTGGCTCACCCCGAGAGACACCGTCCCCCTGCTCCCCTCTCCTGTGGTGCTCTCAGCCACACACCTATACCCGGGAAGACAGGCGGAAAAGTGGGCATCCTACTTTCCTCTCTCGTCCTTTGAAGTCCATGCTGTCCATCTCTCTTCGCCCCTCCGCCCCACCCCGTGTCATCTACCGTCCCCCTGGATATCTCAAGTTCTTGATAACTTTGCCACCTGGCTCCCACACTTCCTCTCTTCTGACGCAACCTACTGTCATCCTGTGAGACTTTAACATACCTCTCAACAATCCCACTGCCCCTTCAGCCTTCCATTTACTCTCCTTAACCTCCTCCTGCGGTCTCTCCCAGTGACCACCTCGTCTAATGACTGCAATGGACATTCACTTGACCTGGTTTCCCCCGCTTCTGCTCTGCCTCTACATACTCTAACATCCCCTTCTCTCTCTGATCATCACCTCTTAAGTTTTAACCTCACTCTACCCTTCCAAACACCTACTTCCATACGCACATACACAAACCTACAGGCTTTAGACCCCTCCTCTCTCCCATCTCTAACCAAACTCCATGTTATCTAACACCCCCAAACATCCACACTCCCAAACCTTAATGGGACCAGCCGTGAGGTTGGACTATACTCCATCCTGAGGCATACTCCGTCCCACAATGAGCAGCCACTCAGAAAGCAGTGACATCATCGTGATATGACAGTGCAGTTTCCCATTGGGTGCCCCAGCAGCCATCTTTGTTTTTCCGTGCAAGTACTGGGAAAAGTACAAACATAAATATCTCTGCAATCAGAGGTCCCCGGAGCTTTGAATGATGCGGTTAAACTCCGGGGGACCCTCTGGTTCACATAAGGTACAAAAAAATAACACTTTATTTTGGCGGGGGGGTCTTTGCTGCTTTAAAACAGGAAGGTCCCCCTAAAACATAAAAACAAGGTAAACTTCTTTTGTTTCCTTTGAACAATACCTCATGTGTTCGGCAAATCCGAATCAAATAAATGTTCCATATGAGTGGATCCAGACTTTTCCAACCCTCCCCCATCTAAATAACGGCAGTCGTCATATATACCAATAAGGTACATACAGTACCTCTGACAACAATCAAAGGTAATATTTCAAACCCATGGCTTTATTGTCGCACTTTGGCTGTGAAATCAGTGCAAATAAACACCGAAAAATGGCTAAAAAAAAACAACAATGTAAAAAAAGCTGCCTTCTTGATTTTCTACTGTGTGTGTGGAGGTGCTGTGCTAGAAGCTTTATATTACATGCAAGGGACAGTGCATTGTGTCATAGTATATTAAACTGGTGACCTAGCAAAACAAACCAAACATTGTAATGTATACTCAGCGTATTGTGCTCAAACCTTCTCTGTCCCAGAGTAACCGAGACACTGTTCTGTTAACTGTATTGGTCACCGCTTCAGGTCGGGCGCGAGCATCACCCCTTCAGGTCGGGCGCGAGCATCACCCCTTCAGCTCGGGCGCGAGCATCACCCCTTCAGGTCGGGCGCGAGCATCACCCCTCCAGGTCGGGCGCGAGCATCACTTCTCAGATTATTGGCCTTGCATCTCATTTTTCACCTTCCCCAAATCTGGCCAGAAAGCAGGAGGAACTAAATGAGGGGAGTGATGGACCACATGGTGGGAAGCCACCCAACCCCCCCCGCGTATCCTGCCAGTTGGGTTTGGCATGTTACACAGGTGTAAGGTTACCCGCTAATGAACCCCCTAGTACCTGGCACCATAGGGGCAAATAGAATTGTGTGTGTCCTTCAAGAACTTTGACACTAGCTGATGCGTCTTGTCTAAGATTAAGGAAGAAGAAGGGCACAAGATACAGATGTTACATTTCTTAGATATGGGCCAGCTACAGTGAATCCCAAGCTCGTCTCAAAAGAAAACTGGTGAACACAAGCTCTTCGTTGTGGCGGGTCCTTCCCTTTATCTTGCCATTTATCTGTTGCACTTTTCACCACTCTTTCTCATTTATTTTCCTTGTATGGTTATTTTGTACAGCGCTACGTTCATTGTTGCCGCTACATAAATACAATTAAACAGCACATTTTCTTTGAACAGTTATGGGAAGTTCGATAACCAAGCGTCCCTAGAAATCATACATATGATTTATTATTATACAATTATTTCTGTATGTATCAAGTTCCTACACGGGCTTATATTGTCCAGGCGCGTAAAAACCTTTTAATGCACCACAACTTACCGCAAATTACAGAGGGAACCTCCCAGATCTCTTATTTATAGCGAAACGATGAAACTAAACCAAATTCGTAGAACATTTGTCTTCTACCCACAATTTTTTTTTTCAAATGTTGGTAAACTAAGTAAAAACAAAAACGTTGCATACTACGTGTCTACAAATAATAAAGTGATGGTACATGCTTATATAATAACGTTTTGGTAAAGTGATGGTACATGCTTATATAATAACGTTTTGGTAAAGTGATGGTACATGCTTATATAATAACATTTTGGTAAAGTGATGGTACATGCTTATATAATAACGTTTTGGTAAAGTGATGGTACATGCTTATATAATAACGTTTTGGTAAAGTGATGGTACATGCTTATATAATAACGTTTTGGTAAAGTGATGGTACATGCTTATATAATAACGTTTTGGTAAAGTGATGGTGCATGCTTATATAATAACGTTTTGGTAAAGTGATGGTACATGCTTATATAATAACGTTTTGGTAAAGTGATGGTACATGCTTATATAATAACGTTTTGGTAAAGTGATGGAACATGCTTATATAATAACGTTTTGGTAAAGTGATGGTACATGCTTATATAATAACGTTTTGGTAAAGTGATGGTGCATGCTTATATAATAACGTTTTGGTAAAGTGATGGTACATGCTTATATAATAACGTTTTGGTAAAGTGATGGTACATGCTTATATAATAACGTTTTGGTAACGTGATGGTACATGCTTATATAATAACGTTTTGGCAAAGTGATGGTACATGCTTATATAATAACGTTTTGGTAAAGTGATGGTACATGCTTATATAATAACGTTTTGGTAAAGTGATGGTACATGCTTATATAATAACGTTTTGGTAAAGTGATGGTACATGCTTATATAATAACGTTTTGGTAAAGTGATGGAACATGCTTATATAATAACGTTTTGGTAAAGTGATGGTACATGCTTATATAATAACGTTTTGGTAAAGTGATGGTGCATGCTTATATAATAACGTTTTGGTAAAGTGATGGTACATGCTTATATAATAACGTTTTGGTAAAGTGATGGTGCATGCTTATATAATAACGTTTTGGTAAAGTGATGGTACATGCTTATATAATAAAGTTTTGGTAAAGTGATGGTACATGCTTATATAATAACGTTTTGGTAAAGTGATGGTACATGCTTATATAATAACGTTTTGGTAAAGTGATGGTACATGCTTATATAATAACGTTTTGGTAAAGTGATGGTGCATGCTTATATAATAACGTTTTGGTAAAGTGATGGTACATGCTTATATAATAACGTTTTGGTAAAGTGATGGTACATGCTTATATAATAACGTTTTGGTAAAGTGATGGTGCATGCTTATATAATAACGTTTTGGTAAAGTGATGGAACATGCTTATATAATAACGTTTTGGTAAAGTGATGGTACATGCTTATATAATAACGTTTTGGTAAAGTGATGGTACATGCTTATATAATAACGTTTTGGTAAAGTGATGGTGCATGCTTATATAATAACGTTTTGGTAAAGTGATGGAACATGCTTATATAATAACGTAAAAGGGTAAAACATGAACTCCCTCTTCTTAAGTTACAACCTATTAAGTGATATCCAAAGTATCAATGAAGCCGCACTCAGCCAAAAAGCCACGGGGCCGGGGTGGTCATATAAAAGTGCTGTTCCTCCCAGGACCAAAAAGAACCAAGACGCCATGTTTAAAGGACAGGTTAGAAACAGGGTGATGGCTGTATTTGGTTTCATGAAAAGTAGACGCAAGTATTTTGCGGTCACATTAGTCTGATTTCCTTTATCTTCCCTCTTTTGTGTGATGGGCCTTATCAACTAAGTAAAGATACTGCATAAGACACCTTCTGGTGCTGGGAGAACCCTTACAGACTAGTCACTCGTAGGACCTATTGTATAAAGAAGTCTCTCTCTCCCCACCCATATTTCTGGGTCTGTGTGAGACAGCCTAGGAGTTTTGCGGGGTTCGTTGCAGTGGGGGTTTTGAGGGGGGGGGTCTCTTACCTTTTCCGGAGAGGCATCTCCTCCTCCTACAACGCAGAGTCATGACGCAAGGGGAGACGTCGCTCTCTCCCGGCACACTTAGAGGCCCCTGCCAATCAGTTCCATTCTTGTAGGGAAGAGCGTGGGGGGCCTCTGTAACTGCGGGACTCCCACCTCCATCAAACCGGTCCTGTCCATAGGCATCACTTAACTAAGGTCACATTAAATGGCTGCGTTAACCTTACCGGACCTTCGTGGATACAATCTGTTAGGAGGACATTCTCCCTATCAGCCGAAAGCAAGACTGATAGGGTTCATGCTACAGTATATCCGGCGAAAACGGCTGCATCGGCGGATACACAGAAAGCCCTTCAATGCTGCACATTGCGGTACAGGCATACCCCGCATTAACGTACGCAATGGGACCGGAGCATGTATGTAAAGCGAAAATGTACTTAAAGTGAAGCACTACCTTTTTCCCCACTTATCGATGCATGTACTGTACTGCAATCGTTATATACGTGCATAACTGATGTAAATAACGCATGTGTAACAGGCTCTATAGTCTCCCCGCTTGCGCACAGCTACGGTACAGGTAGGGAGCCAGTATTGCTGTTCAGAACGTGATGACAGGCGCATGCGTGAGCTGCCGTTTGCCTATTGGGCGATATGTACTTACTCGCGAGTGTACTTAAAGTGAGTGTCCTTAAACCGGGGTATGCCTGTATATAGCATAACGTTATCGCTATTAACGGCTCTTCGGTCTTAATATTTACAACAATCAAAGGTCGGCTGCAAAGTTCTACTTTATATATCATAATATCTTCAAATGTTTCCAACATTTCACAAGTGACTTGTCTGAATTGTCTTTATTACGGTTATCAGATCACCGTGGGCCTGTACATAAACCTCCCTTTAAATAATAGCAGCCGCCATACAAAGAGTATGAACATAGATACACGGTGTCCGCTGGCGTTACGCACAAGGCACGCCACGGAGAAATAAATCTCTGCACATTTGTAATATTCTGACTTGATAATCCCACGTGATAACTGTATGTCAATAACATACTGACTAACTATTTTTATCATCAGACGGTTTTATTGCTGGAGCAGAGGGAAAAAGCCGGTCTTCATACCCACTGGGGATGAGCATAATAATTGAAACCGGTTTTCCATTTGCTTTCAGCACGGCGGTGAACCACTTACAATGGCTGTGGACTTTGACCTTGCCTGACCTCTAACCTGTGCTCAGACATTATTGTTTCCTGAGCAGAGACAGATCTGAGAGCTTTGCTTATGTGAGCAACGCTGAGAATCATTCCGCCGTCTGAACCAGAGTCCAAGGGGATGCATTTATTTTCTATTTTTTTTATTTTTCCCCAGCAGTTTATGTGTCAAGGTGAAAGTGGTCCAATTCTGGAGCAAAGCAAACGGTTTCAGCTGTAATAAAGAAAACATAACATTCATTTGAACGGGATTTTTTCATTAACACATATGGTGCTGAATTCTTGCCCCAGTTTTACCTTGATACACAGACCCCCATAATACGTCTTAATAGCTCAAGTTGTTTGACAAAGCCAAAGAAAGGCAAAGTACTCTCCACGGGTTGCAATACATCGGTGGCCTTTCTGGCAGCGGGGGGGTGGGGGGGCTAATATTGTGCTTCTCGCTTTTGTTAAAGCTCACGGGACATATTTACTAAGCAGTGCTACTCGGTAAGACCCCTTTAGGTCACTAGGCTGTAATGTGTCTTCCAGCGCTGGAAGGCGTCTTCCGGCAGAAGACTGTTTAGCCAATGTGGGCCTTGAGGTCTTCTCCAGCATGGGGAAGATAGCTTCACTGCCCATTACATTGGGTCATTTGTGTCCACACGTAAATTGTCATTTGCCACCGATTTTCATTTGTTCTCTTACTGTAAATCACGGCTGAGGCCACGGAACAGACCTGATAAGTATGGGTTTTATTTATAGGACACACGCCCAGTCTTTACAGGAAACAAACACTTGGAAGGTCGCTCTCCGGCTGATGACGTTAATGACATTAATGGAACGGCCGCCTCACCCAGTGACAAAGGGTTAACATGAGTAATTACTGCAGTTCTCCAAGCAGAAGAACAGCAGGCGGCAGCCTACCTCCCCCTGGCATTAGAAGGGTTAAACCATTTAGACTCCCATATGAAGAAACTAAGAATGTCCCATGTTTTCTCCACGTTGCCCAATTCTTTCATGTCTCAGCAATCAGGCTACTTTAAAGGGGGTATTGTTGTTGACGTGGCCTTTTCAAACCTTGTCTGAGCATTCAGGCCACACTGGGAGAAAATGGTTAACACAACAGCCGGACATCAAAGGACTGCAGTAATTGTGATGTCAAGTTCCATCAAAACTCAACAGCCGGCATCTACCTCCTCGCACTCACCCTTTCCCAGACAGAAGGGTCTCTACCACGCACTGCAAGCCCCTCACAAGTCACTTACCTTGTGCAATATATATATATAACTATATAGCAGACGCTATTACGCCCGTTAACGCACACAATAGCTAGGGTGACCATATTTGTCCTGGGAAAAACCGCGAGCGCCGACCGCATGCGTGATGAGCGCTTGCCGGCCGCACATGCGCGATCATCATTTGCCGGGCGCATATTCGCGATCGTTGTTTGCCGTGCGCTTATGCGCAGTTGGAGTTTGCCGGTCACGCATGCACAGCCAAAAAAATATTGTTTGCGGGGACTCAAGTAACAGGACGAATTTACAGATTCAACTTTTCACTGCAAATTATTTGGGGCCAGGGCGGACGGGTCTTGCTTGTAAAATACAGACTGATAATAACTATAGATTTTCAAGGATCCTCTCGTCTTGGTTTTGTACTTCCTATCACCGGAGATCGAAGTGGGTTAGAAAAAAGAAGCAAGATCGTATTAAATATAGGGGACAAAACTCTCTAAGACTGCAGTTTAGTAAGATTTCAACAATGTTTGTGCTGTAAAAATATGGGAGAGATTTTCTAAACAAAATCCATTTTTTTCTTTAAAAAGATAGAATTGTAAGTCAGTGGTCCTCCGTAACCCCTCGCACCATCACACTTTGCCCATTGCCAAAGTTCCTTTGGGTGGCTACCCCCAAATTTATAGGTAACAAACTCTTCTTCTATGCAATGTACTCACATGGCATTACTTAGAAGACAAAGGGCCTGTGTACTAAGCGTTGGAAACGGCTTTTTTCAGAGCAAACTTAGCGCATGTGAAACTCGATTTTAACTGCGCTTGTGAGAGGCTCTGTATTTATCTCACATTTCTCCATCTGCATCAAAAAGGATTTCCTCATTTATTTTGGCGCACAGAAATAATCTGTGCTTAGATGTAAATGGGATGTACTAAAAATGAATATTTGTGTGCGGCACAAAATAATAAAAATGCGTCAAAATCATCTGCCAAGTTCAACTCCACGTAAATGCTAAAAACAGTTAATAGTGTGCAGAATAAATTTGCCATGTATCAAAATCAGTTAGCTATGGCGCAGCGCGAATGGTTCATTATACATTAACAAAGTGTATTATTTTGGCAGTATAGCTCTACTAAATGGTATTACACTAATCAAAGATACAGCTCAACCCCCTTATAACGCTGCGCTTGGGGTCCAAAGAATCACATCGCGTTATAAGCGGATCGCATTAGAAATAACGTACAATTGTATGCATTGTACAATAAAGTATTTAAGACGCCAATAATCGTGTTGTTAAGTATTCATAAATACGAAAATTGGGAGCCGCGCTTGCACCGCGCTATAAGCGGATTTGCGTTCTAACGGGGTTGAGCGTATTTACTAAAAAAAATACACATAATTGTGTTTCCATTAAAATTGTATCAATCAGGTACTCATCATCGAAATCATTTCACACAGCACATTACGCGAGTATCAATTCTTCATTCCCATGACGCACATTTTTTTAATGTCTGTGTTACTTCTAAGAACTGACATTTGTGACGCAGCAAACATTTGATTAAAAAAATGTTAGTACGTTCATGCTAATTTAAAAACATAGATTAGTAATAACGTTTTGAGAGTAAAATATAAAAAACGCGCAGGTCGCTATAAAACCATGGTATAAAAAAAAAAAAAAAGGATAAGCAACTGTGATTTGTAAAAAGACGAGATTTTTGGGAACGCTGACGACACAGAAGCCGGTATAAGCATTACCTCGGCCAGCTTAACGAGCCAGGGAATGAAGTTATCCCATAAAATCATATGTGACAAAGGAGAGCGAGTATTCTCAGCGCGGAGCGGGAAGAAAAACCATACGTTAAGATTTTGTTCAACAACCAAATGATCACACGGAGATAAACCTTGTGAGCGTTAAATACAGGGGGAAAACATGTCAACGTGTTTTTCAGTAACAGAGCATCATGGGAGTTAGTTCTGCGCACAGCGTTCATACCGTTTGCAGCCGAACGGATTAATAAATTCCATGTGTCAAAATGTGTTTGAATTCCCCTGAGATTCGCTCGGCGGTGGTGACGCGGTGGGGGTGGGTTGGGGGTGCGGAGGGGATGCGTGTACAATAGCTTAATAGGTTTGATGCCGGGGGTCTCCGGAGGCGAACCGCGTTAATATCAGCTCCAGGGACCCCCTGCTTGCCGAGATACAGACCTCCATAGGGGGTGCCGGTAGCCGCTCCGGCTGGGCTGTGTGGGGTTATAGAAATGGCGGATTTAAAGCTACCGCACCACACGGGGCCAATAGGAAGCCGTGATGTCATCCCCTGCGGCTTCCTATTGGCCCGCGTGCGCATGACCGTTAAAGTTGTCTGCGATACAGGCACACTTCCGGGTCATGTGATCACTCCAAGAGCGATCGCGTGACGCGACCTACCAGGAATAAATAGAATTCCATTGTGTCCCACCCCCTAGTAGAGAGGGGGAGCGAGAGGGGGGGAGAGGGTGAGAGAGAAATGCAGGGGGGGGGGGGGGGGGAGAGAGAGAAAGAACAATGACATACACCTGTAGGAAATATTTGAGGAGATACCTGTGACCACACCTGAGATACCTGTACCTGGAAAATATGCTATTTTAAACCATTTGAATATAATTTGTTACTGATTTAGGCACTGTCACAGTATGAGCCTCGGTGTAACAGAGCTTTGCAGGGCTGGCCCTAAGGCTGCTGAAAGCTGCCATCTAAAAGCCAAAAGGTAATATGTTTATACAACCTCGTCAGTCTGACACAGCAACATACATTATAGTAACACGTGAAAGGGCTTAGCCTTGTCATACCGTGTGAACTACAACAGTGGTCAAAGTGGCTTAATACAAGTCGTGGTATTTATTCCTGGTGTAACATTGGAGCCGAGGTCTTTGGTTCGTCTTTCGGAAAAATGTGTGCCGGAAAAATAGGATTCTTTATAAAAAATAGTATTCTCTGAATACTCCAGGTACCATCCAACGTCTAGCACTGTGTCAGTGACCATGGACTATTCTGGGACACAAAACTATACACCACCTCTGTTAATAAATAGAATTATTATTATGCTTATTGCTTCTTTTGCCCCAGTATTGCATTCATTTTGTGCGCACACCTAGTGGGATATCAAACCATTTATTCGAAATTGACGCAGAAAAAGTGCTCATTTGCGTCAATTTGCCCCTGCTGTGTGAGCTTCTTGCGTCTCTCGCCGAGCAAAAGAGGTTAACGTCCCCGCAGACATGATGCACTGAACTGGCGCATCTCTGCTCCATTATACCGCCAGTCTTCCGGCATTGTGAGGGTTAAATCAGGGGTGCTCAACTTCAGTCCTCGAGTACCCCCCCCCCCCAACACATCAGGTTTTCAAGTTATCCCAGATTCAGCACAGGTGGCTCAATCAGAGGCTCAGTCTGTGCTGAAGCAGGGACTGATTGAGCCACCTGTGCTGAAGCAGGGATATCCTGGAAACCATGAGGACCGGAGTTGAGAACCCCAGGATTAAATAACAAGAAACGCAGCAGTAAGTCCGCGGGCGCGAGCATTCTCCTGCGCATTTTATCTGCACCGGCGTAACTCAAGCCTGCACATTTTTGGAAGGCTTAATTGAGTCAAGTTTCCGTGATACAAAAACAAATTGGGCATAACGTGCGAAAGACTTTCTGCCTGGCTGCTTTCAGCGAAGCCACGTCTATAAATTCACTGCATCCCCCCCAAAAATAAATTATATTAAAATGTCGTCTCCAAAACGACTCTCTCCAGGGACCTGCAAATGCTAACACTGCAATCCACCCCCCCCCCCCCCGGGACCCCACTCAGGGAGAATAAGGGGGTCTCCTCCAACGTTATCAATGACCTTGGATGTGACCAGCCTGAAAGGGAAATGGGAACCCCTCCACTTCCGTTCCTGGCACCAGCCGCGCCTGGGAGAGCTCCGGCCGTCCGCCGGCGGTGCTGCGGGTGGGGGGGCGGGGGGGGTCTCTGACACAGTAAAGGTTAAATAACTGCATTCTTCATAGCAGAAACAAATGGTACAACGCTCAGTAGGGGTCACATGTGCCATCAGCGTGCTGACCTTGTGACACTGGGGACAGTCGTACGCGCACGAACATGACCAGGGGACATGTTTCCGAAGGACAAAGTGTTCTAATGGCAGTGACGTGTGTCATGTGTTATATCTGGCTGAGGCCTTTCTATATCACAATCTGACACCTGGACCTGTTCTAAAATCATTTTAAAGTCAGTTTGTAAAGCTGGAGAGGGGAGGCTTGGGAGCTTGTGATTTCCTTTGGCTGCTCCCTTTGTCTGGTGTTACTTTGTGTTCAACAAGAGTTTGCACGG
Source organism: Ascaphus truei (assembly GCF_040206685.1). Taxonomy (NCBI): domain Eukaryota; kingdom Metazoa; phylum Chordata; class Amphibia; order Anura; family Ascaphidae; genus Ascaphus; species Ascaphus truei. The sequence continues at coordinate 3,214,006 of NC_134497.1, forward strand.
GCAAATCCCCCCTCCCCCCTCTCTCCACCTCTCTTATCTTTATTGGTTCCATGATGAGGGGAAAGAAAACACTTGGTTGACAAACCCTCCCCCAATCAGAGGCCCTGAATAAATTCAATTTGCAATTAATTACCAGTGGGAGGAGAGGGGGAAACCAAGCCAAATCTTTGCCTTTAGCATGGATAGATTTGGTCCAAGGAAGTCTATTTGATTGCTCATTTTGTTTACATAAGATTGCTGCGGTGCTCCTCAAGAAAAGTGCCACCCCAGGGGGCCTTACGACACAATGATGTGGACGTGGTACGGGGTCCGTGGTCACGAAGGTGGCACGACCTCCTCCACAGCATTGAAGGGTTAAATCTTATTTGGGTCCACCCTATAATGTACAAGGTGCGAGAACCGCAACGGCTGGATCTGACCCATTAAGAGGGGATATGATAACTACAGCGGGTCCTCGGTTATCCGACGCAATGCGTCCCGCAAACCGCCGCCGGTTAACGGACCGTCGGAAAGCGGGTCCAATGTTAATCGGCGGCGGTGACCATCGGAAACGCGAATCCGGCGGCGGACAATGCGTCCGGAGACTGCATTGTGCGGCGGCGGATAACACGTTCGGCGGTAAGCGGAACGTCGGATATCGAGGACTGCCTGTATATACAAATATATTCAGGGACAATACAAGGAGCTTTCAAAAGAACTATTCATCCCAAGGGCAGTACTAAGGACTCGGGGCCATCCCTTAAGGTTGGAGGAAAGGAGATTTCACCAGCAACAAAGGAAAGGGTTCTTTACAGTAAGTGCAGTTAAAATGTGGAATTCATTACCCATGGAGACTGTGATGGCAGATACAATAGATTTGTTCAAAAAAAGGTTGGACATCTTTTTAGATAGGAAAGGTATACAGGGATATACCAAACAAGTAAACATGGGAAGGATGTTGATCCAGAGAATAATCTGATTGCCAATTCTTGGAGTCAGGAAGGAATTTATTTTCCCCTTATGAGATATCATTGGATGATATGACACTGGGGTGTTTTGTTTGCCTTCCTCTGGATCAATAAGTAAGTATAGATATAGGATAAAGCATCTGTCGTCTAAATTTAGCATAGGTTGTACTTGAGGAACGTACGTCTTTTTTCAACCTCATCTACTATGTAACTGTGTAACATACTACGTATGTAACCCCTTATGCACTGCCGGAGGCTGCGTCTAAGAATTGATAGGGTTAAACATTTTGTATAGACCGAAGAAACGGTGTAGCCCGAGCAATAGTGACTGATCGGCGCTGTGCGTCTGAAATATACGCCTCCTTCATAATGCTAACGCACATCCCTGGTACCGTCACTCTGTTGTACTTCTATGGCAAATGAAGGGTTTATATATGGAGATGGTTAATAATTGGCTTGTAGCCGTACATACCAATGGCGACCAGACTAACTGCCTTATTATTGGGATAATACTCTGTGAATGCTGTGACGCGCATCCCAGTGCTGGAGGAGAGCGCAACTCCGTTCAACTAGAAAGGACGAACCCTTATTAACCCCTACAGACCATGGGCGGCCAACTCCAGTCCTCAAGAGCTACCAACTGTTCAGGTTTTCAGGATATCCCTGCTTCAGCACAGGTAGCCCACTCTGTAGAGCTACCTGTGCTGAAGCAGAGACTGATTGAACCACCTGTGCTGAAGCAGGGACTGATTGAGCCACCTGTGCGTGTGTCTTTCGAGCGTGTCGCACCTTTCACCCTTGTGTCCAGGATTTTTGGAGAAGCCCTTGCCAGGCCGCCCTACCTGGAATTTGTTTTATTTTGCACCTACTTTCTCCCCCGTCCCCATGTGGGTGTGCACTAGCTTTGTAACGAAGAGAAAGGCGTGTAACCTCGTTATCTACTATTTTCAATGGTCATCATCTAAGATTTAACGGTGCGATTCCGCGATCCCACGTAGTCAGCCAGTGGAATGTCCTAGGGGCCTCTGGGTGGGGGGTGTTTATCAATCACGTGTTTTCTTTCCCCTTTCCCCCCCCTGTCCTTATCAGAGAGCCAATAAAGATAAGGGGAGGGGGGACAGCTTGGCTGTACAAGCGCTCGCTGATCACGCAATGACATCACTCAGTGACATCACACAGGGGAGCAGCCAGAAATCACACCCATCCCACATCTCACTTTAATAAATACATTAAATATACTTATAAGTGTCAGATTTGGGTAAAAAAAAGGTTTCAATTACCCAGACGAGACCCCTTAAACAGGTCACTGGGATTAGTTCTCTGTGGTGTTAGGATGGACTGCCCTTTTAATACAAGTTTAGGCCTTGAAAACCTGCCAGCAACATGCACAATATAGAGAGACGCCAACCCCCAAGGCCTGAAATTAGTGAGGTTTGAGGTTTCGGTCCCAAAAATGGCATATTGATTAAAAAAAAAAAAAGGTCTATTGAGGTCTGAGAATAATCCGTGAGCGCAGAACCTCAGTGAGAGGGGGCCGGTCTCAGTAGCGGCCGCGCAAAGAATAAAGCGCCGATGTGAAGTATTCAGCATTTTACACCAGATCATTCCTGGTTCTTTAAATCCTCTGTGTCACGCGGCCCAACAGGAAGTTGTCACAGGTGATGTGGCAGCTTCCTGTTGGCCCGCGTAACGCGAGAGATTGAAACCGCCATTTTAAACAAGTATCTTGAGCACGAGGGGGTCCCCCGTAGTGGATATTAACGCGGATCAGTTCCGGAGACCCCCCCCCACCCCGCCTCCCACAGATGTAAAAAAAAAAGGGGGGGGGGGAGTAAATAAAAAAAAGCGAATAGTGGAACCGCTGCTTTAAAGGAAATGTCCCCTGGTTTTGAATCAGGGGGTCTCCAGAGCTGAACCCCCTGCTCCCCAAGATACTGCCCTTTGCAGTGGGTGCTGGTAGCAGCTCTGCAGGTTTAAATGTCCGGGTCATTCTGGCCAATAAGAAGCCGCAAGGGATGACGTCACAGCTCCCTATTGCCCCCGCTTGACATTTAAACCGCCATTATGATAGCCCCAACTAGCCCAGCCGGGGCTGATACCGGCACCCCCTTCGGAGGTAAGGATCTCGGGAAGCAGGGGGTCCTCGGAGCTGAAATGAACGCGGTTCACCTCCGGAGACCCCCTTCTTCAATCCTGTTAAAAAAAAGACTGCCTGGCAGTGTACAGCAGAGGTTACAGGAGCTGCGTTAAACCCCCCACTCAAACACAAAGGGGGGGGGGGGGAAGGTCTGTTACTCATATCACATTTCCTTCTCCAGCAAATGATGTTCTGCCCACTGGGAGAGAACGGGGCTGTTCCTGGGTTCTTATCCTTTAACCCTTTACTGGTCCGAACGCAGGTCTCGCTGCAGTGGGTTAAACGGCGTGAGTGACAGTAGTGCGTGAAGTGGCAGCGATGCATTTAAACCGTTAACAAAACCGTCAGCTGGCACGCCATCTTTAATGCTTCCAGGGATTAAATATATATATATAGTTTTTACTCTACGTACAATACTTGATTAAAACTTGTAAAAAGATTGCAAACTTAATCACCAACATCTTTTCATTGCGAGATAACACGCCCCCCCAGAAGGTCATGTTATACAGTGGGTTGGAAGATGAACCTTTAGGGAACAGGAGACCCCAAACAAGGTAATTGCAGCAAAAATAGAGCAATTTTCTTGCATTTCTGTAACTGAAATGCCTCTAACGTTCCCTTCCTTTTTCATGTGCATTCAAATTGCCTCCGTGTGTTATTAACCTGTCAGTAGGCCTTCTCCGGAGAGACTGCACACCGGCAGTGGCGCAGGGGCCCCTCGTGGGCGCAGAAGGGGTTAACCCGAGATACCAGCATGGAATGGGACGAGTACTGTAGCTGCATATAATTCCCCTGCAGGATGAAGCGATTTCTGGGAGAGCGTTCTAATCATGGCGCCATTCCAGGGTTCCGTGCGACAGTTCGTATCGATAACACCGGGCTAGTATTCTGCACTGGAATATCATTTTCATCTCTTCAGAGCACCACAAAGTCTGACCATTTAAAGAGTCCTTCAAAGTTAAAATTGGGGCAAGAATTTTTTTTGGGGGGGAGGGAGCTTAAAATAGTAGTTTGGCTGCTTTGAAAGTAGAAATCGCCTCCAGAAATGTAACTCATGCAGTGTTAGTACCTCGTTCCATTTTCCTGCAGCTTTTATTTTGTTATATTTATTTTTTTTGTGTGCTAAAAATCATGATTTTCTTCATCTTTAGCTTCTGAAGTTGACATGGCAATTTATCGGTTGCAATGGGTACTGGGGAGAACTCCCATTTTAATCTCCCGGACACGTAATCGTTCAAAGTCTTATATCTCCCGTAAAATCTTAATCTCAAATATTACATTATTTTAATTTTTTTAAAGCGCTGGAAAGGGCCCAAAAAAATAATCTCTTTAAGGGAAAAAAAAGGGATGCGAAATAAACCGCTGATCAGCGCGCGGACTTCCGCTCGCACTGCCAGATGGGAGGGGCCTACAAAACAGCGCACATTTTTCCGTTTGCTTTATTCCCAATTAGGACGGAAGTTTTCCTAGAGCCAGGGAAAACTTAAAAAGGAATTACCAAGGAAGGGATTAGCAAAGCATTAAGGGGGGGTGGGCCCATGCAGAATATCGTACCCCAAATCAGCGTTCACTGCCATTGACACACAACATGGAATGACACGCCTCGGAAAACACGCCACGGAATGACACGCCAGATTGGCGCTTAGTAAGAAGGAGAACATGACCTCTATAATATCTAGATGCACTTTAAACCTTGTTGTTATACAAATATGTTAAGCCAGAGGGTGAGGGAAACAGGACAGGTTATAGCGTGAGACACAAAATGTTATATCCCACTATTATGAAAATAGTTAAGTCTTTCCTATCGCCTCTTCTTGCTCCAGGTAACAGCGGGTGAAAATACCGTGATTCTTTAACACTTGATTTGTATATTCTAAACATGTCTTACTGTCAAATGTAACTAATATATGTTCTACTTCATAAATAGCTCACATTATCTTCCTTATCTGATTTATGGTAATCCGTTACTTAATAGAACTTTTACCCTAATTCATTCAATTACATAAATGAGCGACATTTTGAATGTACATTTAAGATGTTTTATGGTAATTATTACCTGTGTCAGGATTTTGTCGTTTGCTACAGTATTTAAAATACTGTTAAAGTATGGAATAAATATCTTCTAATGCTCTACATTTCTGAATTAAAAAGACTGAAACCCTAACAACGACATTATTTTCCCCAGCGAAATTTGTGCAAATATTTTATTCACGTAAAAGTATTAGTCATGTTACTATAATACCACTATGTACTCAACTGTTACTAGAATAAAGATGCCACTGACTACTAAATTAGCATACATACATACCCCGCATTAACGTACGCATATATACATACATACATACATACATACACACCCCGCATTAACGTACGCAATGGGACCGGAGCATGTATGTAAAGCGAAAATGTACTTAAAGTGAAGCACTCCCTTTTCCCACTTATCGATGCATGTACTGTACTGCAATCGTTATATACGTGCATAACTGATGTAAATAACGCATGTGTAACAGGCTCTATAGTCTCCCCGCTTGCGCACAGCTTCGGTACAGGTAGGGAGCTGGTATTGCTGTTCAGGACGTTCTGACAGGCGCATGCGTGAGCTGCCGTTTGCCTATTGGGTGATATGTCCTTACTCGCGAGTGTACTTAAAGCGAGTATCCTTAACCCGGGGTATGCCTGTATTACGTTTTACACCAATTGTCCTTCAATTATTTTATACCTTAAGTGGCAAAAAATTGGGGGAGATCGTAATTTTGGATGTAGTTTTTTTAAATTCTATATAGAGCTTAAATTACACAATGCCTACATACGTGTAACTAATAGAACTACACATTGCAATTACATTGGGTTACATTATTAGTCACTAGTCACAAGGCCACTGTGGAAATGGGTCCCGAGGTCACGAGTAGCTGTTCCTGACCCAGATGCCGCACCTCACCCTACACTAAAACCCCCCACTCGAAATGCTCGGTGTGTTCCCAAGTTCAATCCCTCTCCTGGACCCACCAAATGAATTAAAACTTTACGTTGCTCCATTAAAAGGTGTTTGAACTTACAACTAAATGACCCTTCCGCAGAACCCGGCACAGCTCCTAGAATTCTGTACTATTGTAGAGTTTCATGCACTGTCCGCCACTGACAAAGTTAACCCAATGGTCTCTGTATCGAAGGCAACATTTGGGCGCCAAGTTACTTTGTCACAACTTGCACTGAAATATACCTGCGCCAGGCAGAGTCCACGTGTCAATCAAAGCTGCGCCATTTTTAGGTAAGTCTGTGACAAGATGAGGGATTTATGGAGAAAGTGGGCGGAGTTATATTTGCGTATTGGCGCCGGTCTATGTATTAAGAAGTGTGCGGTTTTCTGTGTTAGTCTTTTACTCCGTGCCCCAAATTCCCCAAACGTCATAAATATGTCATGTTTCAGGCAGGGAAAAAAAGCTATTTTTATTAAGCAAATGTCAGCCCGGACTCCTCTCTTGATCCATAAACCCCGTTATATTGTAATGTTTCATGCCCTTTCCACCACTGATAAAATGAACTGAATGTGTTCCCGAGTTTCTGATATAATTGTTACACTTGCCAAAACAATTAATTGCGAGCAGAAGAAAAATGTGCAAGACAGCTGCGTTAACAGCGGGAACGTGACTTCACCCGATGATAGAATGAAGACTGCATCAATTCTTTGCGGGATCTTATATAAACAGCAGCTGGAGATTCTGGGGGGAAACGCTCCATTTTCAACTAATTCCAGAACCATTTCTGTTGGAATTCTACAGGCTGGACATCTTGTAACACAAAAGGTTTGGAATAGATGAAAGCGTCAGATCAGCGGAATAAGGTTTCAGGAAGGTATGGTATTAGATAGAAATAAACATAAATAAATGACAAAGACGGAATAGAACGTTTGCTAAACGTTGGACAGCTAGCTATAAAAACTCGTTTTTCACCTATTTTTTCGCTTTGCGCGGACGCATTATCATTTTTTTCTGTCTGAAATGCGACATATTTATTAAGTGTATTTCAACTGTTCTACAACTTGGCGCACGCTACGCTAGTATTTTGCGCTTTAAAAAAAAAAAAAAAAAGACATCCGCCACCTTTAAGGTGATGGAGAAAACGAACGCAGAAAAACATCAAGATAAGTAACGCAATGGGCGTGGTTTAACAACCATACATTCCACCTGGTCGCTACACATCAGACGCTGTCAGCGATGGTGTTATTCGTGTTAAAATGTTATACAAATGCTATCTACTGTACATATATGCCCACCCTCCTGCACATGATCACACACACACACCATCATCTTCAGCCCTTATCGTCTCATTGGTGGATGAAGGCCTTCCTGATGACACACGGTGTATATATATATATATATTTATTTATTTCAGGACGTCTGTGAAGCTTTTTTTCCGCGTGCGTGTTTAAATGCCACTAATTTATGGAAATGTCAGCGTATTTCCATGTTTTACTATGAATTAACTATGAATATCCCGACCAGAAGTAGCAGAAAGCTCTTCTCATTTACTTAGTGTGCTATCAGTTATGCACGTTCACCACTGGCGTTTAATATATATGACGCTCCTGTAGCCAGTAATGCGCTTCATAACTATAAAGAAACGCTCGTCAATAATAGCCCCCTATTTATTAAAGTCTTCCGGTTGCAAATGCACTGAGAAAAAACCCTACAAGAAAACGTAATATAGCAGGTTAGTCAAATGGGAAAAAACCCTTGGAAACAGTCAAGAGATTTTTCTTTGAGAAATGTGGTGTGGTTTTATTTGCCATTTTTGCCCCCAGTTTTGCAGCTGAGAGACTGGTAAGTTACACCCTAAGTGGATTTGTACCGGGAGCTTGATAGCAATGGAGGGTGCCAACGTTATATAGGATATTAAGAATGTAAACCCCAAGACCTTTGCATGAACTACGACGAGAGCCCTCTAACCCCTTCATACAGCAAAATAATAAGCCTTTCATACAGCAAAATAATAACCCCTTCATACAGCAAAATAAGCCAAACAATTTTTGGGAATGACTGGAGTCGGTTGTGAATGTTCGGTCCGGTTGTGAATGTTCGGTCCGGTTGTGAATGTTCGGTCCGGTTGTGAATGTTCGGTCCGGATGTGAATGTTCGGTCCGGTTGTGAATGTTCGGTCCGGTTGTGAATGTTCGGTCCAGTTGTGAATGTTCGGTCCGGTTGTGAATGTTCGGTGCGGTTGTGAATGTTCTGTCCGGTTGTGAATGTTCTGTTCGGGTCGGGCCAGTGAAGAATGCATATCAAGAAATAGAATTTCAATGGTACTTTCTCCCAGGAGAAGGCTTACAGAGGTTGAGAACACTAGAACAGAGGAGCTCCAGACCCCCCCCACCCCCCCAACAGGTCGGGTTTTAAGGATATCCCTGCTTCAGCACAGGTGGTTCAATCAGTATTATATACACACACACACGCACACGCTGAGTGTATCATTAAATAGACAACAAATATAATTACACCAATATATCAACATATTTTTAATTGCCAATCAATGAACCTCCTTACCGCATGACGCCAGCTATGTCCCCCTGGCAGTCAAGAGGTTAAAGAAGAGGAAAATATTTTTCATCAACAAATATGAAGGAATGACCAGTCGCACAGTTTGCTGTCCCTGGGACCTGGTTCCCTATTGCATGAAGTAATCCCTGTAACGCTATATACGTCTTTATTATAAAGGGGTCGCAGTCATTAGTCTTTTTCTGTTTCTCACCCTAAAACTACCACGTTACTAAGCCCACATTCCTCACTGCAACATCATATGTTCATACCTTATTACTAACAGATAATGGGAATATTGTGTCTACTCTTTGTCCGTACACATCCTCTCTCCCGATACATAACCGTGATATATTATACCGGGTTCGAGTGAACGAGGGCAGTCACATATACGTTATCCCAAGCGCTACGAAGCAATAATGAGTGTGACTGCAAAATATGAAAGGGGGTAATTCTATATAGCCAAAAGTGGCTGTTCCAGGCGTCTTCAGAAGAAAATCTCTGTTGACTTCCATGGGAATTTCTGGCCAGGAATGGCCCCTTACCGGCTATACAGAAGAAGGCCATGAAAGAGCAGTGACCAGAGACTATTATGGAGCATAATAAAAATTTACCATATTGGCCCGAATTCGTGCCAATACGGTAATCCCCAAGATCTGTCTGTGTCCCCCTAACCCTATCCACATAGCACGAGAAATAAAAAGAATTATGGGGAATTACTTGGGTTGGTAAGTATGACGATCTGCACATTTTGGCCATTAAACCCATGACTATTTATGTGGTGGGGGGAGGGATTTAGGGGAACTGGGTCCAATCCCTTTTAGATCAGCACCAGTTTCCATATGATTATAACATTATTAGGGATGCCAGGAGTGGATGCATGTTTTTTTCTGCAGTGTTTCCTTTATTCGTTATTTATTGCAGTTTAACATATCAACTAAGCTTTTGGTTTCTGACGCCTATATTTCCTATGAAGGAGCAGTGGGCGTTTGGAAGTATATAGATACATCATCATCGTGAAAAAAAAATGTCCCCCTAAATACACAATGGGCTTTAAACTATGACCTTACCCGTACAAGCAGAAACATGCAAGAAACATGGCTTACGAACCTGACAGTACATACTTGTGCTATATACAATATGCTGCATGAGCTCAAGATGTCAATATTCCTGATTCATTAAATTACATGCAATACTTCATTTCTGAAATAAAGCAACCCAGTGAATTGTACTCCGTCAATCTGATCTCACACTGATTATGTCAACACTAAGCTATATTCCCCATCCTAGGAGTCGAAGAGACAGTTTGCTGGTTTAGATTGCATGAATCCAGTACTGTATCTCAGACTGACATGTCTTCACTCAACATTGTTCTATGGCTACAAGCTAAAATCCTACCAATTAATCCCTTGAGTGGTACAGTATCCAGCATACGCATGCCACGGCAACAGGGTTAAAAAACCTTCATTCTTTAGACTTATTAAATTATGCTCTTGATTTGAAACCTCTATTAATCTCTTTGCTGCTGGAGGCAAAACTGAACACATTGCTATAGGCTGTACAACTGCAAAATGATTGAATCATGACAATATCATTTCAACAGTATAGCAAGTATAAAAATAGAGGAACGGTGTGCATTACAGTATTGCCGATTTCCGCGACGCGATTTTCAGCATCGTGTATAATAAAAACCCCTGAAAGACCCTATTGCAAAGCAACGCGGACACAGTTTAACATTGCAGTCTTTCTCCCAAAAAGGTCCTCCTAAAATATTCGGATTTTCACTTTCCTCCTAGGAATGATATTATCTGGATTTATCAGCAAAACCAATATATTCTGCAAGAGGGAAGGGAAGTCCTATATTTATCATTCCTAAGAAACTCACAAGCAGAACAGTAGGGATGACTACGGAAAACATACAAAATGGGTTTGTTTTTTTTAAACGTTGTCTTTAACAAAAAAAATGTGTTGTAGAAGATTTTTGTTTAAGTCATGACCTTCCTAAATTGTGTTCCTTTCCACACCTATCAAAGTGCTGAAAGGAACACAGAAGTCTTTATTTTAACACATTTAATGGTACACAGTAATCTAGGAGAGCTGCTTCACTTGAACAAAGATTAGAACCTTTTTTTAGTGTCAACACCTTTGGGACAATGTGGCTGTCCACTGTCACGCAATTATTTGCCACCTAATTGGTTGGTTTTTCTTCACCTGATTAAGACAGCGTGTTTGTTAAACACCATTAGATGAGTTAAGATCTATAAATAAAGAAAACGAAGCATTGTTTCTGCTGAATTATGGGGCAAGCGATTGTCTCTTCCCATTGGACTTCCCAGCGTTTAACAGTAACAAGGAGACAGCAAAAGTCTTCTGTTTGTGATGGGGTTTCTTGTCTGTCAACAACCTACTGTTTGCTAAACCCACTGGTCTATTCGCATTAGTTTAAGCATCGGGGACGTTTGTTTGACCAAATCCAGCATCTTCCTCTTTTAACAAAGAATGCATTCTTCAAAAACCTAGCACTTAAACCTTATAACAATCCAAGACCATGTTTCATTCTTTCTCCTTAAATTGTGGGGTGAATGTATCTACAGTACATCCCCTGTATGAAATATCTATGACACTTTTTTTCATTTGAAATATTAAAATGATTCCGCAGCAATAGGATTTCAATGTTAATGCACATTTCTATGTTTGTGGAGATTATTTCTCAGTCTTCCAGCTGCAAAAGTGGGTCAGCGGTGAGGGTCAAAATGGGCGTTATAAAACGGCACCAGATTGAAATGATGTTATTTACTGCCCACTGGCATTTGTGCTTTGAAAAATCTGTTCCTTATTTTAGGAACCAGTCTTACCCCCCAGTTTTGAAGCCTTAATAAATAGCCCTCTTTGTTTCTAATAACCAGAGTAGTGTTATCTGTAAATCTCCTAAATACCTAATTATAACAACGTGCATGTTAAATACTAGCAGATTTTGTCCTATTTTTAAAATCGTTGAGCCTCCTCCATATACGTCCCCCTTACTTCTCCATATACGTCCCCCTTACTTCTCCATATATGTCCCCCTTACTTCTCCATATACATCCCCCTTACTTCTCCATATACGTCCCCCTTACTTCTCCATATACATCCCCCTTACTTCTCCATATACGTCCCCCTTACTTCTCCGTATACGTCCCCCTTACTTCTCCGTATGCGTGCCCCTTACTTCTCCGTATGCGCCCACTCATCCTATGACAGGGACGTTTCCAATGATACGGTGTCACTCATCTGCGCAACAGCAATTCCAGTCCCGCATATGGGAATTGGGGAATTATATCCAGAAAATACAATTGTGAAATCATTTTTCATGAAACTAAATGTTTTTAATTGGCGTTAATATATATATATTAGCTTTTAGGAATTTACCCCTTCATTAAGTTAATATTTTACTCATATACACAAACTGAGGAGCTATATACACACACACACACACACACACACACACACACACACACACACACACACACACACACACACACACACACACACACACACACACACACACACACACACACACACACACACACACACGTAGTTGTTCTATGCTAGCACTATTATTATAAGTTAATGTATGTGCAATACAATAATTAAAATATTTCCAGCTACAAATGGTACATTTCAGGGTTTATTTTTTATTATACGTAAGAGACAGAATTAATTGTTGATGACGCATTTACATGCATTGTTTTAACTGATGCATCTTGGAGGATAAAATGAGACGGTAAATTCTGTAGAGTACGTTTTATTGATATTTTGTGAGTGCTATATTCTGTAAAAACTTGTGGAAATAGATAGCACATTTTTGATAAGAATACGCAGAAATATTTCAGTTGTCATTAGGGAACTAAACTGACAATACACATCAAATCACCTGCAAAATATTATTAAAGCAATATTGGATTAACCTAAATCCTCATATGTTCCACGTTTAAAAAAAAACGTTTTAAAAAAAAATTTCTGCTTATTTTTAATATTCAACTGTGCCTTAATTATTAAAAAAAAATACTTTTAATAAGAAAGGATTTCTCACTACCAAATAAAACTATGTATAATTTTTATTAAAATGTGCACAAATATTTGAACACAAATCATAAACAAAAACAGTTTGCAATAAATTAGCACTCTGTAAATGTACATGATAATTATTAGACTTCATCTACTGAACTCTTTTGTTTAACGGCTAAATACTATATATGCATTTTAAAATCCCATTTTATCCGGGGATATTGTGAAATGAATAGGTTGAGTGGGAAATACAGCAGTTATGGAAGCAAAATTGCTGTTACTTTCTTATTAAAGGCTAGAAGTATTGTAAAACTCAGGAGCCTCTTAAGCTCACTAAATCACTTAAAGAAAATTCATCTTATGAGCAGCTGTGAATATAGTTTTCTTTTATTACCTCCACTGACTTAAACATAAGTTAAAAATGATTAAAAAGCTCTGCTATAGATTAAAACATGACTAACAGCTTTATTCAATACTCCCTGACATGCATAAACTATTATTGAATTGTATTTATTAATTGCACTGTAATAGAACGATTACTGCTCTTATTGCAAAGTGGATTTGTGAGTTAATCTGCAAATGCTGTGTATTTTATATTGCAGTTATTATATGGTCATTGGAAGGGATATATGTTAAAGTCTGTGTGCTTTCCCAAATGTCCCTTTGCAAAATTGTGGATTTTACAATGTGATGGTAATAATAGGCAATATTAGTCAAAGTTATCGAGTACAATCTTACAGGATGCAATAAGTTCTGATCATTATTACAGCAATTCTTTCTATTTGGGGGTTTAATGAGTGCTATAAATTCTGCATTGCTGGCAATTGGTAATTTCTCTAAAATGTTGAATAGAACTGACATCTTTTCAACTTTAAACACGATTTATTTATAATTTAATTATATTATTTATGTAATGTTTTTTATTTTATTTTTTTATTTATACAGAGTAAAAAAAAAACCCCACAATATTTATGTATGCTTAGTTTATGTATAGCACTAGATCATCTTTTCAAATAAAACCAGAATGTTTAATACTGATATGACCAAATAGTGGACTTTGTCTATACAGTAAACAGTAAATCTTTGGGTACAGCAGAATTAGCCATGTACAGTATATTAGCCCATCAGATGCTTTCCTTGGGTTCAACTTAAATGCATTATCTGATTTCAGCAAGTAAAATGCAAATGCAAATGATTAAAAATGCCAAATAAAAAAAATGACAATATCCATAATAAAAGATTAGGAATTGGTAGTACTGAATATATTTACTGTATGCCTACAATCATTGTTAAAATGAAACATCTTAAAGTGGAATACAAGTTTCAAGCAAACTAAAATAAAATTCTAGAAGGGAACTGTTTAAGATGTTCAAGAATGAAAGGCATCATTTTCTTTTGTAGTTGGGAAACGAAACAATAAAAGGGTTTAGGGAAAAAAATGTTACTGACGTAATGGTGAAATTCCCTGAAAATTCAAAATAGGACAATTAAAGAATATAAAAAGATAAAAATGAAACTAAACTCCCATTTCAACTGAAAAACTGGTGCTCAATGCAAAGTGTACCATATCCAGACTTTATGCATCAGCTAAATATATGTGTGTGTGTGTGTGTATGTGTATATATATATATATACATATAAATATATATACAGAATATAATTATAATTAATAATAAAGATGATGATTAAGAAGTAGGCTAATTGTATAATGTAAATAATGTAATACTTAATGTAACTTTATTTTGTTGAAATCCATAGCCACAAACATAGAAGAAAAAAGTATCAATAAATACAGTTTCCTTGCTGGTCACAACCTCTTAAGTATCATTTTTTTCCCTTTCACATCCTGGGTCGCAGACAACCCTTAAAACCCCAGGATCAGGTCTGTTCTGCACAAACACAACATCAAATCCAGGCACCAAAGCAGATCCCCACAGAATACACCGAGAGGCGAGAAGCTCAGAGGTGACTTACCACTGTCTGGGGGAAGATTGCCACCTTGTCTCCACCCAACTGGCCGCAGCTGCTGAAGTCACTAAAGAAGCAGAAGTCAATGTGAACCTCAGGCAGGGCTCAGGCTGCTGCGACTCTCTGCTGGTTCCACACACTGAGCAGGGAAGGAGAGAGCTTGGAGACCACAGACCTCCCCAGGCTGGGTTCAAAGCCTGCACTTATTTGTGAAGTTTATTTGACTCCCCCTCAGTGGAGAACAGCAAAAGATAAACCAGAGAAAGGGTTTGTTTGGGGGGTGATTCCTCCAGGTGCTGGTGTGGTGACTGCCCTGTATACTAAGTGCAGGAGGGAGGAGAGGGACACACTGCTCTGGAGAGAAGAGGGGAGGGTGTATGAGAGAGAGACAGAGAGAGAGAGAGGGAAGGGGGTGGCTTGAATAGGCTTTCAATCCTTAACAGACAGGTCTCCAAAACCTTAAGTGCTTCTTAACCCTTTCTACAAAGAGGGATCTGGCATGGGACATTGGGACTAAAACTTTTTATATGCCACATAAAACTGTCCCCCTTTCCTTTTCCCACTGTAGACATTTCATCTGTGTTGTTTGACAGTTCCAGGACTAAACTTGAGACTGCTTCAAAGTGATCATGAGAGGTAAATACATCCAAACTGGAGCAAAAACCAGAACCGCATCTAGCAAGAAATGGGAGTCCGCCGAGAGCAACAGAGGAGGAGGAGGGGGTGTGACACCTTTTATTAACGCAACAAATAGTTGATATGTTAGAAACTTTCCAACCTCTCAGTGTTCTTCATCGTCGTCATCATCATCATCATCATCATCATCATCATCATCATCATCATCATCATCATCATCATCATCATCATCATAAATAAGGACCATTTCCTTAAATAAATCCAGGCCAGTTGTTTGCAAAGGTTTTTGCCCCACGCTACGAGACTTTGATCAATATGTACGAAGGTTTCGTACGACTGCGAAAAAGTGCTACAAAAAAAAAAATGCGTGTCGTATGTATGTACAAATGTGAATACATACAGTATTAAGCATCGCTTCTTATTTGAAATAGTTTTTGACACATCAGTCATGTTAAATGCCCGACTGATACGATTCAAATTAAAACAGAATTATGCATATTTTTTTTAATTTATAACTAGGATTAGTTATTGTCCATTATTAGTGTCATAATATTTATAACAGCCGTACTGTGGAAATAATACATTTTGCTAACCGATATAATGTAACATCTGCGCTGGTCCAATATATTTTTGGGTTGATACGCCGCAACTTAATTCTACACGAACAAAATAAACGCGCTTTTTAGGGTTTGCCCCAACTTGGCGGGCGGTTTTGATGCACTTTTATTTGTTTTTGCGGCGCACAGAAATATTGGTTATTAATACATCCCTTTTACATCTGTACGCCAAGCGCCAAAATAAATAAAACGATTTTTTTACCACGTTGGCGCAGACGGAGAAATTTGAGCTTAGTGCACAGGCACATTTGAAACCGAGTTTGACATGCATCAAAAAACCTGCCGCTTAGTACTTCTGTACATACAATAAGAAGCCCCACAGTCTTTCAGCTTCAACACTGGGGCAGAGAAATGGACCAAAGATGCCAAATCATTTTTTGGGTGGATGGTTTGGCACAGATAAGATGACCCGGTTTTGCAGCTGTGAGACTATATCAGCACCGAATGTGTTACCACATGGGGAAATAATTTATTAGAAAAACCGCAGGGAATAACGTATGAAGAAATTGTGAATGGAAGTTTGATGACGCGTTGCTCCATTTTCTGCTTGTGCCCGCGCCATCAAAGTTTACGCCATCTTGTACCTGGCAGATATATTTTTGAAGCAAATCCAATCGCAAAAACCCAGAATTTGACACATTACGTTACCATCCAAACTTGGAGCAAAGACATATACATTGACACAAAGCCGCGCCAGATGAAAAGGACGCAATTTGTCTCAAATTTGCTCGAAATGGAACTATGACCTGACTTCGAGGCCTAGTTACAAAGCGTCGCTAAAAGCAATTTTGTTCTAATAGTGACACGCAGAATAATAACAAACTCACGCATCTTGGCGTGGCAACGTAGAAAACAGACTGGAATGTGTTGTGCGGCAACTTTTTTTTTAATAAGGAAAAAATTACGTGAAGGGGCGGAGTTAGAGGCGGAGTTTGGATGTTGTTGGTGACGCAAATATGCAAATCATATGTATGAAAAGATTGCACTTTTGTGCGCCAGACACGCATCGAAACAATTCTTAGTGCGTTCATATGTATGAACATGACACGCCATGCTAAGAATAAGAAAACGCGCGCCCATAAATGATGACGCAAACATCTACTGCTAATGATCGTAGGCGAGACTTTGGGATGTAACGCACTCTTTTAATTCACTTTAAAAAAACAATTCTATATACAGAGCCCGCTATGAGTTTAGATGTAATCTGAAAAATAGCGGTGGCGTTGAATGTTTAATGCAGCATAATCCTAAAACGCCGTTAACCCTATGCGCAAGAACTCGCAAAATTCGAAATTTGTTCTGTGCTGATACATTTACTTATGTTGGTTTTTAAAAAGTGTAGCTGTCCACAACCAGCCAGTCCTCTGGATCAGGAGAATTGAGTTATTTAATAAAACAGCATTTAAGTTTTACAGCGGGGATAAACAGCTCTAGGTCAATTTCTAGGTATAATAATTCAGTAGTAACATTGCAGACACCTCCATCACTGAAGTGATCAAGAGGCCCTTAGCAGGCCCTCCGACAGATTTCTCGGGTTGTTGAGCAGAGTGTTGGCCTTGGTCTTGTGTTGTTGAGCAGAATGTTGGCTGGGGCCTTGTGTTGTTGAGCAGAATGTTGGCTGGGGCCTTGTGTTGTTGAGCAGAGTGTTGGCCTTGGGTTGTTGAGCAGAGTGTTGGCCGGGGCCTTGGGTTGTTGAGCAGAGTGTTGGCCGGGGCCTTGGGTAGGTGAGCAGAGTGTTGGCTCGGGCCCCGGGTTGTTGAGCAGAGTGTTGGCCGGGGCCTTGGGTTGTTGAGCAGAGTGTTGAACAGGGCCTTGGGTAGGTGAGCAGAGTGTTGGCCGGGGCCTTGGGTAGGTGAGCAGAGTGTTGGCCGGGGCCTTGGGTTGTTGAGCAGAGTGTTGGCTCGGGCCCCGGGTTGTTGAGCAGAGTGTTGGCCTTGGGTTGTTGAGCAGAGTGTTGGCTCGGGCCCCGGGTTGTTGAGCAGAGTGTTGGCCTTGGGTTGTTGAGCAGAGTGTTGGCCGGGCCTTGGGTTGTTGAGCAGAGTGTTGGCTCGGGCCCCGGGTTGTTGAGGAGAGTGTTGGCCGGGGCCTTGGGTTGTTGAGCAGAGTGTTGAACAGGGCCTTGGGTAGGTGAGCAGAGTGTTGGCCGGGGCCTTGGGTTGTTGAGCAGAGTGTTGGCTCGGGCCCCGGGTTGTTGAGCAGAGTGTTGGCCGGGGCCCTGGGTTGTTGAGCTGAGTGTTGACCGGCGCCCAGCCTGGCAGCCAATCCCAAAAGTTGTCCTTGACTTCAGCTCAGCAAGGTCCAACTTCCAGGATTGGCCAGCCAACCTCCAGAGGCCACCTAGCCCAGGACAATTGTCCCATCTCGCCCCTGCATTGGTGGAACTGGCCCCTTTAATCAATTATTCAGTAACCAGAAACTTACCGTTAACAATTGACTTTGGGTGTTATTCCTTCACTTTCTCACTGAAACTAGAACTAAAGTAATTGGAAGTCTCCCTGTGATAATGTCTGACCATCACTATCGCAGTTTAATGGACAATCCTCTCTGTGTCTCCGTGGTTCCTCTACAGAAAACATTGCAACTAATTTACCTCACGGCATAACTTTTTTTTACCCAGTTTTAGAAGAGTCACTCAAGTTAGCTGACCAAGACCAAACTTCTCAAATATGGTCTCACTACATAAACTACACCAGCAACCTTCCCCTCGCTTGGTAAAAAAAACATCCCATTAATAAACCTACAACCATACAGCTGCATGTGGTTTTGTAGATTCATATTGGTTCATAGTTGACAGGCCCAGAGGGTTTTGTAATGTTATTTTTACACAACCCAACTTCACTTCGATACACTTCAGGGTTATCATCCTCGTGCTAAAATCCTCACATCTCGAGCCCAACCCACTTACGGATGTAACCAACCTTATTGCTCCAGTGGGTGCAACAGCCCTCCCCCGTCCTTCTCAAGCACGGCTGATTCAAAACAATGTCTTCTTCTCCCACTGGTGCATCTTGTATGTCCCGCTACTTCCCCTAGGACAGCACAAGCCTGTCCGTTTCCCACGTCTCAAATGCACTAAAGAGTGCTAAGATATAGCCCCCGCCTGGACTCCCATTCATTTATTTTATCCTGTTGCCCTCCCGCGTTATAAATAAATGTCAATACAATGGCTGCCATTTTCTCTTACTATAAGTTGGAAAGAAAAATACAAGCAATGTTTAAACTGTAAAAACAGTAACACTGGGAGGGTTTCTTTGTGTATGGGATAGCAGTGTTGTAAATAAAATACGTAGGGATACTCTGAGGCCTAGCACGTTAGCACTCCGAGGCCTAGCACGTTAGCACTCCGAGGCCTAGCACGTTAGCACTCCGAGGCCTAGCACGTTAGCACTCCGAGGCCTAGCACGTTAGCACTCCGAGGCCTAGCACTTTAGCACTCCGAGGCCTAGCACGTTAGCACTCAGAGGCCTAGCACTTTAGCACTCCGAGGCCTAGCACTTTAGCACTCCGAGGCCTAGCACTTTAGCACTCCGAGGCCTTGCACTTTAGCACTCCGAGGCCCAGCACTTTAGCACTCCGAGGCCTAGCACTTTAGCACTTGGACTGCTGAATAAATGCTTATTTTCCCCGTTCTATGTTGTTACTGAGCTCCGTTTCCACAACTCTTTAGCCTCACGGTTGACACAAAACGTTGCTTTTTGTATTTACATCAAAGGGAAACTAAGCCAATACTTTTCAGTCTGTTTACTTATGGACTCGTCTTTGGCGTGACCATAAGGAACACTATTATCCCGTTGAGTTTAATGTGAAAAGGGTTAGGAGAGTAAATAGTCAAGTAAGAGAATGTAATACACATTTTATACTAGCTCCTTTATCTCTGTTCTTTGTCGGTCTGCGGTTTAGTTCTCTCCCTGGGACCAGCGTATAACTTTATATACTGGATGTGCCTGCCAATTTGACTTGTGTAGTCATTTTAATCCCTGCATTCACCCTGTTACCCCGTAAGGCTACCAGGTATCCAGTATTGAACCGGACTGTCCTGTATTTGGACACTGTCCAGTAAAAAATTAGAGGTAATACTGTACATGTATGTGTCCGGTATTACCTCTCTGGGTGTGTATGTGTATACCGGTATTACCTCTCTGGGCGTGTATGTGTATACCGGTATTACCTCTCTGGGCGTGTATGTGTATACCGGTATTACCTCTCTGGGCGTGTATGTGTATACCGGTATTACCTCTCTGGGCGTGTATGTGTATACCGGTATTACCTCTCTGGGCGTGTATGTGTATACCGGTATTACCTCTTTGGGCGTGCATGTATATACCGGTATTACCTCTCTGTGCGTGTATGTGTATACGGTATTACCTCTCTGGGCATGTATGTGTATACCGGTATTACCTCTCTGGGCGTGTATGTGTATACCGGTATTACCTCTCTGGGCGTGTATGTGTATACCGGTATTACCTCTCTGGGCGTGTATGTGTATACCGGTATTA
This sequence comes from Ascaphus truei, assembly GCF_040206685.1. Taxonomy (NCBI): domain Eukaryota; kingdom Metazoa; phylum Chordata; class Amphibia; order Anura; family Ascaphidae; genus Ascaphus; species Ascaphus truei. The sequence continues at coordinate 3,234,385 of NC_134497.1, forward strand.
CCTCTCTGGGCGTGTATGTGTATACCGGTATTACCTCTCTGGGCGTGTATGTGTATACCGGTATTACCTCTCTGGGCGTGTATGTGTATACCGGTATTACCTCTCTGGGCGTGTACGTGTATACCGGTATTACCTCTCTGGACGTGTACGTGTATACCGGTATTACCTCTCTGGGTGTGTATGTGTATACCGGTATTACCTCTCTGGGTGTGTATGTATATACCGGTATAACCTCTCTGGGCGTGTATGTATATACCGGTATTACCTCTCTGGACATAATGACCTGACCGGCTTGGGAGCTCCCGGGCTGTGGCTAGGGTGCTGAGCAGTTTCCTCCATCCTGATTGGCTGCTGCTAGGTAATGCAGCCAATCAGGATAAGGTGCTGGAGCCGGGTGGGTGGGGGGGGGGAGGGCAGAATGGAGGAAACAGCATGGAGAGGTAAGAGGGTGTGTGTATATATCTCGAGCACGTTGCACCTTTCACCATGGTGTCCAGTATTTTTGGAGAAGCCACCTGGCAACCCTATTACCCGTAATTCCTGAGTACCACCAGTCTGACGGGCATCAGATGAGACACAATGGTATAGTCTTCAGGGATCTCATCATTATTTATATTTATTCGGCGTCTTCCTTTTCAACCGCGCTTTGCAATGATACAATAGTGCAGCATCTTCAAAGAGTTCTACAAAGGGCCCGTATCAGAAAACATTTAGGAGAAGGGCCACAAACTGATCGTAATGTCATTGTAGATACATGTAAAGTCTTAAAAATGACTATATTGCAACATATTGCCAGCACGTATAACATCTGTACTATATATTTATACTAGCGTGTCTCACAAGCCAGTTTCAGTGGGAAGACCTGCACGTAGCTGCCCAGGTATGAAGCTCGCAGGAGCAGAGAGTCTAAGGTCCATCTTGGGCCCACCGGTTACAGAGCGCACGCTATAGAGGTGTCCACCTGCTGGGAGGGGTCCAGTCTGCACGCTTATTCCTAAAGAGCCAGCATTTTGGAAATTCGCAGCTGAGTACAAACAAAAATAGCTAAGTCTAAAAATATGGCTCATTTGCATGTCATTACCCAGAATCCCTGGCTACAGTGGAAGCACTGTATGCTAAGAGGTAATGGGGAAAGGCCTGTCTGAGATATGCCAATGTGCTCACAAGCAGGGCCGTCGACAGGGGGGTGGGGGCCGGGGCAAGTTTCCTGGGCAAGTTTCCTGGCCCCGGAGGCTGCGGGGGGCCCTGAAGTTGGGACCAGCAGCTGGGGAGAGCTGGGTCCCGGCGGTGGGAGCTGAAGGTAAGTGATGATTGTATATGTGTGTGTATGTGGGGGTAGGGGGTAGTGATAATTGTATTGAGGGAGGTAGGGATCATTGTATCTGGTGGTAGTGATCATTGTATCTGGGGGGATAGGGATAATTGTATCTGGGGGAGTAGGGATAATTGTATCTGGGGGGGGGGTAGGGATAATTGTATTAGGGAGGTAGGGATAATTGTATCTGGGGGAGTAGGTATAATTGTATCTGGGGGTGTAGTGATAATTGTATCTGGGGGGATAGGGATAATTGTATCTGGGGGGGGGGGTAGTGATAATTGTATTGAGGGAGGTAGGGATCATTGTATCTGGGGGTAGTGATCATTGTATCTGGGGGGATAGTGATAATTGTATCAGAGGGGATAGGGATAATTGTATCTGGGGGGGTAGTGATAATTGTATCCTTGCGCCAACATTTCGCGGATGCACAAATTTCTTACAAAATTGTGAAATATTTTGCTAATTGGACAGACCCAGGCTGCGCCATCTCCATTTGTCCCATTGGCCAGGATTCACTAAGACTTTATCCGGCCAGTTAATGCTTCATTGGGTATTATATCCCACCTTTCATTGGGTATTATATACCACCTAGACACAATTAAAGTGATGGCAGATAAGAACCACTGGAAAATAACCATAGAAAGCAATCCCTTTTTTTTTAAATGCTGATTTTTGGTCTAAATCATTTTAGCAGGAATATGCACAGAATACGTTATTATGAGACTTGGTTATTACTCAGTCAAACGTATGTAATCTTAGTGTCAAGTTAAGCCAACTTTTCTTATCTTCTCTCTATACATAAACTCAACTTGTCAGGTACAACCTTTATTACAAAAGTCAATAATTGAGCCGCTTTTCAGAATGATTCAGAAGCCTCAGTTCCAGTTGGAGAAAAGACCTGCTTGATAAACGCTCTTTTGTCATTATTTTCCCCATAATGCTTTGGGAACAGAGGTCATAGTGTAGTAAAGGTTAAGGGGATGTCAGACAACCTAATCCTGTGTGTGCGGGACTTTATGGCATTCTGTGCTGTGGATCTTCCAGCTTCCGCCTCAAGTGGACCAAAACCAGTCCCAACGGACATAGGACAGGAAGAGGAGGTCCTTCCGATCGCAATTTCAGCTCATTTAAGGGCAGAAGCTGCAGTTTCCCTTAGAACCGAGCACAATGTCGATGTCAGAAAGGTCCCCAGGGTGCCCCTTATTATAACATTGCCCCAACTTTGCCCCGTTTGATCTCAAACTGCAATGAACCATAAAATATGAATAAATTTGCGGTTGAAGGCAGCGTGAAGATCACGGCTGATAATACAACATATCGCATTGTAACACAGAATGCCACAAAGTTCCCAAAGGATTCAATGGCAGAGATAGGGTTGGCAGTTGGCTTGTCCAAAAATACTGGACACAATACTGAACCCCCAGGCCCCCCGAATACATTTAAAAAATACCCCCACCTCCTCAATACATTTAAAAAATACCCCCACCTCCCCAATACATATAAAATATACCCCCACCTCCCCAATACATATAAAATATACCCCCACTCCCCAATACATATAAAATATACCCCCACCTCCCCAATACATATAAAATATACCCCCACCTCCCAAATACATATAAATATACCCCCACCTCCCCAATACATATAAAATATACCCCCACCTCCCCAATACATATAAAATATACCCCCACCTCCCCAATACATATAAAATATACCCCCACCTCCCCAATACATATAAAATATACCCCCACTCCCCAATACATATAAAATATACCCCCACCTCCCAAATACATATAAATATACCCCCACCTCCCCAATACATATAAAATATACCCCCACCTCCCCAAAACATATACAATATACCCCCATCATCATGATCTCATCTCCCAAGGCTGGCCCCCATCATCATCTTATCCCCCCCCCCATAATCTTATCATCATACACCCCCCTCCCCCATATTGTGTCCTTACCTTATTTCCTGCAGGACGCAGACAACACAGGACCTGTCTCTGGTCTGCTGGGGTGGGGGCTCCGCCCCAGCTGTCCTCCGATTGGCTGTCCTCTCCACCAGTCAGGACACGTCTCAAGAGTCCTCCAGTCCTGACTGTGCCCGGCCACCGTCCGCTCCAGTCTCAGCACAGGCTGCCTTCCAGCCGCCCTCGCGCTTCCGCCCTCGCGCTCTCGCTGCCAGCCCTCCGCCGCCGCAAGTTATAATGGTAATACCGGACACATACGTACCTCCAATTTTATACCGGACAGGCATCGGAATTACCGGCCTGTCCGGGTGAAAACCGGACACCTGGCAACCCTAGCCAGCGATAACGCTGAATATTCCACCATAACGCGCAGGTTGTGGGAACTGACCACAGGCTTAGGGACTGACTCCTGCTCGAGGCAAATGTCCAGGTTTTAGGCCGAGGTCGAGGCAGGGAGCAGAAGCGCAGTCAAGGTCATGGATCCAAGGTCGAGGCAGGAGAGAGGCAAACAGAATCAAGGTCCAGACAGGAGAACAGCAAAGGCAAAGAGTAAAGCAGGAAACCAGCCGCGGTCCAGGCGCACACGGGTCAGACACCTTGCTCAGGCACTGGCTGGCAGTAAATAGCGGCTACTTAAAGCAGAAGGACAGGTGCAGCCAATTACCTTCTCCATCTTGGAAAAGGGCGAAGTGAGGACACTTCCTGGTTGTTGGCCATCTTGGTGGTGGGCGGGATGTAAACAAGCCTGTGCCAATGGAGGACGAGCGCGACGGCGGATCCTGATAGTGGGATTCATAACCTTTGCTGCAGTGGCACGTGGAAAGTACAAGAAATGTCACAGTAAACATAAACTTCTAGCATTATGGGGGAGACCTGGAATATTCCACTGACAACATCCAAGCAGTTTCACTGGGTCTTTTGTATTATTAAATGATAAGACCTTTATAAATGCAATGTCTGTCCTGGAACAGGATTACCTTATTCCTGTGTCATTTGCAGCTCACAGACAGTTGCTGTCTCCTTAGTCCAGCTGTCTGTCATTTCTTCTGTCCCCCGCAGCTAGCTGCATGTGAGAAGGCTACATTGTTTCATTGTTTCCTTCCACAGCCGTAGCTAGTGAGTTGCTATAGCAACCTCAGCTTTTCTCCTAGAATGGGCTATTCTATTTCCCCCCCTGTCCCTGCTGACAGTTAGTTCAGTCCCATACTTTTCCTGTGTGACACTCAGCCCGCACTTCCTGTCCATCCAGGACACTGAGTACAGTACCTGCCTTATACTTCCTTTCCATCCAGGACACTGAGTGAGTGAGCACCTGCCTTATACTTCCTTTCCATCCAGGACACTGAGTGAGTGAGTACCTGCCTTATACTTCCTTTCCATCCAGGACACTGAGTGAGTGAGTACCTGCCTTATACTTCCTTTCCACCCAGCACACTGAGTGAGTGAGTACCTGCCTTATACTTCCTTTCCCCCCAGCACACTGAGTGAGTGAGCACCTGCCTGCTATCAGCCCCAGCAAGGCCTTTCTGTTTTTACACAGCCTTACCTTGATACACTGCACTTCAGACAGAGAAGCCCTCTCTACCCCCACACTACATCTGCAAGTACCTTTCATCCTGTGACTTTCCTTCAATAAAACTAAGAAAGACAAAAGGACGTGTTGTGCTTTGGAAGAGGGAAGGCGTGAGTTAAGCTAACTGGAGCTATTCATACATCGCACGTGACCCTGGTTCCAGGATAGTGCCAACGGCAGCAGGGTAAGGAGAGGCGTAAATGGAGCACAAATAAAAATCAAATATTGGTACAGTCTGGCTCCTCAGGGGAGGTCTGTGATGCCACGTCCATCTGTGAGTCACGGGGCAGCCCCCAGGGAGCGGGGTAAGTACTTATTGCAGTTTCAAACGTACAGTTCTCTTGCCATCCGTCATAGCAGAAAGCAGTATGGAGAGAAACCCTCAGGCAGGGATGTAATGTAGCAAGACCCTCCACACACAAGGAGCGGGGAGGGAGGAAGAGGGGGAGGGGAAGGAAGAGAGGGTGAGAGAGAGAGAGACTGACTCCTGGGTACGCCCTTATTTAGTGCTCTATAGTTGCCACCGACCATCTTGTTCTATCCCAGGTCACTAGAAAATTCAAAGAGCTGTCAATCAAAGGGTAGTCTTGATCACAAGACCAACTGGGAAGTCCCACTGGTCTCAAAATATGTTTAAAAAAGCCACATGCCTTTAAGATGCCTCCTTTCCCACCAGCCACCTAGAAGCAGCCTTACGTTTCAGCTTCTAACGGCGTATAAATCTAGGTCAAACATATTATGCAATAAAAGAACATCGGCGCTGACATGAGGCCGGGGTCATATTTTATACAAGCTGCCCGCAACGACAGGGCCGTTTATCTTGTAACAGACACGGTGAAAATGCTGTTTACATCTTCATCAAGCCGAATGTGAAATGCAATAAATCCTAACGCATGTGTACCCCGGGAGGCCCCGTCCATAAAGGAGGCGATCTGGGGTCGCTTCGCGGGTGTAACCTCTCAGGGATTACTGCCGCACTTTACATTTCCTACATTAAAGGATTTGCCAGTAATCATCTTCCTGCCGTTCCTGGGTTTGTATTCCACTCGGGAGGTAATCAGCGCTGTACGACAGTTTGGTCGCGCCTCCCTCGGAACATATTGCGTTCTGGTTGCTCGGTATGCTTTCATTTAAAGCAGGGGTTCTGCAGTCCAGTACTCAAGGCCCCCTCCAACAGGTCAGGTTTTAGGATGTCCCTGCTTCAGCACAGGTGGCTCAATCAGTCCCACCTTCAGCACAGGTGGCTCAATCAGAGGCTCAGTCTTTGACTGAGCCTCTGATTGAGCCACCTGTGCTAATGCTGGGATATCCTGAAAACCTGACCTGTTGGGGGGTCTTGAGGACTGGAGTTGAGCACCCGTGGGTTAAAGGTTGTCTCTGCTTCGTATTAATGGGCACTTCTTATGGGTGACGCAAAAAAGGGGACCCAACACCTTCTAACGGCTGAGTAGAATCACCAGAAAGGGAACATTATTACAAGGCGTAATGTTCAGGATGCAAAAGACAAATACCTGAGCTTGAAAAACAAGGCAGATTAGATGTTCCTATTAGTAAGATTAGATTAGTTTAAGGAAGCCAATTAGATTGTTAAATAATTTATAAAAGGTTGTTGGGGTTTTTTGGGGCCAATTGTGTGGGATGCATCATCATCATCCTCATATCTCCCCCAGCATCCCTCATCATCATCATCCTCATATCTCCCCCAGCATCCCTCATCATCATCATCCTCATATCTCCCCCAGCACCCCTCATCATTATCATCCTCACATATCTCCCCCAGCACCCCTCATAATCATCATATCTCCCCCAGCAGCCATCATCATCATCCTCATATCTCCCCCAGCACCCCTCGTCATCATCACATCCCCCCCAGCACCCCTCATCATCCTCATATCTCCCCCAGCACCCGTCATCATCATCCTCATATCTCCCCCAGCAAACATCATCAGCATCATCATATCTCCCCCAGCACTCCTCATCATCATCCTCATATACCCACCCCCCTGCATCTCACATCACTCCCCCCCCCTGTATCACACATCACCCTCCGCCAGCCTGGATCCCACATCTCCCCCCCCCCCCCACCCATATGCCAACATCAGGCGGGAGAGGCTGGTATCCTGCGGTTGTAGGTACAGGAGGCGTTGGCGGTGGGCAAGAGGCGGCGGCGGCAGGCGGCGCCAGAGACGGCAGGCAGGAGGCGTTGTAGTTTCCGATACCATACATGCGCAGCAATTAAAGATGGCCACCGCAACTTAGTCCCGTGGCTTCTGGGAGTTGTGGTTCCGCACTTCCAAGATGGCCACCGCTCCTGCTGATACTGTGCATGCGCGCCCTACAGTTTCCCTGACTACCGGTCCGTTGACCAGCTGGCAGCAGAGCAGTTCCCCGCACCGGAGGCAGGGTAAGGGGACTCTGCTACACATATATAACTCCACCATTGTTTTACTAACTAATGCACAGCGCCCTGGATAAGGACGCTATATAAATGTTATTATAAATAAAATAAATAACTAGCGAGGTGCATATTTCCCACGCGCCTGACCTCATTTTGTTGCCGTGACCCTTTTTAGTTTGGTCAGAAAATTTTGCTTCGATCCTACAAAGTTAGAATCGCATGTTCTAGTCAGTTCAATTACTTTCACTTTCGAAATTGGCCGCGTCACAGCAATTCAGCGTGACAGCAAGGACGCGTCACAGCAAGTCAGCATCCCGGCAAGTGAGCGTCACAGCGAGGCCACGTCACAGCAAGTCTGCGTCACAGCAAGTCAGCATCACAGCAAGTCAGCATCCCGGCAAGTGAGCGTCACAGCGAGGCCGCGTCACAGCAATTCAGCGTGACAGCAAGTCAGCGCCACAGCAAGTCAGCGTGACAGCAAGGACGCGTCACAGCAAGTCAGCGTGACAGCAAGTCAGCGTCACAGCAAGTCAGCGTCACAGCAAGTCAGCGCCACAGCAAGTCAGCGTGACAGCAAGTCAGCGTCACAGCAAGTCAGCGTCACAGCAAGTCAGCGCCACAGCAAGTCAGCGTGACAGCAAGGACGCGTCACAGCAAGTCAGCGTCACAGCAAGTCAGCGCACAGCAATTCAGCGTGACAGCAAGTCAGCGTCACAGCAAGTCAGCGTCACAGCAAGTCAGCGTGACAGCAAGGACGCGTCACAGCAAGTCAGCGTCACAGCAAGTCAGCGTCACAGCAAGTCAGCGTCACAGCAAGTCAGCGTGACAGCAAGGACGCGTCACAGCAAGTCAGCGTCACAGCAAGTCAGCGTGACAGCAAGGACGCGTCACAGCAAGTCAGCGTCACAGCAAGTCAGCGTCCCGGCAAGTGAGCGTCACAGCGAGGCCGCGTCACAGCAAGTCTGCATCACAGCAAGTCAGCATCACAGCAAGTCAGCATCCCGGAAAGTCAGCGTCACAGCGAGGCCGCGTCACAGCAAGTCAGCGTCACAGCAAGGCCGTGTAACGGCAAGTTAGCGTCACGGCAAGTTAGCGTCACGGCAAGTCAGCTTCACGGCAAGGCAGCTTCACGGCAAGGCAGCGTCACGGCAAGGCAGCGTCACGGCAAGTCAGCGTCACAGCGAGGCCGCGTCACAGCAAGTCTACGTCACAGCAAGTCAGCGTCACAGCAAGGCCGCGTCACAGCAAGGCCGCGTAACGGCAAGTTAGCGTCACGGCAAGTTAGCGTCACGGCAAGGCAGCGTCACGGCAAGGCAGTTACCGCAGGGATTTAACGCTACGTTAGTTGGGTCATCGCTAAAGGTGGCGTTACTCACACCCAGACCCTGAAATAGGTTTGTTACGGGGTCAGGATAAGTGTAAAACAAACAATATTATGAAGAAATCTTCACAAAAAAAAAAAAAGATAAGAGGGGGGAACGGCCAAATTCCTAACCACTACACCCCACATACTGGGGTACTGGGTCACCCCACATAATGCTCACGTCCAGTCAGTTCCACTCTGATCTACAGATCTCAGGGGTGTCTTCTGCTGACTGCAGCATGTAATTCTAACCCCAAACTGCAGCGTGTAACCCTACACCCGATGCTATAATTACTATAGGAAACATTCTCAGGGCCGCTTCTTAGAATTGAACCAGGGACGCTAGAATCGGATTGGATTTCTCCCGCAGTCTCTGTCACCGCATGATTAGAGAACTTGCAAACATTTCGTGCGCTTAGGGGAACTTTGAGAAGTTTACCTTTTCCCCCCCCCGATTAATTTCACTTTTGAAAATTCAATCGAACTTTAAAAAAAATAATCATTTCAAAAGTCACCGCGCTGCTATTTTGCCACAATAAAAAAAAAAATAGAAAATCTTGAACAATTTGGGCCTTTTCGCTAGAAGTTTTGCTGCTTAATGTTCGATTTCTCTTTTGCGTGTTTTTCTAACTTTTGCCGCGAATAAAATAAATAAAATATACGGAATAAAAGTAGATGTATCAAGTGAATGAAGGACATATATTAAGTAAAGGGTTTATAGGCACCTAAGGACATTTTACATAAAGACTTACGAGTCTATGTATAAAAAAAACATTTTTTTCTCTCCGAAACGCGGCATATCTATTACGTGCATTCCTACTATTGTAGAATTTGGCGCACGCTTCGTTAAAAAAAAAAAAAAAAACTAACGCCACCTTTAAGGTGATGGGAAAAAACCAACGCAAAAAATAACCGTTAAGAAGTCTCGCAAATCGCATGTTTATTAATACATAGACCAGCGTCCGTATGCAAATGTAACTCCGCCCTAACTTCTCCCACTCGCTCCATAAATCCCTCAACTCATCGCAGACACCCCCCAAAATGGCGCAACTAATATTGCTACATAGACGCTGCTTGGCGCAGGTATTTTTTTAGCACGAGTTGTGGCAAAATAACGACTGTGTGCCCACATTTTACCTTTGGTAAGTTGAGCGCGGTGTTTGCTTTTATCTGAATCCAATATAAAAAAACCTGTTAGTGAGATCCTTAACTGGAGGAAAACGGAATGATATCCCAAACGCCGGATATGATACAATTATACAGCAGCACACGTATTTGTGTCACTTCCTGTAGAACCCACGATTCTGTATAACCTGGGATGTAGTAATAGCAGAATGGAATCAAGTTACAATATTCAGAGATGGATAACTGCTCATTTACTGGGAGACACCAGTGCCCAAGGCGGCCAACGGCTTTCCCGGGGACCCTGGGTCATTGAACAGGGTGGGTGCTGATGGGTTGTTGAGTGGTGGTCGGGGGGTGGTGGGGGGGGTTTTGAAGGTGGGCCTGATAAGTTGTTGAGCGGGGCCATGTACCTATCGAGGAAGACAGCAGCAGGCAGCCAATAGAAGAAGTTGGGTCGGACATCTGGCCAGGTCCTCCCTCTGCCACTGGGCCCGGGACAGGTGTCCTGGCGCTTGCCCACTGTTGGTGGTCCTTCCCATGGCAGCACCAAAGTGGGCATCACATATTGATGCTAAGACGATTCCATGCTTTTCTATTCCTTTGGAATGATGTCTCCGGTAAACAAATACTTTTCCTCCACTCCAAGCACAAATACGTCATATGTCTCAGACGCTTAAACATGTTTCAATGTAAATCCCTTCGATTACCACCTCAAACAACAGCAACTCTGGAATAGCTGCAGCGTTACTTCCTCACCTACGGCCTCTTTCCATAACGCTGCATAGCCAGGGGTGCCACCTTCTATTGAAGGCTAACCCGGAGACTTTTTGCAATACATTTTTTTTACATTTATTTATACATTTATTCCTCTTACCTGTGGCATCTCCCGGTATCATCTCCCTCTGCAAGGTCCAGCCAGCATGGCTCAGCAACGTCAAATGGCGCGCGTTGCCATGACAACGTGATGTCACAGCGTCACACAGCGTCAAGTTGTTATGACAATGAAATGCCTTTTGGCTCTGCGGCGTTATGTGAGGGCCCCTTGTCTTGGCAATGGAACACCGTGGGACGCTGTGACATCACGTAGTGTCCCGTTGTCATGGCAAAGCGGTGCCATTTGACGTCGCGCAGCCATGTTGGCGGGATTTGCAGGGAGAGTAGATTCCTTGTACCCTTTGATACCTTTTTAGGGGACCGGCATTAGAGTTTTTTATAGATGAAATGACAGTGTACAGAGCTTTGCAAACCTCATAGGTTTCTTCTTCAAGTGTGTACCGTAAAGGTTCAGGGCCTACATTTAAAAATCATTTTAACACGTCTAAGGGTTATTGTTTTCCCGCGGGGTTTTAGATTTATTCCATGACACATATTTCAAGTTATAAAATAAACAAACTGATGCTACATCTTTTCTTGTTGTCGTTGGTTAAGTGCTTCTAATTACAGTAGTAGCAATTCTAATATCAGCTGCTAAAACGGACGGTGCAAATCCCCACAATATGACCTTTTTTTGTGAGCTTCATGTGATGTCCTTTAAAGAAGATTATTAGCCGTATTTATTTATTTTAGTTGTTTCTGCTTTTATTTTCATGTTATTTTTTTGTAGGCCCAAAGGCCTGCTGTAGAGTGTTTACATAGCAAATCCTGCTGTATATTCTCACTTCCTCCTGTACACCAGACAGCACAGAGCTGATTTCAATGCCAAGTCCAAAGGTAACGGTGAAAATATCTTATGTTAATCTTCTCTGATACGATCTTTGAGGTCTACTAGTGCCAGGGTTTTAGCCGTCATATTAACTTAGGCCTTGGGCTCATTTTTACGAATTGAATTGAAGTCGCTGTGATAGTGCAAAATAAATGTATTTGGCTATTTTTTTTTTAGCAATAAAATACACAGTTTAAAAATAAATAATCAGTGAGCCGAGAAAAACGAGCGGAAAACAGAAATCATATTGTACAGTTTTCTGGAGAAATATATATATAGTGACAATAGACAGCGGTGCTCCTGGAACAATAATAATATGAAAACAACAAAAAAGAGTACCAATATGGAGCACACAGGTATACCGAAAAAGTGAAAATAACAATTTATTAATGAACATAAAAACAAGGGAGAAAGTCTAAAATGAAGGGGGACGCTTCCTCAGATCACCAGAAAGTGACAAAAAGGTGAGTCTGGAACATATAACAAGAATAAAAATGACCTAATACAAAATACAGAGTGATGATCAGTATCAAAACATGATATAAAGTAACTCTCCTGGTACAGATAATATTTTAGACTTTCTCCCTTGTTTTTAAGTTCATTAATACATTGTTATTTTCACTGTTTCAGTATACTGTACCTGTGTGCTCCATTTTGTGTGTGTGTGTGTGTGTGTGTATATATATATATATATATATATATATATATATATAATTTATTTATTTATAAAATATTTTACCAGGAAGTAATACATTGAGAGTTACCCCTCGTTTTCAAGTATGTCCTGGGCACAGAGTAAAACAAATAATACATGGTTACAAATACAGTTACATAAATGAACAGGGTATACATTATATACAAGACATTGCATGCACAGTTAAAGAAAATATATGTTATGGGCGAATGAAACAGTTACAGACCAGATTAAAATGTGAGACAGATTAAAATGTGAGATATATATATATATATATATATATATATATAAAAAATAAATATATATAATAAACATGCAGGTGGAACTGTATTATTAAGACATTATCACTTTTGATTAGTATTTTAACCTTCCATTAAATGTGGGGTCTCCGCTGGTAAGAAAGAATTTGCACTAAATCTGAGAATTAGTCAGGCAGTTAATAGGGAAAGAAACGGATACTATTCCATCCTTTCTCCAGCCATATGGCTTCCGATCTTTAACACAAAGCGCAGACTGGAGCCTTCTGAGTGCCGTATGATGGCATTGTAGGAACACCGATGAAACATTTATTTTTCGCCCCCTTCCCATTGAGAGCCTCTGTTGGGTCTCCGAGTTCTCTCCGTGCAAATTGTAATTAATCCCGTTGATGGCGGTGCGCGGGGGCTTAATTGTGGATTCTGGATTGATAGGGTATCCATTTTTTTGCACGTGCGTTATCACTGGGCTCTGAAAGGAAACAGATGGGGTGGGGAAAATATTTTCCCTCTGGGCTTCCCTCGGGCTCCGCATTCCTGCCGCGACAAAGGTTTTGGTCTCCTATATTCTCTGGTACTTGCCAAACCTGCTCATTCGCACGATGCAGAGCTCAGGGATCTGAGAGTCGCATGCCAGGCTAGTTGAAGTCATGTACACTGGCGACACACTTTATTCGAGCTCGGCTAGTCCCACGAATTCGGGTATACCCGGGTGTATTGAGGTTTGTGACTGTTTTCTGCCCGAGTGCATTGAGTTATTTTCCAAGCCGGGATTGAAGCATTTTATTCCCGCTGGCTGCAATACTGCACAGTATATATATATATACTGCATTACAATTCATGAATTTATGCCATCTGGTAGATACGCGAAGCATTGCAGCCTATTAAATCCTAATCATTATCATTTAACAGATCAGCCGCCCATCAGCCAGGCATGAACCCAGGCTGGGAAGGCAAATGCAACGGGGCTTGTCAGAGGTGAGGAGCGGCGCATTCCAGGTATCTGCCAGGTACATACCGGGTATTTGCTCGGATAAAGTGTGTCGGTGCAGTATGTATGTATGTAGTGTTGGTGTGTTTCGTTGTGTGTACGTCTACAATGAACGCAGCGCGTCACAAAAGAGACATGGGAGTACGGGGAATTATAGTAAAACAAATAGGAAGAAAACGCTGTCCCAGAAAGCTTACAATCTAAGTGGCTGAAGGAGCGTCTCAGTAAGAAAAGACCTGACTCTGATAACAATGACACTGAGTGTGAAGCAGAGGAACCTGGTTCAATTCCCGGTGTCGGCTCCTTGTGACCTTGGGCAAGTCACTTTATCTCCCTGTGCCTCAGGCACCAAAAACATAGATTGTAAGCTCCACGGGGCAAAGACTGCGTCTGTAACATTCCTATGTGCTGCGTACTGCGCGCTGTACTGTAATTGTGACGCACTCTGAGTCCCATTGTGAAAAAAACGCTATATGAAATAGTTATCTTACTATATATTTCTGAAAGCATTGTATTTTTCTCTGTCTGTACTGTGTTCCCTTATCCCTAGCGGCAATCTCATTGGTCCCTTGGCCCGCCCGCCCCCGCACACCTCTCATTGGCCTCACACACTCACCGCCCGCCCCCGCACACCTCTCATTGGCCTCACACACTCACACCACTGCTTCAGGCCCCCTTGGCCCGCCCCCGCACACCTCTCATTGGCCTTACAAACTCACACCACTGCTTCAGGCCCCCTTGGCCCGGCCCCGCACACCTCTCATTGGCCTCACACACTCACACCACTGCTTCAGGCCCCCTTGGCCCGCCCCCGCACACCTCTCATTGGCCTCACACACTCACACCACTGCTTCAGGCCCCCTTGCAGCTCACCGTCCCCCCTCCCGGTGGCCGACACTACAGGCCCTGCACCTTCCCCCCTCCCGGTGGCCGTCACTCCCGTCACACGGACAGGCCCTGCACCTTCCCTGCGTTTCCCGGCGGCTCTGCAGAGAGGGGGCGCGTGCGCAACGCTCCCCGGACGGGAGGAGGGAGAGCAGAGAAGGGCCAGGCGCGCGACAATCAGAGGAGCGCGGGAGAGAGGAGCGGTGCTGTGAGTCCTGGCAGAGGTGAGGGGCCTTTGTGTGTGCATGGGGAGAGGGGGGGGACCGTGTGTGTGGGACACCATGTGTGAGTGGGGGGAGGGACAGTGTGTGTATGGGGGAGGGGGGAACAGTGTGTGTGGGGGGGAGGGACAGTGTGTGTGTGTGGGGGGGAGGGATAGTGTGTGTGTGGGGGAGGGGGGGGCAGTGTGTGTGGGGGGGGGGGACAGTGTGTGGGGGGGACAGTGTGTGTGGGAGAGGGGGGGACAGTGTGTGTGAGTGTGAGGGGGGGGACAGTGTGTGGGGGAGGGGGGACAGTGTGTGTGTGTGAGTGTGAGGGGGGGACAGTGTGTGGGGGGGACAGTGTGTGTGGGAGAGGGGGAGACAGTGTGTGTGTGGGGGAGGGGGGGACAGTGTGTGTGTGGGGGAGGGGGGGACAGTGTGTGTGTGGGGGAGGGGGGGCAGTGTGTGTAAGGGGGAGGGGGGGACAGTGTGTGTGTGTGAGGGGGGGACAGTGTGTGGGAGAGGGGGGACAGTGTGTGGGGGAGGGGGGACAGTGTGTGTGTGTGTGGGGGGGGGGGACAGTGTGACTCCCGGGCAACGCCGGGTCTCTCAGCTAGTTATTAATAATACACAGTCAAAGCAGCTCGTTTTATTTCTTGTAACTATTGATTGTTACAGTATTCAAACCGGGAGCTCTCTCGGAGCTGAACTGCGCTATTTGTAGCTCCAGGGAGCGCTCGGTTCCTGAGATACTAACCGGCTCAGTTGCCAGCGTTTGCTTCCCCTTACCGGTCGCCAAATCTTGCAGCTCCTGCAGCCCAATGGGAAGGCTTCCTATTGGACAACCGTTTAAATGTCTAGGAAGTTGTAACAACGGCAAGAGCCATGTATCAAGAGCCATGTATCAAGAGCCATGTATCAAGAGCCATGTATCAAGAGCCATGTATCAAGAGCCATGTATCAAGAGCCATGTATCAAGAGCCATGTATCAAGAGCCATGTATCAAGAGCCATGTATCAAGAGCCATGTATCAAGAGCCATGTATCAAGAGCCATTTATCAAGAGCCATGTATCAAGAGCCATGTATCAAGAGCCATGTATCAAGAGTCATTTATCAAGTGCCATGTATCAAGAGCCATGTATCAAGAGCCATGTATCAAGAGCCATGTATCAAGATCCATGTATCAAGAGCCATGTATCAAGAGTCATTTATCAAGTGCCATGTATCAAGAGCCATGTATCAAGAGCCATGTATCAAGAGCCATGTATCAAGAGCCATGTATCAAGAGCCATTTATCAAGAGCCATGTATCAAGAGCCATGTATCAAGAGCCATGTATCAAGAGCCATGTATCAAGAGCCATGTATCAAGAGCCATGTATCAAGAGCCATGTATCAAGAGCCATGTATCAAGAGCCATGTATCAAGAGCCATTTATCAAGAGCCATGTATCAAGAGCCATGTATCAAGAGCCATGTATCAAGAGTCATTTATCAAGTGCCATGTATCAAGAGCCATGTATCAAGAGCCATGTATCAAGAGCCATGTATCAAGATCCATGTATCAAGAGCCATGTATCAAGAGTCATTTATCAAGTGCCATGTATCAAGAGCCATGTATCAAGAGCCATGTATCAAGAGCCATGTATCAAGAGCCATGTATCAAGAGCCATGTATCAAGAGCCATTTATCAAGAGCCATGTATCAAGAGCCATGTATCAAGAGCCATGTATCAAGAGTCATTTATCAAGTGCCATGTATCAAGAGCCATGTATCAAGAGCCATGTATCAAGAGCCATGTATCAAGATCCATGTATCAAGAGCCATGTATCAAGAGTCATTTATCAAGTGCCATGTATCAAGAGCCATGTATCAAGAGCCATGTATCAAGATCCATGTATCAAGAGCCATGTATCAAGAGCCATTTATCAAGAGCCATGTATCAAGAGCCATGTATCAAGAGCCATGTATCAAGATCCATGGGTCTTCTGGGATAAACAGAGCACCGACCCTGGTTCCTTTTCTGTAAAAAAAAAAAAAAAAAAATATATATATATAGTGAAATTAGGATTGCTGCATTAAAGGTGCAGCTCCACGGGGAACCAAAGGGAAGTGTTAAAATGTTGCAATCATTAGCCAGAGTTATGTACCATAGAAGGATTAATTATGAAAGAGACGGGACGAGGGAAATATAGGGCAAAGATAAGGACCGTACCTAAACTTCAGCGTATAAGGTTAAATTACCTAAAGTTCACTGTGCGATTCTTTTTCTTCTTCTATGAAATATATATATTACCGTGTTACAGACACTCCTTGGAGGGTGCTCCATGCTTGGACGCTCCTCTGTGCAGCACTGACACAGCAAATAAAGTGGATCTGTTATCCTGTGCCAAATGTCAGAGGGTCTCTCAACTATGATCGGAGTAACAGGGTTTGTTGGGTTTGGGTGTCAACAGAAAGAGAATCTGCTTTGTCTCATTTTCTGCCAGATGGAAGAATGTTTCTTTTATTAGACCAGAGGAGGCCAACTCCTGTCCTCAAGGGCCAGCAACAGGTCAGGTTTTAAGGACATCCCTGCTTCAGCACATGTGGCTCAATCAGTGGCTCAGTTGTTGACTATTGTGCTGAAGCAGGGATATCCTGAAAACGTGCCCTTGAGGACTGGAGTTGCCCACCCCTGTGTTAAACACTTGTTGTTAACAAGGAGGGGTTTTCGCCCCCACAGAACCGGCACAGTTTTGTACCCTACGGAAAAGGGTATAAATGGACAGAACCAGAGAGGGAAATGGATCAGCGCAAAATGGAGGCAAACAGTTTTTATCTTGCGTCTGTTTGCACGATTAGGGGGAGATGTATCAACACAAAGAAAGTGCGGATAAAGGTTTGTGTTGCTGGATTGCCCCATTTTCTGTAGGCGTTAAATATACGGAAATGTTTGTTACAATCGATGGGAAGTGTTGGCTGGAGAAGTTTGCGCTACCTGTAACCTGGAGAATGGTCTCTGGATGCAAATATAATGTTAAAAAAGTGATGCACAGAGACACAGTGTTTGCATTATCTCATTATAATCAGAACGCCATGTAAGTCCTCTGTAATACCTCTGTAATACCTCCGATTGTCACTCCCCAAACCACAGGCTAATGCTCTAGGCACAAATTCATGCAGAATGAAGAAACCTTAATATGATAACTACTGTGTATACAAATATATTCCGGGGATAAACAAAAAAACCCCTGTGACACATTATCTACTGATATCTGATAAGGGGGGAAAATAAATTCCTCCCTGACTCCAAATATTGGCAATCGGATTACTCCCTGGATCAACGTCCTTCCCATGTTTACTTATCTGGTATATCCCTGTATACCTTTGCATTCTAAAAAAATGTCCAAACTTTTTTTAAAAACAAATCTATTGTATCTGCCATCACAGTCTCCCTGGGTAATGAATCCCACAGTGTAACTGCCGTTACTGTAAAGAAACCTTTCCTTTGTTGCTGGTGAAATCTCCTTTCCTCCAACCTTAAGGGATGCCCCCGAGTCCTTAGTACTGCCTGTGGGATGAATAGTTCTTTTGAAAGCCCCTTGAGGTACCTGTCCAACAGGTACTGTTGAAGTGTATGGAAATGTATGAATATATCAGATGTTTGAGGTTTCTGCTTTCTCTGTGCCATGGAAAACGGCAAAAAAAAAAAATATTGATCACTTCTTTATATTATTTATATTATTATTATTATTATTCTTTATTCTAGGGGAGAGCAAACTTTTGGAGCTGCGCCCCCCTGCCTGGTCCTCCCCGTGCTTGCGTCCCCCTGTCCCCCTTACCTTCTTTGCCGGTGTCAAATGACACAACGGTGTCATGTGACGTCACGTAATGTGACCCCGAGGCGTCATTTGATGCAGTGTTGCCATGGCGACAAGTTACACCAACTCTTCTGAATCCCGGTGAGTTACAGATGCCTTGCGCGGTCCCCTGGCATTTAAGTTAAATGCCTCGGGGAAGAGCGCAGAGCCCCCTCCCCCCCCCCCCCCGAAAAATTGTGCTCCCCGGGATTAAGGTATCACAATTTACAAAGTGTCTTATTCTTCCTTTATTGTATCTATCCAGTAATTGCACCTGGATTTTGCCTCTGGGCTGCATTCTCCAGACTCTCAGCATTCTGTACATTAATTTTCTGATAAATAGTCCGACGCGCGCCTGGAGAATACATAAAAGGGAGTGTTTTCATCTGCGCTTGGCTGTCAGCGTAAAGAATTGCACTAAAAAAAATGCTCTCAGATTTTAAATTAGGTAATGGCAAAAACAAAAGAGAGACATAAATCTTTTCCTGTGTGTGCCTTCGAGAACAAATGTTTTTCAACAAAC
>NC_134497.1:3253429-3361703 GCF_040206685.1 Ascaphus truei
GACACTTGTAGCTGGAGGGTTTGACAAGTCATTTATAATCAGATTCACGTGTTTAATATATATTCCTTGGGCAGTTTTTGCATAACGGATGTCGGACACACCAGAAATAAAATACATTAGTTTATTTGTTAAATCTTAGAGTCAATGTTTCGGGAACCAAAAGGTACCTTCATCTAGGATTGCATAATAATAATAACTTTATTTAATATAGCGCTTTTCTCCCCAATGGGACTCTAAGCGCGTCACAATTACAGTATAGGGCGCAGTACGCAGCACGAATGTTACAGTCCGTTTCCATTGTCTTGGTTTGTGTCAGATTGTTATTTATTTATAAAATGTGTTACCAGGAAGTAATACATTGAGAGTGACCTCTCGTTTTCACGTATGTCCTGAGCACAGAGTTATGACAATACACGGTTACATTAAATGAGGTTGTATGTCCAATTCACAAACATTTCATGGACAGATTGTGAGTTTGGGGGTGCGTTGGTTTTGTGTTGGGTTGTAAGTTTCCAGTTTTGGGTTCATTAGTCGTTTCTAGCACCAACATCATTAACCAGAGAACAGAGAAAGCGCGCATTCATATTCTTTCATCCTTTTAGTGCTTAAGGGGTTTTCATGGCATTGCAAAGCCAATTTGTTGAAATTCCTCTGGCACTAAAGTGTATTTTTTTGTCGGGGAAAGACTAGAATTCATCAAAGTTAATGGTGAAAAAAACAACGGTGAAAAACGGGGATGAATAATGACTCTTAAATATGATTTTTTTGTGACTTTAAAGACCAAGCTTCAATTAAGATCTACCGGTGAATAAGTATAACATGAATCAGGCGGCTTCCAAGCGGCAATCCGAGCAGGCGATTGTTTTAGCGATTGGTGCAGGGGTCTCAAAAGCTGAGCCCCGTTAATGTCAGCTCTCCGCTTCCGGAGATACTCACCTCCGTGGTAGGTGCCGGTAGCTGCTCCTCTCGGCTATCAGGGCTCACAAAATGGAGACTTTCAAAGCTCCAGCGCCCATAGGAAACCGTGGCGTCATCCAGTGCGGCTTCCTATTGGCCGCGTGACATGGGAACGTTAAACTTTGGAGTTAAGTATCTGGGGTCCAGCTCCGGAGACCCCCGCCGGTGACCCCCGGGTTCAGCTTCGGAGACCCCGGGTTCAGCTCCGGAGACCCCCGGTCCAGCTCCGGAGACCCCCGGGTTCAGCTCCGGAGACCCCAGGTTCAGCTCCGGAGACCCCCGGGTTCAGCTCCGGAGACCCCCGGGTTCAGCTCCGGAGACCCCCGGGTTCAGCTCCGGAGACCCCCGGGTTCAGCTCCGGAGACCCCCGGGTTCAGCTCCGGAGACCCCCGAGTTCAGCTCCGGAGACCCCCGGGTTCAGCTCCGGAGACCCCCGGGTTCAGCTCCGGAGACCCCCGGGTTCAGCTCCGGAGACCCCCGCCGGAGACCCCCGGGTTCAGCTCGAAGATCCCCGCCGGAGATCCCCGGGTTCAGCTCCGGAGACCCCCGGCTTCAGCTCCAGAAATCGCTCCTTTGTAAGTGAACGAGACTAAAAAATGGGCGAGAGCTGATATGCTGAGGATCGCCCCTTATGGTTCTCACACATTTGGGGGAGGCGTATATACATACAGAAAGTGTGGCTAGAAGTTTGCTCCATTTTATCTTTGCGCCAAATGTAAGAAAGTGTTTCCTACACTTGACGCAAATTGTTACCCACAGAAGCTTACACCACCTCAGACCTGGCTGATTTTGGGGGCGCAAAACACAAGATAGAAAAGTGGACGGGAGGCGCATCTCGTTCCAATCTGCAAGTCATGTAACTCCTCCTATTGTCACTTCCAAATCGTAAGATGACACACACAACACAAAACTTAGAGCAAAGACCTTGATACACTGATGCACGACGAAAATCGCACAATTTGCCTCACTTTTACTCCAAATTTGCCTTGATACATCATCTAATAAATGTCAATATTGTCTAGGTCCAAATGGTCCATGGTGCTCAGTATTCTCTGTCCAGTAATAATCCGTGTCAGAAGACCGTAAATTACATAGGGTAGTGGGGACCTATGGGATATTTAAGAGGGGCTCCTACACACTGGGAGAATCTGAAAGTGGCAAAGAACCAAGAGGACATAGGGGAACAAACAGAGAGAGGAGCAGAAAGAGTCACAAGTAGTAGATAGTGACAAAGATAAATAGGGTAGTTTCCATATATCAATAACCCAATAAATTTATTCCACTTGGTAAAAAAAAATCCTTAATATACAGTATGAAATGGCATTTTTGGGGCCTGAAAACGAAAACGTGTAAGACTAAAACTTTCAAATAATTCAAAATAAAAATATAACCTGTGAGCACATTCCCGTGTCTCAGACTGGTCTGTAACCCAGCCATTCCCCATTATCTCTTATCATGCAATGCTTCCACTGCAGCAATGGATTCTGGGTAATGATATGCAAATGATGAGTACGCACAGTGCATAACTTTCTGCTTCTTGTTCACTCCGACATGGACCCCTATAAGCTTATGCTTACGGCATTACACAGCTTTTCAGCACAGCCTGGGTCAGAGAAGTGCAAAGCCAGTAACCCTACTCAGAGACAGCTTTTTCAACCATTTTGGGTCTCATCAGAGTTAGGTCAAATAATCCAAAGAGAGAGAAGCATTAGAACAAGAGATCTGAAGGTGAAGATGGGGAAAGTGAGGAACTAGTAGGGTGGTGGATGCGTGGAATCGTCTACCAATAGAGGTAGGATAGACATAAGGCTGTCCGACATAGACATAAGGCTGTCCGACATAGACATAAGGCTGTCCGACATAGACCATAAGGCTGTCCGACATAGACATAAGGCTGTCCGACATAGACATAAGGCTGTCCGACATAGACATAAGGCTGTCCGACATAGACATAAGGCTGTCCGACATAGACATAAGGCTGTCCGACATAGACATAAGGCTGTCCGACATAGACATAAGGCTGTCCGACATAGACATAAGGCTGTCCGACATAGACATAAGGCTGTCCGACATAGACATACAGTAAGGCTGTCCGACATCGGAATAAAAAAACCCCAAAGGGTCAAAGAGTGTCGGAGGTTTTACGTCAGATTGGAAAAAGAGCCGACAAGGTGGTTCTTGTCTACTGCCAAATTCTGCGAAGTCTACTTACTATCTCCGAACGGCACGACTGGGTCAGAACCAGAGCAAAAAACACTACCGTTTCTATGCAACAATCAATAAATGATGTCATGCAAAGCAACTGGAGTTGTACTTTTGATAAATACGGTACAATTCTTTTGCACGTGTTCCCTTTATGGGTATTACATTGTCCATAACTGTTCCCAAATTCCATAAGCAATCTCATTATACAGGATGTCCTCGCTATCCAACGTTTCACTTTACAACGAATGGCGTATCCAACGCTTTACAATGCAGCCCTAAGGGGCCGTTTTTCAACGCCGGAATGCGTTACCCGACGCTCACCGCCACGGATTAACACGGGACTCACTTTACAACGGTTCCACTTTCCAACGCTACTTCCAGAACGGATTTCATTGGATAACCGAGGACCGCCTGTACATAAAATATAACATTACAAATGCTGATGTTTTTGTATAACCATATTTAATATCACCATATTTAATAAGTGAAGCATTTGGGGATCAACCTGCATGTAGAAGTATTAGGAAGTATTTGTAGCGTTCTTTGTTGCTGCCTTTTCTGAATATTCACTACACGATCCATTTTTTGCCTTGAAAGGCCAGGCTAAATAAGAACATCTGCTGCACTCAAACAGCAATCAGCTCGCATGATTGCAGGAAAATATTGTCAGTGCCACTGCAGACATTATTAAAATCAAGAAAATTGTACAATCACCAAACCAAAACACAAAGTTGTGCTTAAAGAAACAGTTTCACATGCTAACAAGAGAGCGTCATATGTTTTCCCCCAATAACCTTATACACATTTTCCCTCACTTGACGGAGACGTGTCATTTTGCTATGACACTTCCTTCTTGCACATTCTTTGCTGGGGTGAGTACCTTGTCTCTGCGGCAGGTCTAGGATTAAAGATGCAGATGTCCAAAGTTCAACATGGTCGCATGTTTTAAAGTCCGCCGTTCCGTGCACTTATACATATGATCTCTTTCACTGCACATCACCTGGACATGAATAGGTTAGTTAAGTATGAATTAAGCGCGGTTTAATTAAGTATGATGTAATATATATACTGTATATGTGTGTATATATATATATATATTATATATATGTGTGTGTATATCTACTATATATTTCTGAGTTCACTGTATGTCTGCGTCCCTAGCGGCAATCTCATTGGTCCCTTGGCCTGCCCGCCCCCCCACCTCTCATTGGCCTGAGGCAGAGTGACGGGCCAAACAAAAAAAAAATTAAACAAACACACACCCCCCCCCCCCCCCGCCCCGCCCCCCCTCTCTCCCGGTGCCCCTCACTCTCTCCCCCCTCCCCACCTCCCCGGGCCTCCTGCACTTCCCCTCACGTGCGCCGCTACCGGAGAGGGGAAGCGCGGCCCGGGCCTCCCGCCTCAGATCCACGTGGGAGCGGCCGGACGAGTGAGTGAGCGGCCTTCACCTCCCTCACCCCCTTCAAACAACACTCACCCCCCTTCACCTCCCCTCACCCACCCCTCACCTCCCCTCCACCCCCCCCCCCCCGGCGCCGCTACAGTCAGCGGGGGAGCGAGCGCCCGGGACACAGCGGGGGAGCGGCCACAACAAGCTGCCTCCGCCTCACATCCACGTGGGAGCTTCCGGACGGCTGAGGGAGCTGCCGGACGGGTGAGTGAGCGGCCGGACGGGTGACTGAGCAGCCTTCACCTACCCTCACCCCCCTTCACCTCCCTCACCCACCCCTCACCTCCCCTCACTCCACTTCCCCCTCCCTTCCACCTCCCCTTCACCCCCCCTCCACCTCCCCTTCACCCCCCCTCCACCTCCCCTTCACCCCCCCTCCACCTCCCCTTCACCCCCCTCCACCTCCCCTTCACCCCCCCCCTCCACCTCCCCTCCACCTCCCCTTCACCCCCCCCCTCCATCTCCCCTTCACCTCCCCTCCACCCCCCCTTCACCTCCCCTCCACCCCCCTTCACCTCTCATACACCCACCCCCCCTTCACCTCCCCTCCACCACCCCCCCTTCACCTCCCCTCCACCCCCCCTTCACCTCCCCTCCACCCCCCCTTCCCCCACCACCTCCCCCCCTTCCCCCCTCCCTCCCCCCCCCTTCCCCCCTCCCTCCCCCCTTCCCCCTCCTTCCCCCTTCCCCCTCCCTCCCCCCCTCCCTCCCTCCCTACCCCCCTCCCTCCCCCCCTCCCCCCCTCCCTCCCCCCTTCCCCTCTCCCTCCCCCCCTCCCCCCCCCTTCCCCCTTCCCCCCACCACCTCACCCCCCTCCCTCACCCCTTCCCCCCTCCCCCCCCTTCCCCTCCTCCCCTTCCCCCCCCTTCCCCCCTCCTCCCCTTCCCCCCCTTCCACCTCCTCCCCCCCTTCCCACCTCTCCCCCTTCCCACCTCCCCCCCCCTTCCCACCTCCTCCCCCCCCCCCTTCCCACCTCCTCCCCCCCCTTCCCACCTCCTCCCCCCCCCTTCCCACCTCCTCCCCCCCCCCTTCCACCACCTCCTCCCCCCCCTTCCCACCTCCTCCCCCCCCCTTCCCACCTCCTCCCCCCCCCCTTCCCACCTCCTCTCCCCCCCCTTCCCACCTCCTCCCCCCCCCTTCCCACCTCCTCCCCCCCCTTCCCACCTCCTCCCCCCCCTTCCAACCTCATTGGTCCCTTGGCACAAACACACACACACACAGACACACACACACACACGTAGACACACACACACACACGTAGACACACACACACACACACACACACACACACACGTAGACACGTATACACACACACACGTATACACACACACACGTATACACAAACACACACACGTATACACAAACACAGACACATACACACACACACACGTACACACACACACACGTACACACGCACGTAGACACACACACGTACACGTAGACACAAACACGTACACGTAGACACGTACACGTAGACACACACATGTACACGTAGACACACACACACACATGGACACGTAGACACACACACACACATGGACACGTACACACACACACACACATGGAGACATACACACACATATGGAGACATACACACACGTATACACTCACACACGTATACACTCACACACGTATACACTCACACGTATACACACACAGGTATACACACACATAATGTATACACACACATGTATACACACACACATGTATACACACACACATGTATACACACACACACTTATACACACACACATACAATGTATACACACAAACATGTATACACACACACAAACATGTATACACGTGTATACACACATGTGTATACACACACACACACAAGTATACACACACACGTGTATACACACACACATGTATACACACACACGTGTATACACACACACGTACACATACACACACACATGTATACACACACACACATACAATGTATACACACACACACACTATCCCCAGCACCACCACATCAGCACACCGCTATCCCATGCCCCCCCAGCACACTGGCATTCTCGGCTCCCCGCCATTCCCAGCCCCCATCAACACCATCAGCACTCACACATCGGCACCTTTGCACCTCCCCCATCGGCACACCCACATCCGCACCCCCACATCAGCACCAAACCCTCCCAAATCAGCACACCGATACAATCACCATAAGTACAGCCACAACAGCACTACCACCGCACATGGGCCGCGTGGACCACTCCCCACCCAAATGCCACACCCACACCACAAACATCCCGGGCAACGCCGGGGCTCTCAGCTAGTATATATATATATATCTATCATCCTCCCCAGCCCGTGTCTCCCCACTGCTGGATGAAGTCTCCCCAGTGATCCCCCAGGTTACAGCCTCTCTTCTCCTCTACGAATCGCTCCCACACATTCCCTCATCCCATCCTCTCCAGCCCGTGTCTCCCCACTGCTGGATGAAGCCTCCCAGTGATCCCCAGGTCCTGCGGTTACAGCCTCTCTTCTCCACGTCGCTCCCACACATTCCCTCATCCCTTCCTCTCCAGCCCGTGGTCTCCCACTGCTGGATGAAGTCTCCCAGTGATCTCCCAGGTCCTGCAGTTACAGCCTCTCTTCTCCTCCCCGTCGCTCCCACACATTCCCTCATCCATCCTCCCCAGCCCGTGTCTCCCCACTGCTGGATGAAGTCTCCCCAGTGATCTCCCAGGTCCTGCGGTTACAGCCTCTCTTCTCCATGTCGCTCCCACACATTCCCTCATCCCATCCTCCCCAGCCCGTGTCTCCCCACTGCTGGATGAAGTCTCCCCAGTGATCTCCCAGGTCCTGCGGTTACAGCCTCTCTCTCCATGTCGCTCCCACACATTCCCTCATCCCATCCTCCCAGCCCGTGTCTCCCACTGCTGGATGAAGCCTCCCCAGTGATCCCCCAGGTCCTGTGGTTACAGCCTCTCTTCTCCACGTGGCTCCCACACATTCCCTCATCCCATCCTCCCCAGCCCGTGTCTCCCCACTGCTGGATGAAGTCTCCCCAGTGATCTCCCAGGTCCTGCGGTTACAGCCTCTCTTCTCCATGTCGCTCCCACACATTCCCTCATCCCTTCCTCTCCAGCCCGTGTCTCCCCACTGCTAGATGAAGTCTCCCAGTAATCTCCCAGGTCACGTGTAGTACTGCTGTGACGCGCTATGTACAGGGGGGCGCTATATAAATAAAGATATACTGATGTAGCCAGGTTCCCCGGCCCTCCGATTTTTCCCCCTTACCCCCGATGTCACGGGGGCGGTGCGGGTGGCGGCAGGCTGACCAGCGGCTCCCTCTGCAGGGCGCCACCATGTTGATGGTGCGTGAAGAGTTGTGCATGCACAAGAGCAGTGGCGGCGGCCATTTGAGACTTGCGCATGTGCAGGGAGTTATGCGCAGGTGGCAGCAATAGAGAAGGCTCCGCATGGAACTACAACTCCCCATGAGGCTTAGGGAGATCACACAGGTGACCCACAGCAGCCAATAGGGCTCTAGCATTCCCTGCAGCAGGGAATAGCTAGTTTTACATAGCTCTTTACTGAGACATTTTGCAGACACAGTCCCTGCCCCGTGGAGCTTACAATCTATGATTTTGGTGCTTGTGGCACAGGGAGATAAAGTGACTTCCTGAAGGTCACAAGGAGCCGACACTGGGAATTGAACCAGGTTCCCCTGCTTCACACTCAGTGCCAGTCAGTGTCGTTACTCACCGAGCCGCTCCTTCTCCCAGGTTCCCCTGCTTCACACTCAGTGCCAGTCAGTGTCCTTTTACCTCACTGAGCCGCTCCTTCTCCCAGGTTCCCCTGCTTCACACTTCGTGCCAGTCAGTGTCTTTACTCATTGAGCCGCTCCTTCTCCCAGGCTCCCCTGCTTCCCACTCAATGCCAGTCAGTGTCTTTACTCACCGAGCCGCTCCTTCTCCCAGGTTCCCCTGCTTCACACTCAGTGCCAGTCAGTGTCTTTACTCACTGAGCCGCTCCTTCTCCCAGGTTCCCCTGCTTCACACTCAGTGCCAGTCAGTGTCTTTACTCACTGAGCCACTCCTTCTCCTGCTTCACACTCAGTGCCGTCAGTGTCTTTACTCACTGAGTCGCTCCTTCTCCTGCTTCACACTCAGTGCCGTCAGTGTCTTTACTCACTGAGTCGCTCCTTCTCCTGCTTCACACTCAGTGCCAGTCAGTGTCTTTACTCACTGAGCCACTCCTTCTCCTGCTTCACACTCAGTGCCGTCAGTGTCTTTACTCACTGAGTCGCTCCTTCTCCTGCTTCACACTCAGTGCCAGTCAGTGTCTTTACTCACTGAGCCGCTCCTTCTCCTGCTTCACACTCAGTGCCAGTCAGTGTCTGTACTCACTGAGCCGCTCCTTCCCCTGCTTCACACTCAGTGCCAGTCAGTGTCGTTACTCACTGAGCCGCTCTCTCTCCTGCTTCACACTCAGTGCCAGTCAGTGTCTTTACTCACTGAGCCGCTCCTTCTCCTGCTTCACACTCAGTGCCAGTCAGTGTCTTTACTCACTGAGCCGCTCCTTCTCCCAATATACATTGGAAAAATACCTAAAATGTACACAAAAAAATAAATGTAAATAAAAAAACAGTTTTCAAATATGCCATTATATCAAAGATCAGATGGCAAAGTACGTTTTTGTTATGGTTAATAAATGGCGTATTTTGTTTCCGAAAAACAACGGTGGAAGTATTTGTAACGCTGCACGCCAAAACCTATGAAACACGGAGCAGGCGGTCCTGCAGTAATCTGCACTTGTAACCTGTAAATAAGGATTTAACCTTGTATAACATTATGCTGTCAGCATTCAGATTACAAGTATTTCAGGCGCTCTCCTATAAGTAGTCATTATCCTACTGAAATACATCAAGCATTCAAATGCTTTGATGACGGCAGATTTAAACTAGGACTAGTAATCTTTCACCTAACCTGTGTCCGGCTATTTCTACCCATAGGTCAAAGGTCTTAGCCTAGTGTTTAAAACCACCATGCTAGTTTAGGAGCTTAAATCGTCATTTATTTTTGCAGACATCGTGTTGTTTTAGCGTGGAATATTTGTAAGATACAGTACACAGAAAAAGCGCTTAATATTTCTACATCGCAAAAAAAAAGGAACGATTGGAAATGTTTTCATCGTTATCGTTTTCACTTTTTTATACTTTTTTTATTTTAACTTAAAAATGTGTTTTATTCAACTCTTTTCCACGACGCTTTTATTTTCCTGCCAAAATAGTACTTTATTTGTCACGCGGCGCCCGTTAACACCAATGTTGCGTGTCACATAGAGGACATTAAAGCAATGCGTTGCCTGGGGCGGGATTGTGCTAGAGTTTGCAGAATGATAATTCATACCTGGCTGAAACCGTAGGATTAAATGCATGACACGAGAAAGCCAGTGTTGTTTTTGCACAGTGCTTGATAACAGAAGGACTTCCATTCTTGACTTCATCGAGTCCTGTCTATCAACAAGAGCAATTAGTTTTTAGCAGAAAGCATTTTGATTAAAGGAGGACTCAACGCGACTTATACAGTTGTGTGCACGTAACGCTCGAGATAAACCCGCATTTCAATATCCTTAAGAACTTGCCTGCGGATTGTATTGTATGTCTTTATTTATATAGCGCCATAAATGTACATAGCGCTTCACATTGTAGTAATAGATATTGATGAGGAGCTACGGATGAGGACCTACGGATGAGGACCTACGGATGAGGACCTACGGATGAGGACCTACGGATGAGGACCCACGGATGAGGACCCACGGATGAGGACCCACGGATGAGGACCCACGGATGAGGACCCACGGATGAGGACCTACGGATGAGGACCTACGGATGAGGACCTCTCGCCTTCCTAGTTTCCCGATATGGCTAAGCTGCTGTACAAGGCGTTAGGCTCCACTGAATCTGTGGCGGTTTTCAATATTTGGGACGTTTTTGGTTCTTTCCGAAATGTTCTTCCCGATGTCTGACGATCTTTGCAACTTGGTCCCATGGCAAGCAGGCCCCATCTCTCCCCACTCCGCCAGGTACACCTCTCCGTGGGAGGGCAGGGAGAGGGTGAGGCGTGGGAGGGCAGGGAGAGGGTGAGGTGTGGGAGGGCAGGGAGAGGGTGAGGTGTGGGAGGGCAGGGAGAGGGTCAGTTTAATAATAATAACTTTATTCCATATAGCGCTTTTCTCCCAATGGGACTCAGAGCGCGTCACAATTAAGGTATAGCGCGGCACACAGGAATGTTACACAGTCCCTGCCCAGGTGAGCTTACAATCTATGTTTGGTGCCTCAGGCACAGGGGGATAAAGTGACTTGCCCAAGGTCACAAGGAGCCGTCACCGGGAATTGAACCAGGTGTCATTGTTCTCAGAGTCAGTGTCGTTACTCACGGGGCCACTCCTTCTTGGGCGATATAAATTAGGAGTAGGCTTCTTACCCCGTAGCCCTCCGGAGCTCAACATCCCCTCCCTCTGTTCCTTGGTTTTTTTTAACTTTGCTGTTGTTGTTAATGTTACGTTTGTTTTATTATATACATAAAAAAAAATATATATATATATATACCCTATATACCGTATATCATGAATGTAAAGTTATGAACGGCTGTTGGTAATTGGTTTTGTCGCCTTCCTTTGGTCACAGCGCTCGGTGAGGTTGGCCTCCATGCCGGGGGAGCCAAAGAAGTAGGGAAGTTGAGGCTGGTTTGGTAATTGAGCCATCCTCTATGGCAGCAGCGGGAGTCACGGGCTGCGTCTACGCCGATGGGCTCTGAACTATGGACAGGCTGCCGGGCAGGGGGTGTAGAAGAAATGTCATATTTAAAGGGGAGCATTTATTAAAGCCTCGTCCTTCCAGGATTAAATGCCCGGTGTCTTTATTTGGTGGGGGAGGGGAAAGGAGTGTGCAGTTAACTCGCCATGTATTCAACAACCTTTCAGTTAAATAGCGCTCTCTCAGAACCTGCCCTCCCATCGCTGGAACATGAGCATGGTGTACTGATAATGAACATCGCTACATACATTTAGCCTCAAGGCTCCTTCTATCAAATACTTACTGTATCTTAAATGAGATCTAAATACAAATGCTTGTCACATCCTCCTGTATATCCCAGTGATAACTGAAAGAAGTTTACCCTCTGTAAAGTGATTTGTCTGTTGATTGTGTCTGGACGAGCGAGAGAAGTTTTTATAGGGTCCAGTCCCCCCCATAGGGGCCGATGTACGAAGACCGTATCAACATGTATAGTGCTACAAAGTAGCACAAACCTTCGTATAATGTGCATTGTATGTAGGAAGGCTGCATACATATGCCGTATAATTAGTTATCAATTAAGTTTGATGCATTTCGCCATGTTGAATACCTGATTGATACAATTGCAATTAAATTATAGTAATGTGTATTTTATATATACAGTATATATATATATATATATATATATATATATATATTAGGGCTGAAAGAGTGGTTCAGTGACTAAAGGCACAGATATGTTCTACATCTATTCCTTCAGTGTGCATCACCCAATTAGCAACATTCTTGGGTTTTATGTTAATAGGGTCTTGAGTTTACTGTTGATAAACATTTTTGGTAGTTTCTCATAAAGACACTGACTCTGATATCAATGACCCTGAGTGTGAAGCAGGGGAACCTGGCTCAATTCCCGGTGTCGGCTCCTTGTGACCTTGGGCAAGTCACTTTATCTCCCTGTGCCTCAGGCACCAAAATCATAGATTGTAAGCTCCACGGGGCAGGGACCTGTGCCTGTAACATTCCTATGCGTACATTGTCGGCACTATACAAGAAAAAAAAAACAATTATTATTATAATATACATACTGTAAAAATAATACATTTTGACTATAAAATGAAACCATTTCTGCTGCAACAATATAAGATCTCGGGTTGATACATTGGAACTTAATTCTGAGCTAACACTATTAAAGGAACAATTCATGTTTTTGTTTTTCAATTACTGTTTTAACGGAGAAGAACCCCATTTACTTCAGCCTCGGGGACCCCCTGCTTCCAGAGATACAGACCCCCGTAGCGGGTGCCGGTATGTCCTGCAAGTTTAAAATTCCCGCGTCACGTGGTCCAATAGGAAACCGCACTGGATAATGTCACGGTTTCCTATTGGCGGGAGGTTTGAAAAGCGGCCATCACGTGAACCCTGCTAGTGAGCCCGAGCCGCTACCGGCATCCTCTACAGAGGTAGGGGGGCCCTGGGGCTGAAATTAATGAGGTTCAGCTCCGTCCGGAGACCCCCTGCTTCAATCCTACGTAAAAAATAAATCCCTCGCTTGGACCGGACCTTTAATAAACGTATTCGGGTTGATGATTTTGATACATTCTATCCTTTTTTCCAGCGTGCAGAAACATTCTTTTTTATTACATACCGTTTACATCTGCTGTCCCTTTCTGGGCGCCAAAAACATGAAAAAAAAACATCCTTTTGGTGCAGAGGTAGGATTTTCCAGTTAAAAACAAAGGCGCACACAAGTACTTAGTGTAGAGGCTGTATATATAGTGTTCAAAAAAAGGTTAAATAAGTTAAATCAGTGTAAATGGACTCCTGATTTCTCACCATATTTGCTTCCCGTGTAAAAATGTTTGAAATTTATATTTTCTTTTGGGCACTAAACGCACTTTTTTTCTGACAATTGATTTCTTCCTCCCTGTGTCTCCCGGCAAATGATAGCAGCATAATTAGTGTAAACTATCAACAATTGACCTGTATAACAAATATACACAATCATTTGCAAACAGAATGATCACAAAAGACATTGGGCACAGATTGTGACAACCACCCAAACCCTCATTAAATTATTAGGAAGTAACCATTTAAAATATGAATTAAAAAAAAAAATGCTTTTACTTATCTGATTTTTAAATGGTGTCAATCCCATTCATTTAGTCCATTAAACGCACTGCAGCCATTATGTGACTGTGCTTGTGCATGAAGAAGTACTTAGTGGTACTTAGGATTTCGGAGTATTATCCTACTCATTGATATGCGTGGAACGACTTGCTCTTTGCACTCTTCATTCAACTGTAAAGGGGCATTATTCCCCCGGCTAATCCTCGGAAAGGCTAATATACTCTGTGATAGGAACATCTTCCCAGGCAGTTTCAGGGGCTGTGATGTGGAACACACTACACTCCTGGGCCCATACTGATCCTATTAACGGGATCCCGGGCTCACACTGATCCTATTAACGGGATCCCGGGCCCACACTGATCCTACAAACTATACTCCCGAGCCCACACTGGTCCTATAAGCAGGATCCCATAAATACGACCCCATAAACATGCTCCATTAGCTTTGATTTATTCCCTAAGCCAAACCTTTTGACATCTATCTGTGGGCCAGACAGCTTAACACATCTGGAGTTTCTGGCTTAAAGGACTCCCTTATGAACCAATATTGGTGTTGCGACAAAGCACTCACCCATGTAACATCTTCTGTGATGTTTTGTAATGTTTGCTTCATAGGGCCAAGAACACTAAGCGCGGTGAAATTGGGGTAAATAACATTGGGTTACTTAAGATAGTGGCGGATGTTATTTGCCATGAGTTTAATGCTGATCCACAAAGGTAATTATATGTAACTATAACAGCAGTTAGCAGAGGCGTTAGGTTACATTAGCAGTGCCTGGCATTAGCTGCAAATAACATGGCTCCCGTAACGCCTCTTCCTAAAGGTAGCGTTACTTCCAGACCCTGAAATATGGGCCTTATACCCATATATACCACATGGGAAAAATGACATCCCTTGAAGAAGTGCGCGCATGCGCACGAAACGCGTCGGGAAGATTTGAGTGTTTTTAGAGCCTTGTCCTGGCTTGTGGAGTAGTTTGCAGTTCAGCAAGTGGAGCCGTGGTGTAATTGCGGAGGATCAGTGAAGGAGGAACGTCTGCGGTGGGACTTCAGTGTGGCGTGACGTCACATCCGCCCGGAAATCCCGTCATTCGTGTGACTCACCTTCCACCTCTGTCACGTGAGGACGCCAGTGAAAGTGCTCCGGTCGCCATCTTGGAAGCCCAGCAGCATGATTCCAGCTTGTTGCCTGTAATTATCTAGCGTCTTGTGAGTAGGGTTTCACTTTTACCCCTCCGGATGCGTGTTATTTTTAACCCTCCACACCCAGCAATAAATTAGCTTTGTTATTAATATTAAGCCTTGCTAGTGTGTTTTCGTCTGTTTGTCTTGTTTGTCTTGTGTTGTTAGTCTGTCCATGTTTTTAGTCTCAGTGACTGACATACTGCACCATAATTTGTTCTTTTTCTTTTTCCACATATTGCACTTTGTTGATGTGAGAATCCTTCATCACCAGCTCTATTAGGACTCCATTTGGACTGTACACTATTTGGTTTGGTTTTTCACTTTATTATTTGTGGCGCCGGTATACTCTTTTTTCCCATGCTCTCTGACTGACAGTACTGTCAGTTTTACCTGGCTGCCAGTGTTCACTTATTCAAGTGTATTTATTAGCATTTATAGCGCTGTTTCACACCGTCTTTTTTTGTAACATATATACCACATACCTAACATCTAAAACCGCACAAATAATATCTAAATACTGTATATCATAGCTATCTTTACCACACAATCATTGTATAACTGTGCGTGCAATGTCTGTAAACTGAGCGCATAACCTCTGTTTATTTAATGTATCTATCTGTCATCGTAACTCTGTGCCCAGGACATGCGTGAAAACGAGAGGTAACGCGCAATGTATTACTTCCCGGTAACACATGTTATAAATAAATAGTATGAGATCTTACACAGGCTTATCAGGACACGCCAATAAATACTATATGCACAATGAAACGAACTATAATTATAATAAAGAAATGCTAAAGATAAGGAAAACGCATGATCACTACACGAGTACTTGGAGCATAGTTCTGCATTTCACTATTAAAAGAAAGATACACTTAAGATATAAACTTATTTTTATGTGGTTATACCTTGTTAACACCTTGCCTCCTAAACTTGATCAAAGGAAACACTGTTGACATTAGGCTGTGATATCTATGTATCGATCTATGAACCGCGCACTTGTTTCTAGAACTCCATCTTATGCAAAATACATACAAGGAGAGAGACATAACAAAAAGGGTTTTAAATAACACAGCGGAATAAAATGTTCTCAAATGTGAATAAACAGACACCGCTTCATGTGGCAAGATACCCTGTTGTGCGGTGACGGCTTCGTTTCCGTCATTGAGGATGTAGAAATGGTCGATAAATGGGACACCATTGGAAGTAGCCAGCACCAGTATTGCAGGAGCCGGGCCACGAGGTATTGGCCAAAGTTGGGTCTAACTCCTCATTTATCCCTTTTGGGAAAGACTGTGTCCATTGTATCAATCCAGTGTTCTTCTTCCTGCAGAAGAGGCATCTGCCAGGTATCTCCCATCCATCCAGCACCGACTAGAATTGTGAGATCTACAAACACAGATTGTAGCAAGTGGAGAATCCAAGTGGTCTCTTCTGATTGCACTTCTACATACATTATATCATAATCTATATTTCTTTGTCGTTTGCTACACGATCCAGACAGGAAACAAGGAAAAGAATCCATTCTGGATGTGAAAGAGAATGTGAGAGGCGGACTGGTACTACCTCTCGAAAAATTTGCACCTATCAACTTTTCTCTAAAAGAGGGTTCTTATCTAAATTAAAATAATTGTCCATTTTGAAAAAGTCTCCATATTTTTGGTCAGATTCCAAAATGTGCCAGTGTCTCCCAACCAGAGCCGCTGACAGATTTCCTGGGGCCTAGGTCTAGAGTTTCGACCGGGGCCACACCGCTTCCACATCTCATTGCGAGTCCCTTCCTCTATTCCCCCATTCTCCCCATGTAGTTCTCTCCCCGTCTCACCCTCACTCACTCTCCCCCTCTCACCCCTCCTCACTCCTTCTCTTATCACTCTCCCCACCACAATTCCCCCCAATACCCACACAATAATCCCCCATCCCCAAATACATACAACACTACCACACCCCCCCCCCCATATATATATATACAACGCACACTTACGTTGGGGATGGTCTCAGGCTTTTGGTGCCCCGGCTCTCCACAGCTGCCGCGGGCCTCCTGTCAGGCTTCCTTCTCTCTCCCACGCCGGGCCTCTCTCCCACCAGTGTGTGCCAGAAGCTTCAGGCACACACTGGTGGGAGACAAAGGGGCCTGGCGTGGGAGAGATGCAGGCCCGGCAGGAGGCCCGCGGCAGCTGGGGTGAGCCGGGGCCCGACATGGGAGAGATATGGCAGGGCTGGTGGGAGGCCTGCGGCAGCTGGGAAGAGCTGCGGCCGGCCACAACCAGAGGCCCAGCAGCTGGACACAGAAGTAGGGCCCCGGCCAGGGCACAAGCCGACCGGCCCCCTGCATCCACCGGGCCCGGGACACTTGACCCCAGCTCTCCTACCTGTCGGTGGGAGTGTTCGCAACTCTACCTCAACATGCTGGACAATGCATTCCAAGTAGTGACCAACAGATTTTGGAATGTTGTTATATCTGGAGCTTTGTTCTTATTTAATGGCGCACATCCATGAATGTGTCTCACCGTATAAACCGCCACTTTCCGTTGACTTCAAGGATAACGCCTGTTTGAAAAATCGAAAGACCATTTCACATACCGATGTGGCAAATGGCAGTTTGTCAAGCCAGCATGGACGGGGTTAACATGCTCAGGATAGACAGACACAACTTCCAAGACCTGGAGTTGGTCAGCGTCCCCACGCCCCACCCCCTTACCCTTACCTCCCTCCCCCCCCCGCCCCTGCATCTTTGCTATGGATGTCCTCTGTTTGCTGTGCAGCTGATATATGTATGTATGTATGTATGTATGTCTTTATTTGTATAGCGCCATAAAATGTACATAGCGCTTCACAGTAGTAATACATGACATATAAATAACAAATATAAATAACAGATCATGGGAATAAGTGCTTCAGACATACTGTAAAAGTAACATTAAGGAAGGAGTCCCTGCTCCGAGGAGCTTACAATCTAATTGGTAGGTAGGGAGAACGTACAGAGACAGTAGGAGGGAATACTAGTAAGTGCGTCTGCAGGGGGCCAAGCTTTGTGTCATGTGTCCATGATTATCCAGTGCTACTCATATGCTTCTTTAAGCAGATGTGTCTTAAGGTGGGTCTTAAAGGTGGATAGCGAGGGGGCTAGTCGGGTATTGAGGGGAAGGGCATTCCAGAGGTGTGGGGCAGAAAGTGAGAAAGGTTTAAGGCGGGAGAGAGCTTTAGATACAAAGGGGGTAGAAAGAAGACATCCTTGAGAAGAACGCAAGAGTCGTGATGGTGCATAGCGAAAAATTAGGGCTGAGATGTAATGAGGGGCAGAAGAATGTAAAGCTTTAAAAGTGAGCAGTAGAATTGAGTGTGAGATACGCGATTTAATCGGAAGCCAGGAGAGGGATTTCAGCAGGGGAGACGCTGAGACAGATTTAGGAAAGAGTAGAGTGATTCTGGCAGCAGTGTTTAGGATAGATTGTAGGGGAGACAGGTGAGAGGTAGGAAGGCCGGACAGCAGGAGGTTGCAGTAATCGAGACGTGAGAGAATGAGGGCCTGAGTCAGAGTTTTGGCAGTTGAGTAACAGAGGAAAGGGCGTATCTTTGTGATATTGCGGAGGAAAAAGCGACAAGTTTTAGAAACGTTTTGAATATGAGAGGAGAATGAGAGAGAGGAATCAAGTGTGACCCCTAGGCAGCGTGGTTGGGCTACTGGGTGAATGATCGTATTTCCAATAGCAATGTGGAAGGATGTAGTAGGGCCAGGTTTGGGAGGTAGTATAAGGAGCTCTGTTTTTGCCATGTTAAGTTTCAGTCGAGCTGATATCACTCTATCCCAGACTCTACCACCAGAGTGGACCCAAGGAGTGTCAGCCGTTCGCTGCCGTTACAGCTGCTCTGCACAATCCGAAACACATCAACCTTCTCACCCCCCTGTACCCTGTGTTTCCACTTACCCTTCCTTATAGATTGTAACCTCCTTGGGACAGAGTCCTCCTTACCTCCTGTTGCAATGTACGTGAATGTTTCTTATCTTATTGTTTTTCACCCTCCAACCCGATTGTACAGTGCTACGGTATATGTTGATGCATTATAAGCAAACGTTAATAATAATAATTAGTGAGGGTAATAATGTTTGATACATCTGTATTCTGTCATGAAAGATCTTCTAAACCAACACTGCCATTGAATCAATTGGAAAGTCTGTTATATGGGGTATGTTATGTTATATGGGAAGGGACGAGGTTGGTGTCCCACGATGCATCTATACCACCAGTTTCCTTTCTGCTTGACTAGTAAAAGCCCTGTTCACATTTGAGCACCATCTGAAACTGTTTATTTGTTGCCGTCTCCTTGATGGTCTCCTGTAACCCATACGGTCTCAGAAAACTTTAATCAAAACAATTTGCCAGTTCATTATGGATTTTACTCCACGCTGAACCGTTCCAAGAGCAAATCCGTACACTGAGCCCGAGGGTAACCAACTTCTTTCTCTATAAACTGGCTCTGAATCTGGATTAAGATCAGAACTAGCTCTAAGCTAAATCCCATATCGACTCTTTCCTTCTGGGGGGAAAACCCCTCTGCGAACACAAATCGGAACAGAAATCTGTAAACAAAAGGCTTTTTTTTTTTGCAAGCTACCTATATTTTGAGAGTGTGAATTGGAAAACGCATATAAGGAAGTAACAACACGGGAAAGTTGAAATGTGTGTAATGAGCACAGAGAGAAGGGAAGTCTGGAGCGGAGTGCAGGCCCAATGAAAATGTTCCCTTATTAAGATTTATTGCTTTGCAATATATTGTTGTCCCCTCTGATAGCAAAAAGGTTAAAAATAATATATATATATATATATATATATATATATATATATATATGTTGGTGAGGGTTGTTAAGGTGTAGTGTGGGGGTTTGTGAGTGTGTTGGGAGATAGTACGGGTGGTTGGAGTTGGTTGGTGAGTGAGTTGGGGGGTAGTACGAGTGGTTGGAGTTGGTTGGTTGGTGAGTGAGTTGGGTGGTAGTATGAGTGGTTGGAGTTGGTTGGTGAGTGAGTTGGGGGGTAGTACGAGTGGTTGGAGTTGGTTTGTGAGTGAGTTGGGAGGTAGTAAGAGTGGTTGGAGTTGGTTGGTGAGTGAGTTGGGGGGTAGTACGAGTGGTTGGTTGGTTGGTGAGTGTGTTGGGGGTAGAACAAGTGGTTGGAGTTGGTTGGTTGGTGAGTGGGTTGGGGAGTAGTGTGAGTGGTTGGAGTTGGTTGGTTGGTGAGTGTGTTGGGGGGTAGTACGAGTGGTTGGAGTTGGTTGGTGAGTGGGTTGGGGGGTAGTACGAGTGATTGGAGTTGGTTGGTTGGTGAGTGAGTTGGGGGGTAGTGTGAGTGGTTGGAGTGTGTTGGTTGGTGAGTGGGTTGGGGGGTAGTGTGAGTGGTGGAGTTGGTTGGAGTTGGTTGGTTGGTGAGTGGGTTGGGGGGTAGTACGAGTGATTGGAGTTGGTTGGTTGGTGAAGTGTGTTGGTTGGTGAGTGGGTTGGGGGGTAGTGTGAGTGGTTGGAGTTGGTTGGAGTTGGTTGGTTGGTGAGTGGGTTGGGGGGTAGTACGAGTGGTTGGAGTTGGTTGGTGAGTGGGTTGGGGGGTAGTACGAGTGATTGGAGTTGGTTGGTTGGTGAGTGAGTTGGGGGGTAGTGTGAGTGGTTGGAGTGTGTTGGTTGGTGAGTGGGTTGGGGGGTAGTGTGAGTGGTTGGAGTTGGTTGGAGTTGGTTGGTTGGTGAGTGGGTTGGGGGGTAGTACGAGTGATTGGAGTTGGTTGGTTGGTGAGTGGGTTGGGGGGTAGTACGAGTGATTGGAGTTGGTTGGTTGGGGGGTAGTACGAGTAGTTGGAGTTGGTTGGTGAGTGTGTTGGGGGTAGTACGAGTGGTTGGAGTTGGTTGGTTGGTGAGTGGTTTGGGGGGTAGTACGAGTGATTGGAGTTGGTTGGTTGGTGAGTGGGGTGGGGGGTAGTACGAGTGGTTGGAGTTGGTTGGTTGGTGAGTGGGTTGGGGGGTAGTATGAGTGGTTGGAGTTGGTTGGTTGGTGAGTGAGTTGGAGGGCTGCAAGGAATGGTCACAAAGGTTTTTTCGGATTGGATCTACCAATGGATCCCTGGTTATTTCTATTAAACAAACCATATTACCTCCTCACGAGACACGAGAATAAATTACTATGCCACATATCTTCAGCCGCAAGACGCGAACTAGCGGCAGTATGGAAACAAACAACTATTCCCTCAATCCCTAAAGTTAAAAATAAAATCTGGCAGAAGGTGCGGTTACCTTGGATTTTCGGTGCTGGTCAACCAGAAATTAATACTCACTTAATTTTGCTGTAAAAAAATGTTACTTATATTAATTGTGTGATTGAATATTATAAGATGATTTGTTAGGTAAAATTCTAAATGAATGTGTTCTTTCTCCCGTCTCTATTTTCTGTACCCTTCCCCCGCCCCCCCCATCTTTTATTTTCTCCATTTCCCCCTCTCCCTAAAAATTAATAAAAATTAAGTTTAAAAAAAAAAAAAATATATATATATATATGTATATGTAAACTAAATGTGTATAACCTTTGTTCAGTTAATGCAACCATTTATTATTATAACTCTGGCTTTTCCTGTCTCTTGTGTAATAAAATAATTGTATTTAATTTGTAGTTGGTCTCAAACTGACTGCAAAGTATTGCGATGTCCCACATATGGGGAGCCCTGTATTTACTTAAAAATAAATGATTATGATGATTGTCAAAAACGTTATTTTCCAACACCTGTTTGCTGTGTGTTGATTACCCTGTAAGGAACGAGTGTTGTGTATGTAAGGAGGGAAATATTTGGGGAGGGTTACATTACAAGCAGTGGCGGATTTGGAATTCAACCGACCCTTGGCACTTACATACGCCGGCCGCCTCCTTTCTTCTGCCCTCCTCCTTCTGATTCGAAGCGTCAAATGACGCCGCAGACATCATCAAAGTAAGGTCACCCGTAACGAGACGCCATGTGACGCCACTTTTGCGACGTCCGTGGCGTCTTTTGTCGCTGTGAATCGAAAGGAGGAGGAGGGCGGCAGAAAGGAGACAGCAAGGAGGCGCACGGCGTATGTAAGTGACTTCCCATCAGGCTCGAGAGCGCGGCAAATGTATTTGGGGGATGGACATTTTTGCCGCTCCCAAATTTTGCTGCTCTGGGCCTAACCGGAAATCTGCCACTGATTACAAGTGATAACCTGTATTATCGCAATAGTGTTAAACCCGGTAATGTTTCCAGGCCCAGCTACAATTACTCCATTTACCTTGCAGTGGAAGAAACGACTACATTATGTCACCTGACGCAATCAATATTTCTCATTCAACTACCACTGTCTGCGGTGTTTGCGTCACACATACACTACATAGCCGGAGCTGTCTCACAATTACACACAATAGTAAGCCAAGGCAAGTCTTTTCATTGAGGATATACATGACACAGGGCGAGGAGTTGGGTTATATTCATTTAAATGTGTGCTGGACACGCATGCGTCGACAACGTCAACCTGACGGAACACGTCACATTGTATGAGTGTTATTATACACAAACGTTTGCTACAGTGTAACAGAATTTCATCTCCCAGTTACATGATCTAAGTGTTAACCCTGTAACTGACAAATAACATGACAACAAATTGTGCGTAAAAACATTATTTGTACCGTTATGTACGTGCGCAGTTCCATAGCCTCAACGCGGCCAGGGACAAAGATATTCACTGTGCCATCTGCTGGACACGTACTGAATTGCAGTTAATAGAAATAAACCAAACCGCTGCTTGTGGTTCTGTTGGCTTCTTGCGGCCAGACCGCGGTGCACAAACGGTTCCTCCGGGTGGAATCTCGCATCTTGTCCCGGTACCGAAAAGAGTGTCTACAACTGAATATATACAGTATATGAATTTTGCACTTATTCTTTTTTCCCTTAATTTTTTTGGCTAATTGTGGTATCATAATTACGGATGTAGCCAATATTATCACAACTCGAGGCGCGGTCCCTCGGCAGAAATAGTGTGATAGCCCCACCCCCTGCGTGCCTGCGTGCCTGCTACTGATTCATAATAATGGCCACTTCTCCCGTTGGTGTGCTCTGTATGTCTCCCTGCAGCGTGACACTGCTTGCTATAACTTTGGCTGTATAGAAACCTTTGGGAGTGATTTCCAGTGGTGAAAATATAATGTGAAACATTAATATGAAAACGTGATGTGAAGAATGAATGCGAATCTTAGATATTCAATCACTTATTTTATTAAACCTACGATGTGCTTCAAAAACATATTATTTGACTGTCAATGTGATTTAAAAACCACTAGTAAAATTAGAATTATACAATATATTAAAAAAATAATGATAACAAAGATCTCTCCTTATCTCAACCCTTTCAAAGTCCCTAGACCAGTAGTGGTAATTAAAATATGAAAAATACAAATGGAATTGTTAAAAAAAAAATGTTGCATTTGTGTGGATTTATATCTGTTTTGTGAATAGATTGTCTGACTTTGCGTTACTTCTTTAGTGAAACTATACTATACTTTACTATACACCTTTGTAATTCTCCTGTATTTTTGTCCAACATACTGTATAAAGTAACAGAAACCTCAGTTAATAAGCTGTATAAAACGTATTAAAAATGATTGCTAAGTTTTTAGAGTTAGAACGTCTAATTGTGGAAATAGGGAGAGAAGAGAAAACCCTGCAATAGGGAAAGATCCCTCCAGACTAAAAAATGACACACAATGACACAAGGAACATTTTGTGGAATAATACTTGGCTTGTATCTAGTAGAGTTTATCTAAAAAAAAGATTTGGGAAACATGGCAAAAACCCTTCAGCCATCAATGGGCAGTAAGGTATTGTCCAGCACAGGGAGGTGGGTTATGGCAGAAGATTGCTTTGTAAATGTGAACCTTTATGACCCATTGAAGTGAAAAGGCCATAAAGATTCTTCCATTGCTGGCCGGGTGACTAGGTGCCTGTAGAAGTAGCTTAGTGATTGGGTGGCTGTAGAAGTAGCCGAGTTATTGGGTGGCTGTAGAAGTAGCCGGGCGATTGGGTGGCTGTAGAAGTAGCCGGGCGATTGGGTGGCTGTAGAAGTAGCTTAGTGATTGGGTGACTGTAGAAGTTGCCTGGTGATTGGGTGGCTGTAGAAGTAGCCGGGCGATTGGGTGGCTGTAGAAGTAGCTTAGTGATTGGGTGGCTGTAGAAGTTGCCGGGTGATTGGGTGGCTGTAGTAGTAGCCGGGTGATTGGGTGGCTGTAGAAGTAGCTTAGTGATTGGGTGGCTGTAGAAGTAGCCGGGTGATTGGGTGGCTGTAGAAGTAGCCGGGTGATTGGGTGGCTGTAGAAGTAGCCGGGTGATTGGGTGGCTGTAGAAGTAGCCGGGTGATTGGGTGGCTGTAGAAGTAGCCGGGTGATTGGGTGGCTGTAGAAGTAGCCGGGTGATTGGGTGGCTGTAGAAGTAGCCGGGTGATTGGGTGGCTGTAGAAGTAGCCGGGCGATTGGGTGGCTGTAGAAGTAGCTTAGTGATTGGGTGGCTGTAGAAGTTGCCTGGTGATTGGGTGCCTGTAGAAGTAGCCGGGTGATTGGGTGGCTGTAGAAGTAGCCGGGTGATTAGTGGCTGTAGAAGTAGCCGGGCGATTGGGTGGCTGTAGAAGTAGCTTAGTGATTGGGTGGCTGTAGAAGTAGCCGGGCGATTGGGTGGCTGTAGAAGTAGCTGGGTGATTGGGAGGCTGTAGAAGTAGCTGGGTGATTAGAGGCTGTAGAAGTAGCCGGGTGATTGGGTGGCTGTAGAAGTAGCCGGGTGATTGGGTGGCTGTAGAAGTAGCTGGGCGATTGGGTGGCTGTAGAAGTAGTCGGGTGATTAGTGGCTGTAGAAGTAGCCGGGTGATTACGTGGCTGTAGAATTAGCCGGGTGATTAGTGGCTGTAGAAGTAGCCGGGTGATTACGTGGCTGTAGAAGTAGCCGGGTGATTGGGTGGCTGTAGAAGTAGCGGGTGATTGGGTGGCTGTAGAAGTAGCCGGGTGATTAGTGGCTGTAGAAGTAGCCAGGTGATTAGTGGCTGTAGAAGTAGCCGGGTGATTAGTGGCTGTAGAAGTAGCCGGGTGATTAGTGGCTGTAGAAGTAGCCGGGTGATTGGTGGCGGTAGAAGTTGCCGGGTGATTAGTGGCTGTAGAAGTAGCCGGGTGATTGGGTGGCTGTAGAAGTAGCCGGGTGATTAGTGGCTGTAGAAGTAGCCGTGTGATTAGTGACTGTAGAAGTAGCCGGGTGATTGGGTGGCTGTAGAAGTAGCCGGGCGATTGGGTGGCTGTAGAAGTAGCCGGGTGATTGGGTGGCTGTAGAAGTAGCCGGGTGATTAGTGACTGTAGAAGTAGCCGGGTGATTGGGTGGCTGTAGAAGTTGCCGGGTGATTGGGTGGCTGTAGAAGTAGCCGGGTGATTAGTGACTGTAGAAGTAGCCGGGTGATTGGGTGGCTGTAGAAGTTGCCGGGCGATTGGGTGGCTGTAGAAGTAGCCGGGTGATTAGTGACTGTAGAAGTAGCCGGGTGATTGGGTGGCTGTAGAAGTAGCCTGGTGATTGGGTGGCTGTAGAAGTAGCCGGGTGATTGGGTGGCTGTAGAAGTAGCCGGGCGATTAGGTGGCTGTAGAAGTAGCTTAGTGATTGGGTGGCTGTAGAAGTTGCCGGGCGATTGGGTGGCTGTAGAAGTAGCCGGGTGATTGGGTGGCTATAGAAGTAGCCGGGCGATTGGGTGGCTGTAGAAGTAGCCAGGTGATTGGGTGGCTGTAGAAGTAGCCGGGCGATTAGGTGGCTGTAGAAGTAGCTTAGTGATTGGGTGGCTGTAGAAGTTGCCGGGCGATTGGGTGGCTGTAGAAGTAGCCGGGTGATTAGGTGGCTGTAGAAGTAGCCGGGTGATTAGTGGCTGTAGAAGTAGCCGGGGGATTAGTGGCTGTAGACGTAGCCGGGTGATTAGTGGCTGTAGAAGTAGCCGGGTGATTGGGTGGCTGTAGAAGTAGCCGGGTGATTGGGTGGCTGTAGAAGTAGCCGGGTGATTGGGTGGCTGTAGAAGTAGCCGGGCGATTGGGTGCCTGTAGAAGTAGCCGGGCGATTAGGTGGCTGTAGAAGTAGCCGGGTGATTAGGTGGCTGTAGAAGTAGCCGGGTGATTGGGTGGCTGTAGAAGAAGCCGGGAGATTGGGTGGCTGTAGAGGTAGCCGGGTGATTGGGAGGCTGTAGAAGTTGCCGGGTGATTGGGTGGCTGTAGAAGTAGCCGGGCGATTGGGTGGCAGTAGACGTTGCCGGGTGATTAGTGGCTGTAGAAGTAACCGGGTGATTGGGTGGCTGTAGAAGTTGCCGGGTGATTGGGTGGCTGTAAAAGTAGCCGGGCGATTGGGTGGCTGTAGAAGTAGCCG
This sequence comes from Ascaphus truei, assembly GCF_040206685.1. Lineage (NCBI taxonomy): Eukaryota > Metazoa > Chordata > Amphibia > Anura > Ascaphidae > Ascaphus > Ascaphus truei. The sequence goes on from NC_134497.1 coordinate 3,279,519, forward strand.
GGCGATAGGGTGGCTGTAGAAGTTGCCGGGTGATTGGGTGGCAGTAGACGTTGCCGAGTGATTAGTGGCTGTAGAAGTAGCCGGGCGATTGGGTGGCTGTAGAAGTAGCCGGGTGATTAGGTGGCTGTAGAAATAGCCGGGTGATTGCGTGACTGTAGATATAACCGGGTGATTGGGTGACTGTAGAAGTTGCCGGGTGATTAGTGGCTGTAGAAGTAGCCGGGTGATTGGGTGACTGTAGATATAACCGGGTGATTGGGTGGCTGTAGAAGTAGCCGGGTGATTGGGTGACTGTAGATATAACCGGGTGATTGGGTGACTGTAGAAGTTGCCGGGTGATTAGTGGCTGTAGAAGTAGCCGGGTGATTGGGTGGCTGTAGAAGTAGCCGGGTGATTAGGTGGCTGTGGAAGTAGCCGGGTGATTGGGTGGCTGTAGAAGTTGCCGGGTGATTGGGTGGCTGTAGAAGTAGCCGGGCGATTGGATGGCTGTAGAAGTTTCCGGGTGATTAGTGACTGTAGAAGTAGCCGGGTGATTGGGTGGCTGTAGAAGTAGCGGGCGATTAGGTGGCTGTAGAAGTAGCCGGGTGATTAGTGGCTGTAGAAGTAGCCGGGTGATTAGTGGCTGTAGAAGTAGCTGGGTGATTGGGTGGCTGTAGAAGTAGTCGGGTGATTAGTGGCTGTAGAAGTAGCCGGGTGATTGGGTGGCTGTAGAAGTAGCTGGGTGATTGGGTGACTGTAGAAGTAGTCGGGTGATTAGTGGCTGTAGAAGTAGCCGGGTGATTAGTGGCTGTAGAAGTAGCTGGGTGATTGGGTGACTGTAGAAGTTGCCGGGTGATTAGTGGCTGTAGAAGTAGTCGGGTGATTAGTGGCTGTAGAAGTAACCGGGTGATTGGGTGACTGTAGAAGTTGCCGGGTGATTAGTGGCTGTAGAAGTAGCCGGGTGATTAGGTGGCTGTGGAAGTAGCCGGGTGATTGGGTGGCTGTAGAAGTTGCCGGGTGATTGGGTGGCTGTAGAAGTAGCCGGGCGATTGGATGGCTGTAGAAGTTGCTGGGTGATTAGTGGCTGTAGAAGTTTCTGGGTGATTAGTGACTGTAGAAGTAGCCGGGTGATTGGGTGGCTGTAGAAGTAGCGGGCGATTAGGTGGCTGTAGAAGTAGCCGGGTGATTAGTGGCTGTAGAAGTAGCCGGGTGATTAGTGGCTGTAGATGTAGCCGGGTGATTAGGTAGCTGTAGAAGTTGCCGGGTGATTAGATGGCTGTAGAAGAAGCCGGGAGATTGGGTGGCTGTAGAAGTAGCCGGGTGATTGGGTGGCTGTAGAGGTAGCCGGGTGATTGGGTGGCTGTAGAAGTTGCCGGGTGATTGGGTGGCTGTAGAAGTAGCCGGGCGATTGGGTGGCAGTAGACGTTGCCGGGTGATTAGTGGCTGTAGAAGTAACCGGGTGATTGGGTGGCTGTAGAAGTTGCCGGGTGATTGGGTGGCTGTAGAAGTAGCCGGGCGATTGGGTGGCAGTAGACGTTGCCGGGTGATTAGTGGCTGTAGAAGTAACCGGGTGATTGGGTGGCTGTAGACGTTGCCGAGTGATTAGTGGCTGTAGAAGTAGCCGGGCGATTGGGTGGCTGTAGAAGTAGCCGGGTGATTAGGTGGCTGTAGAAATAGCCGGGTGATTGCGTGACTGTAGATATAACCGGGTGATTGGGTGACTGTAGAAGTTGTCGGGTGATTAGTGGCTGTAGAAGTAGCCGGGTGATTGGGTGACTGTAGATATAACCGGGTGATTGGGTGGCTGTAGAAGTAGCCGGGTGATTGGGTGACTGTAGATATAACCGGGTGATTGGGTGACTGTAGAAGTTGCCGGGTGATTAGTGGCTGTAGAAGTAGCCGGGTGATTGGGTGGCTGTAGAAGTAGCCGGGTGATTAGGTGGCTGTGGAAGTAGCCGGGTGATTGGGTGGCTGTAGAAGTTGCCGGGTGATTGGGTGGCTGTAGAAGTAGCCGGGCGATTGGATGGCTGTAGAAGTTTCCGGGTGATTAGTGACTGTAGAAGTAGCCGGGTGATTGGGTGGCTGTAGAAGTAGCGGGCGATTAGGTGGCTGTAGAAGTAGCCGGGTGATTAGTGGCTGTAGAAGTAGCCGGGTGATTAGTGGCTGTAGAAGTAGCTGGGTGATTGGGTGGCTGTAGAAGTAGTCGGGTGATTAGTGGCTGTAGAAGTAGCCGGGTGATTGGGTGGCTGTAGAAGTAGCTGGGTGATTGGGTGACTGTAGAAGTAGTCGGGTGATTAGTGGCTGTAGAAGTAGCCGGGTGATTAGTGGCTGTAGAAGTAGCTGGGTGATTGGGTGACTGTAGAAGTTGCCGGGTGATTAGTGGCTGTAGAAGTAGTCGGGTGATTAGTGGCTGTAGAAGTAACCGGGTGATTGGGTGACTGTAGAAGTAGCCGGGTGATTGGGTGGCTGTAGAAGTAGCCGGGTGATTAGGTGGCTGTGGAAGTAGCCGGGTGATTGGGTGGCTGTAGAAGTTGCCGGGTGATTGGGTGGCTGTAGAAGTAGCCGGGCGATTGGATGGCTGTAGAAGTTGCTGGGTGATTAGTGGCTGTAGAATTTTCTGGGTGATTAGTGACTGTAGAAGTAGCCGGGTGATTGGGTGGCTGTAGAAGTAGCGGGCGATTAGGTGGCTGTAGAAGTAGCCGGGTGATTAGTGGCTGTAGAAGTAGCCGGGTGATTAGTGGCTGTAGATGTAGCCGGGTGATTAGGTAGCTGTAGAAGTTGCCGGGTGATTAGATGGCTGTAGAAGAAGCCGGGAGATTGGGTGGCTGTAGAAGTAGCCGGGTGATTGGGTGGCTGTAGAGGTAGCCGGGTGATTGGGTGGCTGTAGAAGTTGCCGGGTGATTGGGTGGCTGTAGAAGTAGCCGGGCGATTGGGTGGCAGTAGACGTTGCCGGGTGATTAGTGGCTGTAGAAGTAACCGGGTGATTGGGTGGCTGTAGAAGTTGCCGGGTGATTGGGTGGCTGTAAAAGTAGCCGGGCGATTGGGTGGCTGTAGAAGTAGCCGGGCGATAGGGTGGCTGTAGAAGTTGCCGGGTGATTGGGTGGCAGTAGACGTTGCTGAGTGATTAGTGGCTGTAGAAGTAACCGGGTGATTGGGTGGCTGTAGAAGTTGCCGGGTGATTGGGTGGCTGTAAAAGTAGCCGGGCGATTGGGTGGCTGTAGAAGTAGCCGGGCGATAGGGTGGCTGTAGAAGTTGCCGGGTGATTGGGTGGCAGTAGACGTTGCCGAGTGATTAGTGGCTGTAGAAGTAGCCGGGTGATTAGGTGGCTGTAGAAGTAGCCGGGTGATTAGGTGACTGTAGATATAACCGGGTGATTGGGTGACTGTAGAAGTTGCCGGGTGATTAGTGGCTGTAGAAGTAGCCGGGTGATTGGGTGACTGTAGATATAACCGGGTGATTGGGTGGCTGTAGAAGTAGCCGGGTGATTGGGTGACTGTAGATATAACCGGGTGATTGGGTGACTGTAGAAGTTGCCGGGTGATTAGTGGCTGTAGAAGTAGCCGGGTGATTGGGTGGCTGTAGAAGTAGCCGGGTGATTAGGTGGCTGTGGAAGTAGCCGGGTGATTGGGTGGCTGTAGAAGTTGCCGGGTGATTGGGTGGCTGTAGAAGTAGCCGGGCGATTGGATGGCTGTAGAAGTTTCCGGGTGATTAGTGACTGTAGAAGTAGCCGGGTGATTGGGTGGCTGTAGATGTTGCCGGGTGATTGGGTGGCAGTAGAAGTAGCCGGGCGATTGGATGGCTGTAGAAGTTTCCGGGTGATTAGTGACTGTAGAAGTAGCCGGGTGATTGGGTGGCTGTAGAAGTAGCCGGGTGATTAGTGGCTGTAGAAGTAGCCGGGTGATTAGGTGGCTGTAGAAGTAGCCGGGTGATTAGGTGACTGTAGATATAACCGGGTGATTGGGTGACTGTAGAAGTTGCCGGGTGATTAGTGGCTGTAGAAGTAGCCGGGTGATTGGGTGACTGTAGATATAACCGGGTGATTGGGTGGCTGTAGAAGTAGCCGGGTGATTGGGTGACTGTAGATATAACCGGGTGATTGGGTGACTGTAGAAGTTGCCGGGTGATTAGTGGCTGTAGAAGTAGCCGGGTGATTGGGTGACTGTAGATATAACCGGGTGATTGGGTGGCTGTAGAAGTAGCCGGGTGATTGGGTGACTGTAGATATAACCGGGTGATTGGGTGACTGTAGAAGTTGCCGGGTGATTAGTGGCTGTAGAAGTAGCCGGGTGATTGGGTGGCTGTAGAAGTAGCCGGGTGATTAGGTGGCTGTGGAAGTAGCCGGGTGATTGGGTGGCTGTAGAAGTTGCCGGGTGATTGGGTGGCTGTAGAAGTAGCCGGGCGATTGGATGGCTGTAGAAGTTTCCGGGTGATTAGTGACTGTAGAAGTAGCCGGGTGATTGGGTGGCTGTAGAAGTTGCCGGGTGATTGGGTGGCAGTAGAAGTAGCCGGGCGATTGGATGGCTGTAGAAGTTTCCGGGTGATTAGTGACTGTAGAAGTAGCCGGGTGATTGGGTGGCTGTAGAAGTAGCTGGGCGATTAGGTGGCTGTAGAAGTAGCCGGGTGATTGGGTGGCTGTGGAAATTGCTGGGTGATTGGGTGGCTGTAGAAGTAGCCGGGTGATTGGGTGGCTGTAGAAGTAGCCGGTTGATTGGGTGGCTGTAGAAGTTGCCTGGTGATTGGGTGGCTGTAGAAGTAACCGGGTGATTGGGTGGCTGTAGAAGTAGCCGGGTGATTGGGTGGCTGTAGAAGTAGCCGGGTGATTAGGTGGCTGTAGAAGTTGCTTGGTGATTGGGTGGCTGTAGAAGTAGCCGGGTGATTAGTGACTGTAGAAGTAGCCGGGTGATTGGGTTGCTGTAGAAGAAGCCGGGTGATTGGGTGGCTGTAGAAGTAGCCGGGCGATTGGGTGGCTGTAGAAGTTGCCGGGTGATTGGGTGGCTGTAAAAGTAGCCGGGCGATTGGGTGGCTGTAGAAGTAGCCGGGCGATAGGGTGGCTGTAGAAGTTGCCGGGTGATTGGGTGGCAGTAGACGTTGCTGAGTGATTAGTGGCTGTAGAAGTAGCCGGGTGATTGGGTGGCTGTAGAAGTATCTGAGTGATTGGGTGGCTGTAGAAGTAGCCGGGTGATTAGTGGCTGTAGAAGTAGCCGGGTGATTGGGTGACTGTAGATATAACCGGGTGATTGGGTGACTGTAGAAGTTGCTGGGTGATTAGTGGCTGTAGAAGTAGCCGGGTGATTGGGTGGCTGTAGAAGTTGCCGGGTGATTGGGTGGCTGTAGAAGTAGCCGGGCGATTGGATGGCTGTAGAAGTTTCCGGGTGATTAGTGACTGTAGAAGTAGCCGGGTGATTGGGTGGCTGTAGAAGTAGCAGGCGATTAGGTGGCTGTAGAAGTAGCCGGGTGATTGGGTGGCTGTGGAAATTGCTGGGTGATTGGGTGGCTGTAGAAGTAGCCGGGTGATTGGGTGGCTGTAGAAGTAGCCGGTTGATTGGGTGGCTGTAGAAGTTGCCTGGTGATTGGGTGGCTGTAGAAGTAACCGGGTGATTGGGTGGCTGTAGAAGTAGCCGGGTGATTGGGTGGCTGTAGAAGTAGCCGGGTGATTAGGTGGCTGTAGAAGTTGCTTGGTGATTGGGTGGCTGTAGAAGTAGCCGGGTGATTAGTGACTGTAGAAGTAGCCGGGTGATTGGGTTGCTGTAGAAGAAGCCGGGTGATTGGGTGGCTGTAGAAGTAACCGGGTGATTGGGTGGCTGTAGAAGTAGCCGGGCGATTGGGTGGCTGTAGAAGTTGCCTGGTGATTGGGTGGCTGTAGAAGTAGCCGGGTGATTGGGTGGCTGTAGAAGTAGCCGGGTGATTAGGTGGCTGTGGAAGTAGCCGGGTGATTGGGTGGCTGTAGAAGTTGCCGGGTGATTGGGTGGCTGTAGAAGTAGCCGGGCGATTGGATGGCTGTAGAAGTTTCCGGGTGATTAGTGACTGTAGAAGTAGCCGGGTGATTGGGTGGCTGTAGAAGTAGCGGGCGATTAGGTGGCTGTAGAAGTAGCCGGGTGATTAGTGGCTGTAGAAGTAGCCGGGTGATTAGTGGCTGTAGAAGTAGCAGGGTGATTGGGTGGCTGTAGAAGTAGTCGGGTGATTAGTGGCTGTAGAAGTAGCCGGGTGATTGGGTGACTGTAGATATAACCGGGTGATTGGGTGACTGTAGAAGTTGCCGGGTGATTAGTGGCTGTAGAAGTAGCCGGGTGATTGGGTGACTGTAGAAGTAGCCGGGTGATTAGGTGGCTGTAGAAGTAGCCGGGTGATTGGGTGGCTGTAGAAGTTGCCGGGTGATTGGGTGGCTGTAGAAGTAGCCGGGCGATTGGATGGCTGTAGAAGTTTCTGGGTGATTAGTGACTGTAGAAGTAGCCGGGTGATTGGGTGGCTGTAGAAGTAGCGGGCGATTAGGTGGCTGTAGAAGTAGCCGGGTGATTAGTGGCTGTAGAAGTTGCCGGGCGATTGGGTGGCTGTAGAAGTAGCCGGGTGATTAGGTGGCTGTAGAAGTAGCCGGGTGATTAGTGGCTGTAGAAGTAGCCGTGTGATTAGTGGCTGTAGACGTAGCCGGGTGATTAGTGGCTGTAGAAGTAGCCGGGCGATTGGGTGGCTGTAGAAGTAGCCGGGTGATTGGGTGGCTGTAGAAGTAGCCGGGCGATTGGGTGCCTGTAGAAGTAGCCGGGCGATTAGGTGGCTGTAGAAGTAGCCGGGTGATTGGGTGGCTGTAGAAGTTGCCGGGTGATTGGGTGGCTGTAGAAGTAGCCGGGCGATTGGATGGCTGTAGAAGTTTCTGGGTGATTAGTGACTGTAGAAGTAGCCGGGTGATTGGGTGGCTGTAGAAGTAGCGGGCGATTAGGTGGCTGTAGAAGTAGCCGGGTGATTAGTGGCTGTAGAAGTTGCCGGGCGATTGGGTGGCTGTAGAAGTAGCCGGGTGATTAGGTGGCTGTAGAAGTAGCCGGGTGATTAGTGGCTGTAGAAGTAGCCGTGTGATTAGTGGCTGTAGACGTAGCCGGGTGATTAGTGGCTGTAGAAGTAGCCGGGCGATTGGGTGGCTGTAGAAGTAGCCGGGTGATTGGGTGGCTGTAGAAGTAGCCGGGCGATTGGGTGCCTGTAGAAGTAGCCGGGCGATTAGGTGGCTGTAGAAGTAGCCGGGTGATTAGTGACTGTAGATTTAGCCGGGTGATTAGGTAGCTGTAGAAGTTGCCGGGTGATTAGGTGGCTGTAGACGAAGCCGGGAGATTGGGTGGCTGTAGAAGTAGCCGGGTGATTGGGTGGCTGTAGAGGTAGCCGGGTGATTGGGTGGCTGTAGAAGTTGCCGGGTGATTGGGTGGCTGTAGAAGTAGCCGGGCGATTGGGTGGCAGTAGACGTTGCCGGGTGATTAGTGGCTGTAGAAGTAACCGGGTGATTGGGTGGCTGTAGAAGTTGCCGGGTGATTGGGTGGCTGTAAAAGTAGCCGGGCGATTGGGTGGCTGTAGAAGTAGCCGGGCGATAGGGTGGCTGTAGAAGTTGCCGGGTGATTGGGTGGCTGTAGAAGTAGCCGGGTGATTAGTGGCTGTAGAAGTAGCCGGGTGATTGGGTGACTGTAGATATAACCGGGTGATTGGGTGACTGTAGAAGTTGCTGGGTGATTAGTGGCTGTAGAAGTAGCCGGGTGATTGGGTGGCTGTAGAAGTTGCCGGGTGATTGGGTGGCTTTAGAAGTAGCCGGGCGATTGGATGGCTGTAGAAGTTTCCGGGTGATTAGTGACTGTAGAAGTAGCCGGGTGATTGGGTGGCTGTAGAAGTAGCAGGCGATTAGGTGGCTGTAGAAGTAGCCGGGTGATTGGGTGGCTGTGGAAATTGCTGGGTGATTGGGTGGCTGTAGAAGTAGCCGGGTGATTGGGTGGCTGTAGAAGTAGCCGGGCGATTGGATGGCTGTAGAAGTTTCTGGGTGATTAGTGACTGTAGAAGTAGCCGGGTGATTGGGTGGCTGTAGAAGTAGCGGGCGATTAGGTGGCTGTAGAAGTAGCCGGGTGATTAGTGGCTGTAGAAGTTGCCGGGCGATTGGGTGGCTGTAGAAGTAGCCGGGTGATTAGGTGGCTGTAGAAGTAGCCGGGTGATTAGTGGCTGTAGAAGTAGCCGTGTGATTAGTGGCTGTAGACGTAGCCGGGTGATTAGTGGCTGTAGAAGTAGCCGGGCGATTGGGTGGCTGTAGAAGTAGCCGGGTGATTGGGTGGCTGTAGAAGTAGCCGGGCGATTGGGTGCCTGTAGAAGTAGCCGGGCGATTAGGTGGCTGTAGAAGTAGCCGGGTGATTGGGTGGCTGTAGAAGTTGCCGGGTGATTGGGTGGCTGTAGAAGTAGCCGGGCGATTGGATGGCTGTAGAAGTTTCTGGGTGATTAGTGACTGTAGAAGTAGCCGGGTGATTGGGTGGCTGTAGAAGTAGCGGGCGATTAGGTGGCTGTAGAAGTAGCCGGGTGATTAGTGGCTGTAGAAGTTGCCGGGCGATTGGGTGGCTGTAGAAGTAGCCGGGTGATTAGGTGGCTGTAGAAGTAGCCGGGTGATTAGTGGCTGTAGAAGTAGCCGTGTGATTAGTGGCTGTAGACGTAGCCGGGTGATTAGTGGCTGTAGAAGTAGCCGGGCGATTGGGTGGCTGTAGAAGTAGCCGGGTGATTGGGTGGCTGTAGAAGTAGCCGGGCGATTGGGTGCCTGTAGAAGTAGCCGGGCGATTAGGTGGCTGTAGAAGTAGCCGGGTGATTAGTGACTGTAGATTTAGCCGGGTGATTAGGTAGCTGTAGAAGTTGCCGGGTGATTAGGTGGCTGTAGACGAAGCCGGGAGATTGGGTGGCTGTAGAAGTAGCCGGGTGATTGGGTGGCTGTAGAGGTAGCCGGGTGATTGGGTGGCTGTAGAAGTTGCCGGGTGATTGGGTGGCTGTAGAAGTAGCCGGGCGATTGGGTGGCAGTAGACGTTGCCGGGTGATTAGTGGCTGTAGAAGTAACCGGGTGATTGGGTGGCTGTAGAAGTTGCCGGGTGATTGGGTGGCTGTAAAAGTAGCCGGGCGATTGGGTGGCTGTAGAAGTAGCCGGGCGATAGGGTGGCTGTAGAAGTTGCCGGGTGATTGGGTGGCTGTAGAAGTAGCCGGGTGATTAGTGGCTGTAGAAGTAGCCGGGTGATTGGGTGACTGTAGATATAACCGGGTGATTGGGTGACTGTAGAAGTTGCTGGGTGATTAGTGGCTGTAGAAGTAGCCGGGTGATTGGGTGGCTGTAGAAGTTGCCGGGTGATTGGGTGGCTTTAGAAGTAGCCGGGCGATTGGATGGCTGTAGAAGTTTCCGGGTGATTAGTGACTGTAGAAGTAGCCGGGTGATTGGGTGGCTGTAGAAGTAGCAGGCGATTAGGTGGCTGTAGAAGTAGCCGGGTGATTGGGTGGCTGTGGAAATTGCTGGGTGATTGGGTGGCTGTAGAAGTAGCCGGGTGATTGGGTGGCTGTAGAAGTAGCCGGGCGATTGGGTGGCTGTAGAAGTTGCCTGGTGATTGGGTGGCTGTAGAAGTAACCGGGTGATTGGGTGGCTGTAGAAGTAGCCGGGTGATTGGGTGGCTGTAGAAGTAGCCGGGTGATTAGGTGGCTGTAGAAGTTGCCGGGTGATTGGGTGGCTGTAGAAGTAGCCGGGTGATTAGTGACTGTAGAAGTAGCCGGGTGATTGGGTTGCTGTAGAAGAAGCCGGGTGATTGGGTGGCTGTAGAAGTAGCCGGGCGATTGGGTGGCTGTAGAAGTTGCCTGGTGATTGGGTGGCTGTAGAAGTAACCGGGTGATTGGGTGGCTGTAGAAGTAACCGGGTGATTGGGTGGCTGTAGAAGTAGCCGGGCGATTGGGTGGCTGTAGAAGTTGCCTGGTGATTGGGTGGCTGTAGAAGTAACCGGGTGATTGGGTGGCTGTAGAAGCAGCCGGGTGATTGGGTGGCTGTAGAAGTAGCCGGGTGATTAGTGGCTGTAGAAGTAGCCGGGTGATTAGTGACTGTAGAAGTAGCCGGGTGATTGGGTGGCTTTAGAAGTTGCTGGGTGATTGGGTGGCTGTAGAAGTAGCCGGGTGATTAGGTGGCTGTAGAAGTTGCCGGGTGATTGGGTGGCTGTAGAAGTAGCCGGGTGATTAGTGACTGTAGAAGTAGCCGGGTGATTGGGTTGCTGTAGAAGAAGCCGGGTGATTGGGTGGCTGTAGAAGTAGCTGGGCGATTAGGTGGCTGTAGAAGTAGCTTAGTGATTGGGTGGCTGTAGAAGTTGCCGGGCGATTGGGTGGCTGTAGAAGTAGCCGGGTGATTAGGTGGCTGTAGAAGTAGCCGGGTGATTAGTGGCTGTAGAAGTAGCCGGGGGATTAGTGGCTGTAGACGTAGCCGGGTGATTAGTGGCTGTAGAAGTAGCCGGGCGATTGGGTGGCTGTAGAAGTAGCCGGGTGATTGGGTGGCTGTAGAAGTAGCCGGGCGATTGGGTGCCTGTAGAAGTAGCCGGGCGATTAGGTGGCTGTAGAAGTAGCCGGGTGATTAGTGACTGTAGATGTAGCCGGGTGATTAGGTAGCTGTAGAAGTTGCCGGGTGATTAGGTGGCTGTAGAAGTAGCCGGGTGATTGGGTGGCTGTAGAAGAAGCCGGGAGATTGGGTGGCTGTGGAGGTAGCCGGGTGATTGGGTGGCTGAAGAAGTTGCCGGGTGATTAGGTGGCTGTAGAAGTAACCGGGCGATTGGGTGGCTGTAGAAGTTGCCGGGTGATTGGGTGGCTGTAAAAGTAGCCGGGCGATTGGGTGGCTGTAGAAGTAGCCGGGCGATAGGGTGGCTGTAGAAGTTGCCGGGTGATTGGGTGGCAGTAGACGTTGCTGAGTGATTAGTGGCTGTAGAAGTAGCCGGGTGATTGGGTGGCTGTAGAAGTAGCTGAGTGATTGGGTGGCTGTAGAAGTAGCCGGGTGATTAGTGGCTGTAGAAGTAGCCGGGTGATTGGGTGGCTGTAGAAGTTGCCGGGTGATTGGGTGGCTGTAGAAGTAGCCGGGCGATTGGGTGGCTGTAGAAGTTGCCTGGTGATTGGGTGGCTGTAGAAGTAACCGGGTGATTGGGTGGCTGTAGAAGTAGCCGGGTGATTGGGTGGCTGTAGAAGTAGCCGGGTGATTAGGTGGCTGTAGAAGTTGCCGGGTGATTGGGTGGCTGTAGAAGTAGCCGGGTGATTAGTGACTGTAGAAGTAGCCGGGTGATTGGGTTGCTGTAGAAGAAGCCGGGTGATTGGGTGGCTGTAGAAGTAGCCGGGCGATTGGGTGGCTGTAGAAGTTGCCTGGTGATTGGGTGGCTGTAGATGTAACCGGGTGATTGGGTGGCTGTAGAAGTAACCGGGTGATTGGGTGGCTGTAGAAGTAGCCGGGCGATTGGGTGGCTGTAGAAGTTGCCTGGTGATTGGGTGGCTGTAGAAGTAACCGGGTGATTGGGTGGCTGTAGAAGCAGCCGGGTGATTGGGTGGCTGTAGAAGTAGCCGGGTGATTAGTGGCTGTAGAAGTAGCCGGGTGATTAGTGACTGTAGAAGTAGCCGGGTGATTGGGTGGCTTTAGAAGTTGCTGGGTGATTGGGTGGCTGTAGAAGTAGCCGGGTGATTAGGTGGCTGTAGAAGTTGCCGGGTGATTGGGTGGCTGTAGAAGTAGCCGGGTGATTAGTGACTGTAGAAGTAGCCGGGTGATTGGGTTGCTGTAGAAGAAGCCGGGTGATTGGGTGGCTGTAGAAGTAGCTGGGCGATTAGGTGGCTGTAGAAGTAGCTTAGTGATTGGGTGGCTGTAGAAGTTGCCGGGCGATTGGGTGGCTGTAGAAGTAGCCAGGTGATTGGGTGGCTGTAGAAGTAGCCAGGTGATTGGGTGGCTGTAGAAGTAGCCGGGCGATTAGGTGGCTGTAGAAGTAGCTTAGTGATTGGGTGGCTGTAGAAGTTGCCGGGCGATTGGGTGGCTGTAGAAGTAGCCGGGTGATTAGGTGGCTGTAGAAGTAGCCGGGTGATTAGTGGCTGTAGAAGTAGCCGGGGGATTAGTGGCTGTAGACGTAGCCGGGTGATTAGTGGCTGTAGAAGTAGCCGGGCGATTGGGTGGCTGTAGAAGTAGCCGGGTGATTGGGTGGCTGTAGAAGTAGCCGGGCGATTGGGTGCCTGTAGAAGTAGCCGGGCGATTAGGTGGCTGTAGAAGTAGCCGGGTGATTAGTGACTGTAGATGTAGCCGGGTGATTAGGTAGCTGTAGAAGTTGCCGGGTGATTAGGTGGCTGTAGAAGTAGCCGGGTGATTGGGTGGCTGTAGAAGAAGCCGGGAGATTGGGTGGCTGTGGAGGTAGCCGGGTGATTGGGTGGCTGAAGAAGTTGCCGGGTGATTAGGTGGCTGTAGAAGTAACCGGGTGATTGGGTGGCTGTAGAAGTTGCCGGGTGATTGGGTGGCTGTAAAAGTAGCCGGGCGATTGGGTGGCTGTAGAAGTAGCCGGGCGATAGGTTGGCTGTAGAAGTTGCCGGGTGATTGGGTGGCAGTAGACGTTGCTGAGTGATTAGTGGCTGTAGAAGTAGCCGGGTGATTGGGTGGCTGTAGAAGTAGCTGAGTGATTGGGTGGCTGTAGAAGTAGCCGGGTGATTAGTGGCTGTAGAAGTAGCCGGGTGATTGGGTGGCTGTAGAAGTTGCCGGGTGATTGGGTGGCTGTAGAAGTAGCCGGGCGATTGGATGGCTGTAGAAGTTTCCGGGTGATTAGTGACTGTAGAAGTAGCCGGGTGATTGGGTGGCTGTAGAAGTAGCAGGCGATTAGGTGGCTGTAGAAGTAGCCGGGTGATTGGGTGGCTGTGGAAATTGCTGGGTGATTGGGTGGCTGTAGAAGTAGCCGGGTGATTGGGTGGCTGTAGAAGTAGCCGGGCGATTGGGTGGCTGTAGAAGTTGCCTGGTGATTGGGTGGCTGTAGAAGTAACCGGGTGATTGGGTGGCTGTAGAAATAGCCGGGTGATTGGGTGGCTGTAGAAGTAGCTGGGTGATTAGGTGGCTGTAGAAGTTGCCGGGTGATTGGGTGGCTGTAGAAGTAGCCGGGTGATTAGTGACTGTAGAAGTAGCCGGGTGATTGGGTTGCTGTAGAAGAAGCCGGGTGATTGGGTGGCTGTAGAAGTAGCCGGGCGATTGGGTGGCTGTAGAAGTTGCCTGGTGATTGGGTGGCTGTAGAAGTAACCGGGTGATTGGGTGGCTGTAGAAGTAACCGGGTGATTGGGTGGCTGTAGAAGTAGCCGGGCGATTGGGTGGCTGTAGAAGTAACCGGGTGATTGGGTGGCTGTAGAAGTAGCCGGGTGATTGGGTGGCTGTAGAAGTAGCCGGGTGATTAGTGACTGTAGAAGTAGCCGGGTGATTGGGTGGCTTTAGAAGTTGCTGGGTGATTGGGTGGCTGTAGAAGTAGCCGGGTGATTAGGTGGCTGTAGAAGTTGCCGGGTGATTGGGTGGCTGTAGAAGTAGCCGGGTGATTAGTGACTGTAGAAGTAGCCGGGTTATTGGGTTGCTGTAGAAGAAGCCGGGTGATTGGGTGGCTGTAGAAGTAGCCGGGCGATTAGGTGGCTGTAGAAGTAGCTTAGTGATTGGGTGGCTGTAGAAGTTGCCGGGCGATTGGGTGGCTGTAGAAGTAGCCAGGTGATTGGGTGGCTGTAGAAGTAGCCAGGTGGTTGGGTGGCTGTAGAAGTAGCCGGGCGATTAGGTGGCTGTAGAAGTAGCTTAGTGATTGGGTGGCTGTAGAAGTTGCCGGGCGATTGGGTGGCTGTAGAAGTAGCCGGGTGATTAGGTGGCTGTAGAAGTAGCCGGGTGATTAGTGGCTGTAGAAGTAGCCGGGGGATTAGTGGCTGTAGACGTAGCCGGGTGATTAGTGGCTGTAGAAGTAGCCGGGCGATTGGGTGGCTGTAGAAGTAGCCGGGTGATTGGGTGGCTGTAGAAGTAGCCGGGCGATTGGGTGCCTGTAGAAGTAGCCGGGCGATTAGGTGGCTGTAGAAGTAGCCGGGTGATTAGTGACTGTAGATGTAGCCGGGTGATTAGGTAGCTGTAGAAGTTGCCGGGTGATTAGGTGGCTGTAGAAGTAGCCGGGTGATTGGGTGGCTGTAGAAGAAGCCGGGAGATTGGGTGGCTGTAGAGGTAGCCGGGTGATTGGGTGGCTGTAGAAGTTGCCGGGTGATTAGGTGGCTGTAGAAGTAGCCGGGCGATTGGGTGGCAGTAGACGTTGCCGGGTGATTAGTGGCTGTAGAAGTAACCGGGTGATTGGGTGGCTGTAGAAGTTGCCGGGTGATTGGGTGGCTGTAAAAGTAGCCGGGCGATTGGGTGGCTGTAGAAGTAGCCGGGCGATAGGGTGGCTGTAGAAGTTGCCGGGTGATTGGGTGGCAGTAGACGTTGCTGAGTGATTAGTGGCTGTAGAAGTAGCCGGGTGATTGGGTGGCTGTAGAAGTAGCCGGGTGATTAGGTGGCTGTAGAAGTAGCCGGGTGATTGCGTGACTGTAGATATAACCGGGTGATTGGGTGACTGTAGAAGTTGCCGGGTGATTAGTGGCTGTAGAAGTAGCCGGGTGATTGGGTGACTGTAGATATAACCGGGTGATTGGGTGGCTGTAGAAGTAGCCGGGTGATTGGGTGACTGTAGATATAACCGGGTGATTGGGTGACTGTAGAAGTTGCCGGGTGATTAGTGGCTGTAGAAGTAGCCGGGTGATTGGGTGGCTGTAGAAGTAGCCGGGTGATTAGGTGGCTGTGGAAGTAGCCGGGTGATTGGGTGGCTGTAGAAGTTGCCGGGTGATTGGGTGGCTGTAGAAGTAGCCGGGCGATTGGATGGCTGTAGAAGTTTCCGGGTGATTAGTGACTGTAGAAGTAGCCGGGTCATTGGGTGGCTGTAGAAGTAGCGGGCGATTAGGTGGCTGTAGAAGTAGCCGGGTGATTAGTGGCTGTAGAAGTAGCCGGGTGATTAGTGGCTGTAGAAGTAGCTGGGTGATTGGGTGGCTGTAGAAGTTGCCTGGTGATTGGGTGGCTGTAGAAGTAACCGGGTGATTGGGTGGCTGTAGAAGTAGCCGGGTGATTGGGTGGCTGTAGAAGTAGCCGGGTGATTAGGTGGCTGTAGAAGTTGCCGGGTGATTGGGTGGCTGTAGAAGTAGCCGGGTGATTAGTGACTGTAGAAGTAGCCGGGTGATTGGGTTGCTGTAGAAGAAGCCGGGTGATTGGGTGGCTGTAGAAGTAGCCGGGCGATTGGGTGGCTGTAGAAGTTGCCTGGTGATTGGGTGGCTGTAGAAGTAACCGGGTGATTGGGTGGCTGTAGAAGTAACCGGGTGATTGGGTGGCTGTAGAAGTAGCCGGGCGATTGGGTGGCTGTAGAAGTTGCCTGGTGATTGGGTGGCTGTAGAAGTAACCGGGTGATTGGTTGGCTGTAGAAGTAGCCGGGTGATTGGGTGGCTGTAGAAGTAGCCGGGTGATTAGTGGCTGTAGAAGTAGCCGGGTGATTAGTGACTGTAGAAGTAGCCGTGTGATTGGGTGGCTTTAGAAGTTGCTGGGTGATTGGGTGGCTGTAGAAGTAGCCGGGTGATTAGGTGGGTGTAGAAGTTGCCGGGTGATTGGGTGGCTGTAGAAGTAGCCGGGTGATTAGTGACTGTAGAAGTAGCCGGGTGATTGGGTTGCTGTAGAAGAAGCCGGGTGATTGGGTGGCTGTAGAAGTAGCCGGGCGATTAGGTGGCTGTAGAAGTAGCTTAGTGATTGGGTGGCTGTAGAAGTTGCCGGGCGATTGGGTGGCTGTAGAAGTAGCCAGGTGATTGGGTGGCTGTAGAAGTAGCCAGGTGATTGGGTGGCTGTAGAAGTAGCCGGGTGATTAGGTGGCTGTAGAAGTAGCCGGGTGATTAGGTGGCTGTAGAAGTAGCCGGGTGATTGCGTGACTGTAGATATAACCGGGTGATTGGGTGACTGTAGAAGTTGCCGGGTGATTAGTGGCTGTAGAAGTAGCCGGGTGATTGGGTGACTGTAGATATAACCGGGTGATTGGGTGGCTGTAGAAGTAGCCGGGTGATTGGGTGACTGTAGATATAACCGGGTGATTGGGTGACTGTAGAAGTTGCCGGGTGATTAGTGGCTGTAAAAGTAGCCGGGTGATTGGGTGGCTGTAGCAGTAGCCGGGTGATTAGGTGGCTGTGGAAGTAGCGGGGTGATTGGGTGGCTGTAGAAGTTGCCGGGTGATTGGGTGGCTGTAGAAGTAGCCGGGCGATTGGATGGCTGTAGAAGTTTCCGGGTGATTAGTGACTGTAGAAGTAGCCGGGTGATTGGGTGGCTGTAGAAGTAGCGGGCGATTAGGTGGCTGTAGAAGTAGCCGGGTGATTAGTGGCTGTAGAAGTAGCCGGGTGATTAGTGGCTGTAGAAGTAGCTGGGTGATTGGGTGGCTGTAGAAGTTGCCTGGTGATTGGGTGGCTGTAGAAGTAACCGGGTGATTGGGTGGCTGTAGAAGTAGCCGGGTGATTGGGTGGCTGTAGAAGTAGCCGGGTGATTAGGTGGCTGTAGAAGTTGCCGGGTGATTGGGTGGCTGTAGAAGTAGCCGGGTGATTAGTGACTGTAGAAGTAGCCGGGTGATTGGGTTGCTGTAGAAGAAGCCGGGTGATTGGGTGGCTGTAGAAGTAGCCGGGCGATTGGGTGGCTGTAGAAGTTGCCTGGTGATTGGGTGGCTGTAGAAGTAACCGGGTGATTGGGTGGCTGTAGAAGTAACCGGGTGATTGAGTGGCTGTAGAAGTAGCCGGGCGATTGGGTGGCTGTAGAAGTTGCCTGGTGATTGGGTGGCTGTAGAAGTAACCGGGTGATTGGGTGGCTGTAGAAGTAGCCGGGTGATTGGGTGGCTGTAGAAGTAGCCGGGTGATTAGTGGCTGTAGAAGTAGCCGGGTGATTAGTGACTGTAGAAGTAGCCGTGTGATTGGGTGGCTTTAGAAGTTGCTGGGTGATTGGGTGGCTGTAGAAGTAGCCGGGTGATTAGGTGGCTGTAGAAGTTGCCGGGTGATTGGGTGGCTGTAGAAGTAGCCGGGTGATTAGTGACTGTAGAAGTAGCCGGGTGATTGGGTTGCTGTAGAAGAAGCCGGGTGATTGGGTGGCTGTAGAAGTAGCCGGGCGATTAGGTGGCTGTAGAAGTAGCTTAGTGATTGGGTGGCTGTAGAAGTTGCCGGGCGATTGGGTGGCTGTAGAAGTAGCCAGGTGATTGGGTGGCTGTAGAAGTAGCCAGGTGATTGGGTGGCTGTAGAAGTAGCCGGGCGATTAGGTGGCTGTAGAAGTAGCTTAGTGATTGGGTGGCTGTAGAAGTTGCCGGGCGATTGGGTGGCTGTAGAAGTAGCCGGGTGATTAGGTGGCTGTAGAAGTAGCCGGGTGATTAGTGGCTGTAGAAGTAGCCGGGGGATTAGTGGCTGTAGACGTAGCCGGGTGATTAGTGGCTGTAGAAGTAGCCGGGCGATTGGGTGGCTGTAGAAGTAGCCGGGTGATTGGGTGGCTGTAGAAGTAGCCGGGCGATTGGGTGCCTGTAGAAGTAGCCGGGCGATTAGGTGGCTGTAGAAGTAGCCGGGTGATTAGTGACTGTAGATGTAGCCGGGTGATTAGGTAGCTGTAGAAGTTGCCGGGTGATTAGGTGGCTGTAGAAGTAGCCGGGTGATTGGGTGGCTGTAGAAGAAGCCGGGAGATTGGGTGGCTGTAGAGGTAGCCGGGTGATTGAGTGGCTGTAGAAGTTGCCGGGTGATTAGTGGCTGTAGAAGTAACCGGGTGATTGGGTGGCTGTAGAAGTTGCCGGGTGATTGGGTGGCTGTAAAAGTAGCCGGGCGATTGGGTGGCTGTAGAAGTAGCCGGGCGATAGGGTGGCTGTAGACGTTGCCGGGTGATTGGGTGGCAGTAGACGTTGCTGAGTGATTAGTGGCTGTAGAAGTAGCCGGGTGATTGGGTGGCTGTAGAAGTAGCCGGGTGATTAGGTGGCTGTAGAAGTAGCCGGGTGATTGCGTGACTGTAGATATAACCGGGTGATTGGGTGACTGTAGAAGTTGCCGGGTGATTAGTGGCTGTAGAAGTAGCCGGGTGATTGGGTGACTGTAGATATAACCGGGTGATTGGGTGGCTGTAGAAGTAGCCGGGTGATTGGGTGACTGTAGATATAACCGGGTGATTGGGTGACTGTAGAAGTTGCCGGGTGATTAGTGGCTGTAGAAGTAGCCGGGTGATTGGGTGGCTGTAGAAGTAGCCGGGTGATTAGGTGGCTGTGGAAGTAGCCGGGTGATTGGGTGGCTGTAGAAGTTGGCGGGTGATTGGGTGGCTGTAGAAGTAGCCGGGCGATTGGATGGCTGTAGAAGTTTCCGGGTGATTAGTGACTGTAGAAGTAGCCGGGTGATTGGGTGGTTGTAGAAGTAGCGGGCGATTAGGTGGCTGTAGAAGTAGCCGGGTGATTAGTGGCTGTAGAAGTAGCTGGGTGATTGGGTGGCTGTAGAAGTAGTCGGGTGATTAGTGGCTGTAGAAGTAGCCGGGTGATTGGGTGACTGTAGATATAACCGGGTGATTGGGTGACTGTAGAAGTTGCCGGGTGATTATTGGCTGTAGAAGTAGCCGGGTGATTGGGTGGCTGTAGAAGTAGCCGGGTAATTAGGTGGCTGTAGAAGTAGCCGGGTGATTGGGTGGCTGTAGAAGTTGCCGGGTGATTGGGTGGCTGTAGAAGTAGCCGGGCGATTGGATGGCTGTAGAAGTTTCCGGGTGATTAGTGACTCTAGAAGTAGCCGGGTGATTGGGTGGCTGTAGAAGTAGCGGGCGATTAGGTGGCTGTAGAAGTAGCCGGGTGATTAGTGGCTGTAGAAGTAGCCGGGTGATTAGTGGCTGTAGAAGTAGCCGGGTGATTAGGTGGCTGTAGAAGTAGCCGGGTGATTAGGTGGCTGTAGAAGTAGCCGGGTGATTAGTGGCTGTAGAAGTAGCCGGGTGATTAGTGGCTGTAGACGTAGCCGGGTGATTAGTGGCTGTAGAAGTAGCCGGGCGATTGGGTGGCTGTAGAAGTAGCCAGGTGATTGGGTGGCTGTAGAAGTAGCCGGGCGATTGGGTGCCTGTAGAAGTAGCCGGGCGATTAGGTGGCTGTAGAAGTAGCCGGGTGATTATTGACTGTAGATGTAGCCGGGTGATTAGGTAGCTGTAGAAGTTGCCGGGTGATTAGGTGGCTGTAGAAGAAGCCGGGAGATTGGGTGGCTGTAGAAGTAGCCGGGTGATTGGGTGGCTGTAGAGGTAGCTGGGTGATTGGGTGGCTGTAGAAGTTGCCGGGTGATTGGGTGGCTGTAGAAGTAACCGGGCAATTGGGTGGCAGTAGACGTTGCCGGGTGATTAGTGGCTGTAGAAGTAACCGGGTGATCGGGTGGCTGTAGAAGTTGCCGGGTGATTGGGTGGCTGTAAAAGTAGCCGGGCGATTGGGTGGCTGTAGAAGTAGCCGGGCGATAGGGTGGCTGTAGAAGTTGCCGGGTGATTGGGTGGCAGTAGACGTTGCCGAGTGATTAGTGGCTGTAGAAGTAGCCGGGTGATTGGGTGGCTGTAGAAGTAGCTGGGTGATTGGGTGGCTGTAGAAGTAGCCGGGTGATTAGTGGCTGTAGAAGTAGCCGGGTGATTGGGTGGCTGTAGAAGTTGCTGGGTGATTAGTGGCTGTAGAAGTAGCCGGGTGATTGGGTGGCTGTAGAAGTTGCCGGGTGATTAGTGGCTGTAGAAGTAGCCGGGGGATTGGGTGACTGTAGATATAACCGGGTGATTGGGTGGCTGTAGAAGTAGCCGGGTGATTGGGTGACTGTAGATATAACCGGGTGATTGGGTGGCTGTAGAAGTAGCCGGGTGATTGGGTGGCTGTAGAAGTAGCCGGGTGATTAGGTGGCTGTGGAAGTAGCCGGGTGATTGGGTGGCTGTAGAAGTTGCCGGGTGATTGGGTGGCTGTAGAAGTAGCCGGGCGATTGGATGGCTGTAGAAGTTTCCGGGTGATTAGTGACTGTAGAAGTAGCCGGGTGATTGGGTGGCTGTAGAAGTAGCGGGCGATTAGGTGGCTGTAGAAGTAGCTGGGTGATTAGTGGCTGTAGAAGTAGCCGGGTGATTAGTGGCTGTAGAAGTAGCTGGGTGATTGGGTGGCTGTAGAAGTAGTCGGGTGATTAGTGGCTGTAGAAGTAGCCGGGTGATTGGGTGACTGTAGATATAACCGGGTGATTGGGTGACTGTAGAAGTTGCCGGGTGATTAGTGGCTGTAGAAGTAGCCGGGTGATTAGGTGGCTGTGGAAGTAGCCGGGTGATTGGGTGGCTGTAGAAGTTGCCGGGTGATTGGGTGGCTGTAGAAGTAGCCGGGCGATTGGATGGCTGTAGAAGTAGCGGGCAATTAGGTGGCTGTAGAAGTAGCCGGTCGATTAGTGGCTGTAGAAGTAGCCGGGTGATTAGTGGCTGTAGAAGTAGCCGGGTGATTGGGTGGCTGTAGAAGTAGCGTGCAATTAGGTGGCTGTAGAAGTAGCCGGTCGATTAGTGGCTGTAGAAGTAGCCGGGTGATTAGTGGCTGTAGAAGTAGCCGGGTGATTAGTGGCTGTAGAAGTTGCCGGGCGATTGGGTGGCTGTAGAAGTAGCCGGGTGATTAGGTGGCTGTAGAAGTAGCCGGGTGATTAGTGGCTGTAGAAGTAGCCGGGTGATTAGTGGCTGTAGACGTAGCCGGGTGATTAGTGGCTGTAGAAGTAGCCGGGCGATTGGGTGGTTGTAGAAGTAGCCGGGTGATTGGGTGGCTGTAGAAGTAGCCGGGCGATTGGGTGCCTGTAGAAGTAGCCGGGCGATTAGGTGGCTGTAGAAGTAGCCGGGTGATTAGTGACTGTAGATGTAGCCGGGTGATTAGGTAGCTGTAGAAGTTGCCGGGTGATTGGTTGGCTGTAGAAGTAGCCGGGTGATTAGGTGGCTGTAGAAGTAGCCGGGTGATTAGTGGCTGTAGAAGTAGCCGGGTGATTAGTGGCTGTAGACGTAGCCGGGTGATTAGTGGCTGTAGAAGTAGCCGGGCGATTGGGTGGCTGTAGAAGTAGCCGGGTGATTGGGTGGCTGTAGAAGTAGCCGGGCGATTGGGTGCCTGTAGAAGTAGCCGGGCGATTAGGTGGCTGTAGAAGTAGCCGGGTGATTAGTGACTGTAGATGTAGCCGGGTGATTAGGTAGCTGTAGAAGTTGCCGGGTGATTAGGTGGCTGTAGAGGAAGCCGGGAGATTGGGTGGCTGTAGAAGTAGCCGGGTGATTGGGTGGCTGTAGAGGTAGCCGGGTGATTGGGTGGCTGTAGAAGTTGCCGGGTGATTGGGTGGCTGTAGAAGTAGCCGGGCGATTGGGTGGCAGTAGACGTTGCCGGGTGATTAGTGGCTGTAGAAGTAACCGGGTGATTGGGTGGCTGTAGAAGTTGCCGGGTGATTGGGTGGCTGTAAAAGTAGCCGGGCGATTGGGTGGCTGTAGAAGTAGCCGGGCGATAGGGTGGCTGTAGAAGTTGCCGGGTGATTGGGTGGCAGTAGACGTTGCCGAGTGATTAGTGGCTGTAGAAGTAGCCGGGTGATTGGGTGGCTGTAGAAGTAGCTGAGTGATTGGGTGGCTGTAGAAGTAGCCGGGTGATTAGTGGCTGTAGAAGTAGCCGGGTGATTGGGTGACTGTAGATATAACCGGGTGATTGGGTGACTGTAGAAGTTGCTGGGTGATTAGTGGCTGTAGAAGTAGCCGGGTGATTGGGTGGCTGTAGAAGTTGCCGGGTGATTGGGTGGCTGTAGAAGTAGCCGGGCGATTGGGTGGCTGTAGAAGTTTCCGGGTGATTAGTGACTGTAGAAGTAGCCGGGTGATTGGGTGGCTGTAGAAGTAGCAGGCGATTAGGTGGCTGTAGAAGTAGCCGGGTGATTGGGTGGCTGTGGAAATTGCTGGGTGATTGGGTGGCTGTAGAAGTAGCCGGGTGATTGGGTGGCTGTAGAAGTAGCCGGGCGATTGGGTGGCTGTAGAAGTTGCCTGGTGATTGGGTGGCTGTAGAAGTAACCGGGTGATTGGGTGGCTGTAGAAGTAGCCGGGTGATTGGGTGGCTGTAGAAATAGCCGGGTGATTAGGTGGCTGTAGAAGTTGCCGGGTGATTGGGTGGCTGTAGAAGTAGCCGGGTGATTAGTGACTGTAGAAGTAGCCGGGTGATTGGGTTGCTGTAGAAGAAGCCGGGCGATTGGGTGGCTGTAGAAGTAGCCGGGTGATTAGTGGCTGTAGAAGTAACCGGGTGATTGGGTGGCTGTAGAAGTAACCGGGTGATTGGGTGGCTGTAGAAGTAGCCGGGCGATTGGGTGGCTGTAGAAGTTGCCTGGTGATTGGGTGGCTGTAGAAGTAACCGGGTGATTGGGTGGCTGTAGAAGTAGCCGGGTGATTGGGTGGCTGTAGAAGTAGCCGGGTGATTAGTGGCTGTAGAAGTAGCCGGGTGATTAGTGACTGTAGAAGTAGCCGGGTGATTGGGTGGCTTTAGAAGTTGCTGGGTGATTGGGTGGCTGTAGAAGTAGCCGGGTGATTAGGTGGCTGTAGAAGTAGCCGGGTGATTAGTGACTGTAGAAGTAGCCGGGGGATTAGTGGCTGTAGACGTAGCCGGGTGATTAGTGGCTGTAGAAGTAGCCGGGCGATTGGGTGGCTGTAGAAGTAGCCGGGCGATTAGGTGGCTGTAGAAGTAGCTTAGTGATTGGGTGGCTGTAGAAGTTGCCGAGCGATTGGGTGGCTGTAGAAGTAGCCAGGTGATTGGGTGGCTGTAGAAGTAGCCAGGTGATTGGGTGGCTGTAGAAGTAGCCAGGCGATTAGGTGGCTGTAGAAGTAGCCGGGTGATTAGTGGCTGTAGAAGTAGCCGGGGGATTAGTGGCTGTAGACGTAGCCGGGTGATTAGTGGCTGTAGAAGTAGCCGGGCGATTGGGTGGCTGTAGAAGTAGCCGGGTGATTGGGTGGCTGTAGAAGTAGCCGGGCGATTGGGTGCCTGTAGAAGTAGCCGGGTGATTAGTGACTGTAGATGTAGCCGGGTGATTAGGTAGCTGTAGAAGTTGCCGGGTGATTAGGTGGCTGTAGAAGTAGCCGGGTGATTGGGTGGCTGTAGAAGAAGCCGGGAGATTGGGTGGCTGTAGAGGTAGCCGGGTGATTGGGTGGCTGTAGAAGTTGCCGGGTGATTAGGTGGCTGTAGAAGTAGCCGGGCGATTGGGTGGCAGTAGACGTTGCCGGGTGATTAGTGGCTGTAGAAGTAACCGGGTGATTGGGTGGCTGAAGAAGTTGCCGGGTGATTGGGTGGCTGTAGAAGTTGCCGGGTGATTGGGTGGCTGTAGAAGTAGCCGGGCGATAGGGTGGCTGTAGAAGTTGCCGGGTGATTGGGTGGCAGTAGACGTTGCTGAGTGATTAGTGGCTGTAGAAGTAGCCGGGTGATTGGGTGGCTGTAGAAGTAGCCAGGTGATTAGGTGGCTGTAGAAGTAGCCGGGTGATTGCGTGACTGTAGATATAACCGGGTGATTGGGTGACTGTAGAAGTTGCCGGGTGATTAGTGGCTGTAGAAGTAGCCGGGTGATTGGGTGACTGTAGATATAACCGGGTGATTGGGTGGCTGTAGAAGTAGCCGGGTGATTGGGTGACTGTAGATATAACCGGGTGATTGGGTGACTGTAGAAGTTGCCGGGTGATTAGTGGCTGTAGAAGTAGCCGGGTGATTGGGTGGCTGTAGAAGTAGCCGGGTGATTAGGTGGCTGTGGAAGTAGCCGGGTGATTGGGTGGCTGTAGAAGTTGCCGGGTGATTGGGTGGCTGTAGAAGTAGCCGGGCGATTGGGTGGCTGTAGAAGTAGCGGGCGATTGGATGGCTGTAGAAGTTTCCGGGTGATTAGTGACTGTAGAAGTAGCCGGGTGATTGGGTGGCTGTAGAAGTAGCGGGCGATTAGGTGGCTGTAGAAGTAGCCGGGTGATTAGTGGCTGTAGAAGTAGCCGGGTGATTAGTGGCTGTAGAAGTAGCTGGGTGATTGGGTGGCTGTAGAAGTAGTCGGGTGATTAGTGGCTGTAGAAGTAGCCGGGTGATTGGGTGGCTGTAGAAGTAGCCGGGTGATTAGGTGGCTGTGGTAGTAGCCGGGTGATTGGGTGGCTGTAGAAGTTGCCGGGTGATTGGGTGGCTGTAGAAGTAGCCGGGCGATTGGATGGCTGTAGAAGTTTCCGGGTGATTAGTGACTGTAGAAGTAGCCGGGTGATTGGGTGGCTGTAGAAGTAGCGGGCGATTAGGTGGCTGTAGAAGTAGCCGGGTGATTGGGTGGCTGTAGAAGTTTCCGGGTGATTAGTGACTGTAGAAGTAGCCGGGTGATTGGGTGGCTGTAGAAGTAGCGGGCGATTAGGTGGCTGTAGAAGTAGCCGGGTGATTAGTGGCTGTAGAAGTAGCCGGGTGATTAGTGGCTGTAGAAGTTGCCGGGCGATTGGGTGGCTGTAGAAGTAGCCGGGTGATTAGGTGGCTGTAGAAGTAGCCGGGTGATTAGTGGCTGTAGAAGTAGCCGGGTGATTAGTGGCTGTAGACGTAGCCGGGTGATTAGTGGCTGTAGAAGTAGCTGGGCGATTGGGTGGCTGTAGAAGTAGCCGGGTGATTGGGTGGCTGTAGAAGTAGCCGGGCGATTGGGTGCCTGTAGAAGTAGCCGGGCGATTAGGTGGCTGTAGAAGTAGCCGGGTGATTAGTGACTGTAGATGTAGCCGGGTGATTAGGTAGCTGTAGAAGTTGCCGGGTGATTAGGTGGCTGTAGAAGAAGCCGGGAGATTGGGTGGCTGTAGAAGTAGCCGGGTGATTGGGTGGCTGTAGAGGTAGCCGGGTGATTGGGTGGCTGTAGAAGTTGCCGGGTGATTGGGTGGCTGTAGAAGTAGCCGGGCAATTGGGTGGCAGTAGACGTTGCCGGGTGATTAGTGGCTGTAGAAGTAACCGGGTGATTGGGTGGCTGTAGAAGTTGCCGGGTGATAGGGTGGCTGTAAAAGTAGCCGGGCGATTGGGTGGCTGTAGAAGTAGCCGGGCGATAGGGTGGCTGTAGAAGTTGCCGGGTGATTGGGTGGCAGTAGACATTGCCGAGTGATTAGTGGCTGTAGAAGTAGCCGGGTGATTGGGTGGCTGTAGAAGTAGCTGGGTGATTGGGTGGCTGTAGAAGTAGCCGGGTGATTAGTGGCTGTAGAAGTAGCCGGGTGATTGGGTGACTGTAGATATAACCGGGTGATTGGGTGACTGTAGAAGTTGCTGGGTGATTAGTGGCTGTAGAAGTAGCCGGGTGATTGGGTGGCTGTAGAAGTTGCCGGGTGATTGGGTGGCTGTAGAAGTAGCCGGGCGATTGCATGGCTGTAGAAGTTTCTGGGTGATTAGTGACTGTAGAAGTAGCCGGGTGATTGGGTGGCTGTAGAAGTAGCAGGCGATTAGGTGGCTGTAGAAGTAGCCGGGTGATTGGGTGGCTGTGGAAATTGCTGGGTGATTGGGTGGCTGTAGAAGTAGCCGGGTGATTGGGTGGCTGTAGAAGTAGCCGGGCGATTGGGTGGCTCTAGAAGTTGCCTGGTGATTGGGTGGCTGTAGAAGTAACCGGGTGATTGGGTGGCTGTAGAAGTAACCGGGTGATTAGTGACTGTAGAAGTAGCCGGGTGATTGGGTTGCTGTAGAAGAAGCCGGGTGATTGGGTGGCTGTAGAAGTAGCCGGGTGATTAGGTGGCTGTAGAAGTTGCCGGGTGATTGGGCGGCTGTAGAAGTAGCCGGGTGATTGGGTGGCTGTGGAAATTGCTGGGTGATTGGGTGGCTGTAGAAGTAGCCGGGCGATTGGGTGGCTGTAGAAGTTGCCTGGTGATTGGGTGGCTGTAGAAGTAACCGGGTGATTGGGTGGCTGTAGAAGTAGCCGGGTGATTGGGTGGCTGTAGAAGTAGCCGGGTGATTGGGTGGCTGTAAAAGTAGCTGGGGAATTAGGTGGTTGTAGAAGTTGCCAGATGATTGGGTGGCTATAGAAGTAGCCGGGTGATTAGGTGGCTGTAGAAGTAGCGGGCGATTAGGTGGCTGTAGAAGTAGCCGGGTGATTAGTGGCTGTAGAAGTAGCCGGGTGATTAGTGGCTGTAGAAGTAGCCGGGTGATTAGTGGCTGTAGAAGTTGCCGGGCGATTGGGTGGCTGTAGAAGTTGCCGGGTGATTAGGTGGCTGTAGAAGTAGCCGGGTGATTAGTGGCTGTAGAATTAGCCGGGTGATTAGTGGCTGTAGACGTAGCCGGGTGATTAGTGGCTGTAGAAGTAGCCGGTCGATTGGGTGGCTGTAGAAGTAGCCGGGTGATTGGGTGGCTGTAGAAGTAGCTGGGCGATTGGGTGCCTGTAGAAGTAGCCGGGCGATTAGGTGGCTGTAGAAGTAGCCGGGTGATTAGTGACTGTAGATGTAGCCGGGTGATTAGGTAGCTGTAGAAGTTGCCGGGTGATTAAGTGGCTGTAGAAGTAGCCGGGCGATTGGGTGCCTGTAGAAGTAGCCGGGCGATTAGGTGGCAGTAGACGTTGCCGGGTGATTAGTGGCTGTAGAAGTAACCGGGTGATTGGGTGGCTGTAGAAGTTGGCGGGTGATTGGGTGGCTGTAAAAGTAGCCGGGCGATTGGGTGGCTGTAGAAGTAGCCGGGCGATAGGGTGGCTGTAGAAGTTGCCGGGTGATTGGGTGGCAGTAGACATTGCCGAGTGATTAGTGGCTGTAGAAGTAGCCGGGTGATTGGGTGGCTGTAGAAGTAGCTGGGTGATTGGGTGGCTGTAGAAGTAGCCGGGTGATTAGTGGCTGTAGAAGTAGCCGGGTGATTGGGTGACTGTAGATATAACCGGGTGATTGGGTGACTGTAGAAGTTGCCGGGTGATTAGTGGCTGTAGAAGTAGCCGGGTGATTGGGTGGCTGTAGAAGTTGCCGGGTGATTGGGTGGCTGTAGAAGTAGCCGGGCGATTGGATGGCTGTAGAAGTTTCTGGGTGATTAGTGACTGTAGAAGTAGCCGGGTGATTGGGTGGCTGTAGAAGTAGCCGGGCGATTGGGTGGCTGTAGAAGTTGCCTGGTGATTGGGTGGCTGTAGAAGTAACCGGGTGATTGGGTGGCTGTAGAAGTAGCCGGGTGATTGGGTGGCTGTAGAAGTAGCCGGGTGATTAGTGGCTGTAGAAGTAGCCGGGTGATTAGTGACTGTAGAAGTAGCCGGGTGATTGGGTGGCTTTAGAAGTTGCCGGGTGATTGGGTGGCTGTAGAAGTAGCCGGGTGATTAGGTGGCTGTAGAAGTTGCCGGGTGATTGGGTGGCTGTAGAAGTAGCCGGGTGATTAGTGACTGTAGAAGTAGCCGGGTGATTGGGTTGCTGTAGAAGAAGCCGGGTGATTGGGTGGCTGTAGAAGTAGCCGGGTGATTAGGTGGCTGTAGAAGTTGCCGGGTGATTGGGTGGCTGTAGAAGTAGCCGGGTGATTGGGTGGCTGTGGAAATTGCTGGGTGATTGGGTGGCTGTAGAAGTAGCCGGGCGATTGGGTGGCTGTAGAAGTTGCCTGGTGATTGGGTGGCTGTAGAAGTTACCGGGTGATTGGGTGGCTGTAGAAGTAGCCGGGTGATTGGGTGGCTGTAGAAGTAGCCGGGTGATTGGGTGGCTGTAGAAGTAGCTGGGGAATTAGGTGGTTGTAGAAGTTGCCAGGTGATTGGGTGGCTATAGAAGTAGCCGGGTGATTAGGTGGCTGTAGAAGTAGCTGGGCGATTGGGTGGCTGTAGAAGTTGCCGGGTGATTAGTGACTGTAGAAGTAGCCAGGTGATTAGTGGCTGTAGAAGTAGCCGGGTGATTAGTGACTGTAGAAGTAGCCGGGTGATTGGGTGGCTGTAGAAGTTGCCGGGTGATTGGGTGGCTGTAGAAGTAGCCGGGTGATTAGGTGGCTGTAGAAGTTGCCGGGTGATTGGGTGGCTGTAGAAGTAGCCGGGTGATTGGGTGGCTGTAGAAGTTTCCGGGTGATTAGTGACTGTAGAAGAAGCCGGGTGATTGGGTGGCTGTAGAAGTAGCCGGGCGATTGGGTGGCTGTAGAAGTAGCCGGGTGATTAGTGGCTGTAGAAGTAGCCGGGTGATTGGGTGGCTGTAGAAGTTGCCTGGTGATTGGGTGGCTGTAGAAGTAACCGGGTGATTGGGTGGCTGTAGAAGTAGCCGGGTGATTGGGTGGCTGTCGAAGTTGCCGGGTGATTAGTGGCTGTAGAAGTAGCCGGGTGATTAGTGGCTGTAGAAGTAGCCGGGTGATTAGTGGCTGTAGAAGTAGCCGGGTGATTAGTGGCTGTAGAAGTAGCCGGGTGATTAGTGGCTGTAGAAGTAGCCGGGTGATTAGTGGCTGTAGAAGTAGCCGGGTGATTGGTTGGCTGTAGAAGTTGCCGGGTGATTGGGTGGCTGTAGAAGTAGCCGGGTGATTAGGTGGCTGTAGAAGTTGGCGGGTGATTGGGTGGCTGTAGAAGTAGCCGGGTGATTAGTGACTGTAGAAGTAGCCGGGTGATTGGGTGGCTGTAGAAGTTGCCGGGTTATTGGGTGGCTGTAGAAGTTGCCGGGTGATTGGGTGGCTGTAGAAGTAACCGGGTGATTGGGTGGCTGTAGAAGTAGCCGGGCGATTGGGTGGCTGTAGAAGTTGCCTGGTGATTGGGTGGCTGTAGAAGTTACCGGGTGATTGGGTGGCTGTAGAAGTTGCCGGGTGATTGGGTGGCTGTAGAAGTAGCCGGGTGATTAGGTGGCTGTAGAAGTTGCCGGGTGATTTGGGTGGCTGTAGAAGTAGCCGGGTGATTGGGTGGCTGTAGAAGTTTCCGGGTGATTAGTGACTGTAGAAGAAGCCGGGTGATTGGGTGGCTGTAGAAGTAGCCAGGCGATTGGGTGGCTGTAGAAGTAGCCGGGTGATTGGGTGGCTGTGGAAATTGCTGGGTGATTGGGTGGCTGTAGAAGTAGCCGGGCGATTGGGTGGCTGTAGAAGTTGCCTGGTGATTGGGTGGCTGTAGAAGTAACCGGGTGATTGGGTGGCTGTAGAAGTAGCCGGGTGATTGGGTGGCTGTAGAAGTAGCCGGGTGATTGGGTGGCTGTAGAAGTTGCTGGGGAATTAGGTGGTTGTAGAAGTTGCCGGGTGATTGGGTGGCTGTAGAATTTGCCGGGTGATTAGTGGCTGTAGAAGTAGCCGGGTGATTAGTGGCTGTAGAAGTAGCCAGGTGATTAGTGGCTGTAGAAGTAGCCGGGTGATTAGTGGCTGTAGAAGTAGCCGGGTGATTAGTGGCTGTAGAAGTAGCCGGGTGATTAGTGGCTGTAGAAGTAGCCGGGTGATTGGGTGGCTGTAGAAGTAGCCAGGTGATTGGGTGGCTGTAGAAGTAGCCGGGTGATTAGGTGGCTGTAGAAGTTGGCGGGTGATTGGGTGGCTGTAGAAGTAGCCGGGTGATTAGTGACTGTAGAAGTAGCCGGGTGATTGGGTGGCTGTAGAAGTTGCCGGGTGATTGGGTGGCTGTAGAAGTTGCCTGGTGATTGGGTGGCTGTAGAAGTTGCCGGGTGATTGGGTGGCTGTAGAAGTAGCCGGGCGATTGGGTGGCTGTAGAAGTAGCCGGGTGATTGGGTGGCTGTAGAAGTAGCCGGGCGATTGGGTGGCTGTAGAAGTAGCTGGGCGATTGGGTGGCTGTGGAAGTAGCCGGGTGATTAGTGGCTGTAGAAGTAGCCGGGCGATTGGGTGGCTGTAGAAGTAGCCGGGTGATTGGGTGGCTGTAGAAGTAGCCGGGCGATTGGGTGGCAGTAGAAGTAGCCGGGCGATTAGTTGGCTGTAGAAGTAGCCGGGCGATTAGGTGGCTGTTGAAGTAGCCAGGCCATTGGGTGGCTGTAGAAGAAGCCGGGCGATTGGGTGGCTGTAGAAGTAGCCAGGCGATTGGGTGGCTGTAGAAGTAGCCGGGCGATTGGGTGGCTGTAGAAGTAGCCGGGTGATTAGGTGGCTGTAGAAGTAGCCAGGCCATTGGGTGGCTGTAGAAGTAGCCGGGCGATTGGGTGGCAGTAGAAGTAGCCGGGCAATTGGGTGGCTGTAGAAGTAGCCTGGCGATTAGGTGGCTGTAGAAGTAGCCAGGCCATTGGGTGGCTGTAGAAGTAGCCGGGCGATTGGGTGGCTGTAGAAGTAGCCGGGCGATTGGGTGGCTGTAGAAGTAGCCGGGCGATTGGGTGGCTGTAGAAGTAGCCGGGCGATTGGGTGGCTGTAGAAGTAGCCAGGCGATTGGGTGGCTGTAGAAGTAGCCGGGTGATTGGGTGGCTGTAGAAGTAGCCTGGCGATTAGGTGGCTGTAGAAGTAGCCAGGCCATTGGGTGGCTGTAGAAGTAGCCGGGCGATTGGGTGGCTGTAGAAGTAGCCGGGCGATTGGGTGGCTGTAGAAGTAGCCGGGCGATTGGGTGGCTGTAGAAGTAGCCGGGCGATTGGGTGGCTGTAGAAGTAGCCGGGCGATTGGGTGGCTGTAGAAGTAGCCGGGCGATTGGGTGGCTGTAGAAGTAGCCTGGCGATTAGGTGGCTGTAGAAGTAGCCAGGCCATTGGGTGGCTGTAGAAGTAGCCGGGCGATTGGGTGGCTGTAGAAGTAGCCGGGCGATTGGGTGGCTGTAGAAGTAGCCGGGCGATTGGGTGGCTGTAGAAGTAGCCAGGCGATTGGGTGGCTGTAGAAGTAGCCGGGCGATTGGGTGGCTGTAGAAGTAGCCAGGCCTTTGGGTGGCTGTAGAAGTAGCCGGGCGATTGGGTGGCTGTAGAAGTAGCCGGGCGATTGGGTGGCTGTAGAAGTAGCCGGGCGATTGGGTGGCTGTAGAAGTAGCCGGGCGATTGGGTGGCTGTAGAAGTAGCCGGGAGATTGGGTGGCTGTAGAAGTAGCCGGGTGATTGGGTGGCTAAGAAGAGTTTTTTTACACTATGCAAATATTGTCCCCATAATTTGAACTATGTCTTGTAACTCCTCCCCATAGGGCATTCTGATGATTAGCAGAAGCAAAAAGCAAAGAACCCCAAAAAATGCAAAGGAAACGGACAGCTCCAGAGATACTGCAAATAGAAGCAACATCGCAACTACTTCTCCTACGTTTTATTCGATTTCTATTGATGGAACACGTCTGAATTGTATTTGTTATCTTCTCTGTCGCTGCTGTTTATGAAAAAAGTTAAGGATTGTTGGGCATTGGAGCTAGATTCCATGTATGCCGCACGTCCTAATGTGATCCAAACAATCCAACAATCAAGTTTAGTTTAAACCACGAGTAAAAACAAAGGCCTGGATATTCTCTTTAGGCCAAACCCAAAACCTCAGAGAGTTTTGTACAGTTTTACTGAAACCATATGCCTCGTCTTCCATAGGAATATCAGGGAGGGATAAAGAGGTGTTACGTTGTCAAGAACAAGATGACTGTGGGCCTCATGCAGTAAGCGACGATTATGTGAAATCGGCAAGCTTATCGATTAGTCATGTTATTGGCGTTTTTCCCTCTCCGTATGCAGTAAGTGCCGAATACATTCAAAATCAACCAGAAAACAAATCCGCCCACTCTCACGATGATGAGCCGATCACACACAGGTGTATCGGCGTGCGTGGCGGGGTGCTGTTAGGTTGCACAATCACAAATCTTGCTGAATCAGGCGAAACAAGCATGTTTTTGATTGCGCGCCATATTTAAAGGCAACGTGTACTGCTAATCATTCTCTGTGTTGTTGGGAGTGAGAGAGAGAGAGAGACGCACAGAGCTGGACGATTGAAGATTTGCATATTGACTGAGAGACTTGTTGTGTATTGGGTGAGCTTTGTCCTTTGTTGTTTTGTTTACATCTTTGTCTTGTTTTATATGTGGAAGTGGGTCGTGTGATTGCCTGTACATTTCTTGTCTGTTTTTTGTGAGTGCTGGAAGTATGCCCGCAAAGCGTGGGAAGAGTGATGCTGGTGGGAGTGGGAGTGCTACTCGTGCGAGTACGCGTCGGAGTGAACGTTCTGTTCAGGGGAGTGATGTTGCTGGTGCACCGAGTGGTGTTGCTGGGAGTGGGAGTGCTGGTGCTGGGAGTGGGAGTGCTGTTGTTGGGAGTGGGAGTGCTGGTGCTGCGAGTGGTGTTGCTGGGAGTGGGAGTGCTGTTGTTGGGAGTGGGAGTGCTGTTGCTGTGAGTGGGAGTGCTGGTGCTGGGAGTGGGAGTGCTGTTGCTGTGAGTGGGAGTGCTGGTGCTGGGAGTGCTGGTGCTAGGAGTGTGAGTGCTGGTGCTAGGAGTGTGAGTGCTGGTGCTAGGAGTGGGAGTGCTGGTGCTAGGAGTGGGAGTGCTGGTGCTGGGAGTGCTGCTGGTGGCGCAGTTGCTGATGGGGTGTCTGGTGGTGGCGTGCTTGCTGGTGGCCAGCTTTTGGAGGCTCTTCCATTGGAAGAAGGAGAGTCCAGTCAGCACCAGCCAAGCTCTGACCCTAAACCTGCTCGGAAAAAACGTGTGGAGAAGCCACGTAATCCTCGCTTCAATGACCAGGAAAATAGGGCTCTTGTCACTGGCATTCTGGAGCACTATGACAGTCTCTATGGACATTTAGTAGGTAAGTGTAACTTTACATTTATTATTCAAATACATGTGATCCTAGGTCATCTGAGTTTTGTTCATATGCAAATATGGGTACACAATATCTTTCTATGTTCATTAGTGTGGAAACACAGCTTTTTATCATGCCTTACAAGGACAAATAAACACAGGCGGTCAATTTGCCAGAACTGCATACAATATGAATGCAACCTTGCTTACATGTATAGGTTTAGTAGTGAATGCTCATGTGCTGCACATATTACACATAAAACAGCATGTTTGCTATCTCTTGGAACAGCTAGCAGTGTAGGAAACTGGTGCTTATATTATTATTAATTTACCTCATATCTTTTATATGTTTTTCAAGGGCGGACAAGTGCAGCAAGCAAAAAAGAAATGTGGGACACAATAGTCATTGGTGTCAATGCCTGTGGGAATAGTGTCAGGGACAAGTATCATTGTCGGAAAAGATTTGATGATATTAGGTCCAAATTGAAAAAGAAAATACAAGACCAACGCGTGCATGCTACTGGCACTGGAGGTGGGCCCACACCACAACGTCTCATATTGACTCCATTGGAGGAGCTGCTTCGGCCAAAATTACTTACCGTCGTCGTGGAAGGCTTGGCTGGTGACCGTGACATTGGAATTTATCCGTCACAATTTCCAGCAGGTGATAAATATTACTGTACTAGGCGTGTCGTTGCTTACACTTATTTTGCATATTTACACTGCTTTTTATACTGTCTTCACAATATAAGCATACCTGCATCTATATATGTATATGTCTGATTCTGTATATATATATCTCAAAATAGACATATATGTAGTAGTCCTACTAAAAGCAGTAACTAATATAGCACGTGCCATTGCGTGCTCATTTACATGTGAATTCCCAAAATGCATAGCTGCAGTGGAAGCAATTGATGGTGGGCGAAGATGGGGAACAACAGGGTAGTACACATGTGTAACACATGTTCATGAGAAATTATTAGTAGCTACAGGTACAGAACAGAAATATGTATCATATTATTGTGTATTTTATTGATTTTACTCCGACAAACATGACATTACTGCCTATTTTAAGCATGCATCAAAGAAATTGCATGTAACGGCCTACAAACATCACTGGCACTAACACATCTATAGTTGCTTATGAAAAGGTCCATTTTTGCTTTATGTCATATACAGACAGCATAATGAGGCACACGTATCATATGTTATGTCATTGTTTTCATAACTTAAACACTGCAGATGACTACTTAGCTCATCTACCATTGTGTTAAAGCAGCTGCAATTAATATCTCATCACAGCATACACTTCAACAGAGGGGGTGGGGTTCAGCACACACACTAATTACAGCCTCATTTCACGGTCAACTTAGTTCACACCATTTGCACCTGTTTCAAGTCATTGAAAGGTGTGGCTGATTAGGCTTTTTGGGGAAGGGAATACCTTTCTTACAACCTGAATAGCACAACTGAAGTTAATCACACTCATTTGAAAGCTTAACTCTAGCTACTAAATGCCCCAACAACTCATTACTTATCAAAGCGTACGTCACACATTAGTTCACTCATATCTATAGTTGAACTACTATGAAAGACACATTATCACACACTGCATGTGTTGTCTTGTTGAGTCACAGCCACATTCAGGTGTGCCACATCTTCGATTAATGTACCACACATATCCTCTACCAAAAACAACACTTTTTGCAATATGACCACCTTCATGATAACCATTGTGAATGGTCATCTCATGATAGTTATGTACATTATGATACTGATATCACTACACAACATATGATTTTTAGATACAAATTTAATCTATTTATCCTCACGCATTACTGCAGAAACATAGTATGTTGTATGTTAGGGAACTCAAAAATTCTAAGTACACAGGCATGTACAGTGTTATTACAACTATTTATGTTCACTTTCACACACATTTTCGGTTAAGGAACTGATGTTGTTAGTTAATCATAAATACAGAACATACAATAAGTGTTTGTTCAATATTTACACATGTAAATGTAAAACTTATGTTATTGTTATATATAGTTGCCCCTGGAGGACATGTGTCACCTGAGATGGAACAAGTGTCTTCACCTGGGTCAGCCAGCTCAACACTACTAGAAGGTGAGTGTATCATTTGCTGGCCATATAATATGTGCTCTTCTATATGTTATGTTGTCATGTGCATTATTTGTTTTGCACATCTTCTTTAAATAGGATTACTTAGTGTCAGTGAAAATTAAGTGTAAGGCAACATGTATTGTGTTAGTGATGTTAATTATCATGTAGGACTTCTGAGTTTAGAGCAACTTTTCATTCATTCATATTTCATACTGAGTCCAAACATTATTCGTAAGTCAAGGTAGTTTTTAATGAGGTTATAAAACGTATGCTAACATGTTAGGTGTTACTTAGGACACAGTACAATTACATAGTAACACAGCATACATTAACATGCCATTTAATAATGTGTACATTTCTTTTTAGAACATCATGGTGATGAGGATGATGAGTATGATGAGGATGACGCCACAGAAGAGACTGAAATACAATCATGTGACCATGAAGAGGTGCCAATAGAAACTGTTGTACCGCCAAATCGTCCATCAACTTCCACATACGATGCAATTGTAGCTTCAGAGGGAAAAATAGTGGACGCAGAAAATCGTCGCCATTCAGACATGATGACAGTGCTGGAAAGGATGATTGGACTGCAGGAAGAAACAGTATCACAATTGGCACATCTCCACAGAGTCTTCATTGAAGTGCCTAAACAGTTGCAAAAAATCAACACCTCATTCGAAGCATTAGTTGTTCAGCAAACACAAGCTAATTACTGGAGAATGACTAATGTACCACAATTCAACACCTCCCAGCCAGGATCTGTTCATGCAGGTCAGTTTTCACCACATTCATCTGATATTCATTCACCAGGCCCAAATGTTACCGGTCAAGTAGCAGACATTGCTGTGCAGGTTCCTGATGACATCCTACCGCTGCCATCTGTACAAATTCAGCAGCAGACACCTACAAAGGAGGCGACAAAAACAAAACAAGACACACATGAAACAGACCAACCATCACTTGTGCAGTGTCTACCAACTTGCTCACATGTGTCACTGGGCACAAGCCCTGTCCGTGAACAGTCACTACCCAAAAGCCCTGTAGGTGAGTCGCTGCCCAAAAGCCCTGTAGGTGAATCGCTGCCCAAAAGCCCTGTAGGTGAATCACTGCCCACAAGCCCTGTAGGTGAGTCACTGGCCACAAGCCCTGTAGGTGAGTCACTGGCCACAAGCCCCGTAGGTGAACAGTCACTGGCCACAAGCCCTGCCCGTGAAGTGCCAGAGGCCACTCAAAGTGGCTCTGTTGTGCCTAAAGTTGGTGGCAAAAGAAAAAGGAAAATTCAAGAGACAACAAGCAGGCCTGTTACTCGCTCGCAAAAGGAACAAAAAAAATAAATGTTATAATTCAGAAAATATGTGTTTGGCCTTGTTTTGTTGACTTCAGATTATCTAATTACTATTGTATGTATGCTGAAGACTGTGTTGTTTCCAAACTTTCAACTATGTTCTTGTACACGTGAAGTTTTGGAAATGTTAACACTCATAATTAATTGTGTTATAAATATTTATGTTGTAATCGTCTGTTCAGTAATGGTCCACCAGGAGCCAGTTGCTAAGTTTAGAGAAGCTGCCATTGACTTTGCAGCAAAACATTGCATTTGGGTGTGTTAATTGATGTAAGAATTGCATATGCATATTAGTCACATGCAATTATTAAAACACCTAAGTAAGTGCAAACATCTTTCTTGTACGTGTACAGCAGGATTATGTGTAAATTATTACTTACCTTTGCCTTGCTTGGCCATTGTAATTTTGTCCTTTAATCAGTTGTGTGTTCGTTTCTATAACATCTCAGAATGTATAATAATATATATACACACACACACACACACACACACACACACACACACACACTGAGTGAGTGTGAGTGTGAGTGTGTGAGTGTGTATATATATATATGTATATATGTGTATATATATATATGTATATATGTGTATATATATATGTATATATGTGTATATATATATGTATATATGTCTATATGTATATGTATATATGTGTATATGTGTATATATATATGTATATATGTATATATATATATGTATATATGTGTATATATATATGTATATATGTGTATATATATATGTATATATGTGTGTATATATATATATATATATATATATATATATATATATATATATATATATATATATATATATATAGTACTATATAAACTGGTATACACAAACTAATACACTTCATGCTTCCTTGTGAAAGCACACTATTTTAATAATACAGGCCTAATGTTTGAGAAATATCCTAAGTATGAGACTCTAACAGTATTGTGCTTAAACAAATGTTTATTACTTAATTCAATCATGTTTCTCACCATTTAAATAGGTTTCATACAAGGTATACTTAATGCCATCAATGTTGTGTGTACTCCTGCAATATAAAAAAAAATAAAATATTATATATAAATATATATATATTTTTATAAGAGATATATTTATATATATATATATATATATATATATATATATATATATATATATATATATATATATATATACACACGTATTTAAACTCATGCTGACAGGGAGTTAACCAGACTTTCACATACACACAGAAATGTAAGCGGGGAAAAAACATTTCTTTTTGCAGGTGTGTTTTTACTGATATGCCTGGCTAAGAAATATTTTCACACACTGGTCTTTGTTAGTTTTCAAAAAAACACTATGTGAACGCATTCACAGTCTAGGGATGTTTTTCACAAACGAGATAAAAGAAGGAGAAATGTTTCTCCCACAGTCCCATATCACGAACCACAACTGTTAACCCAATTAGACAAACAAATCCAATTGGCGTTTGAAATAAGGAGTCAAAGTAGTTAGTTTTGTTGACCTTGACAAGGAAAAACAGGAGTTTGTTAGCCATTCAGCACATTCATTTTGATGAGCAAATAACACAGACCTGCACACAGCTTTTGTGCTACTCAGACATGGCTGATGAATTCGTTAACAATATTAATCCCCTTTTAGGGTATAAGTACATGATCTGTGAAGCCATCTTGAACAGTCGCGGACAGAAAGCAAGCACACGCCAAATCGATGATTTCATTCGAGCAAAATATCCTTATTACCAAGACCGTAAGCATGCACGGAATTTTAATTCCTCAATAAGATTCACTTTATCAAGTAATGACTTTTTTGAACGTGACCAGGATAAGCTACAACACACCTATGGTTTCTGGAAGATTGCCCCGGAAAAACTATTTATCCTGAAAGACGGCACTTATATTGTCGTGAAAGGCATATTTATTCCTAATGGCAATAGCAATGTATCCGCTACTACTGATCCGTTTGAATCGATACGTGCTGCAATATCTGCAGCCTCCATTCCTGAAACCCACATTGTACAAGAACAAAAGTACTATGATTATGTACCAAGCCTTTCAGCTGAAATTGCATTGGAATGGGAACCGGAAGAAATGAACCTACCTCCCGACCAATTATTTGAAGAAAGCAGTGGCGATTCCTATGAGCGCATCCTGGAGGAGATATGTGCCATACTGGATTCAGCGGTTGGGTTAAGCGTGGATGAAAATGGCTTGCATTTCTGGAGCGACCAGTTGCAGCCAGGCGAAGAGTTAATTCTAGAAGAATGGTAAATATAACAATCGTTATGCGTTGACTCTGCGTTTAAATTTTTTTTTTTTTTGTAACCACCATTTTCACTTTTAATGCGTGGATACAGCGTAACATTGCAGACTGCATAACATGTAGCGATCACAAACAAATTGTTTCCTAATACAATATAGTAGGACCTGAAAGAGTAGTACACATTGCTGACGGAATAAATATACGTACTTTCCTATCCCTTTAAACATATTAGCAACATTTTACCATTACTCTAACACATACCTGTTTTGTTATCATGCAACATCTACAACATTGAAATCCGGGTCCACCACGTATGACGTGGGACCCTTGTCATGGGCCAAGGCGTCCTTAAAAAGGATTAGTGATGTAAGTCCCGCCCCCAAGCGACGTGCGCGCCTCAAAGCCTATTGGCTGTCATGTTTTGTTATAGTAACGGTAACTGCAGTGTGTGATGCGTGCGGCTCAGTGTTTGTAGGCGTACCCTGGGCGTTAGCCGAATGTTAATTGAGTGGGAGGAGTGTTAGCGTGCGTTTCACGCTGGCTTAACATGACGTCACACGTATTGCATTTGCGCATTGTGTTATCGGCCGTGCTTTCTGTTCAAACACGTCTGTTTAAAAAGAATACAGATGTACTCGTTTAGAACGAATGTAGTTTCGTCTTCATTGTATTTGAAATAAAGATGTTATGTTTACTGGTATTTTCAACATGTATTGAACGCACAACGTACGCTTTGTTTTGCGCATGCGCTAACAGTTAGTGGAGCCAAGCGTGAAGTGCGTGCGCACACAAAGATGTGCGCGCACATCTTTCAGTATACAGGCAACGTTCACTTCTTATACATAGTTATGCCTGCTACAAATTTAAAGAAACATTACATACTGATGAACAGTTTTACTTCTAACATATAAGTGAGTGACGTGTGTATCTACACAATCATATAGAGCTGCGTAACGCGTTGTCACGGATGCATATCTAGTAAGGTGCCATCTTTGACCATCATGTGTTTGCTGTATTTCAGAGATGTCGGGGAAGATACAATCGGATCAATGTATGATTTCAGAAGAGTCTACCTTTATATGAGATGATTGTGAGGAGGAGCCACCGACTACTATACTACATATGGAACTAATTTTATATTGCTTGCAGCGCTTATTAACAAACAATTAAAAATGTGATACCCTTATGCCTATATTGCATAAGCACTTAATTAACATAATGATGTTGCAAAATAGTGCCTCATGAATTTTTATTGAGTGTTCTTTAATGACTACTAACATTTTATGACATGGTGTGTTTTATATATAACAACCATTCCCACTCTGCTAACACATTTGTGTATTCTAATATGTAATGGAACGTATGACTGTCGAAACTATGTAACAATAATAATAATAATATGAGCATGTTCATGTATAGGGCTGCTAGTTGTACGCAGCGATTTACAGACACATGTTTCAGCCTGAGGTCCCTGGCCCGTGGAACGTACAAATGTTTTTTTGCTGCATGAGGCACAGGGAGATAAAGTGACTTGGCCAAGGTCACAAGGAGCCCACACCGGGAATTGAACCAGACTCCCCTGCTTCAAACTATCAGTGCCAGTGTGTGTCTTTACTCACTGAGCCACTCCTTCTCCCAATGTAAAGGACACTTACAACCAAGTAGCCATTTATTTTTAAAATCTCTTGTTACATGGGTATGTAGATAAAATGGTTTGGGACTGTAGCAAATAATGTTACTGGCCAGATGTTATGGTCCCCTCCAATGCATGATGTTCTGAATATGACATCACCATCATGTTATGAAGTACGTTTCTGTGTATATTTCATTAACCTAACTAACTATAGTTTACTGTGTTTATTAATCGTTTAGAAATACATAGTATAGTCAATATGATGATATAAGCTACCATAATAAAGCTGGTGTTATCATTTGTCGGTGTTATACATGGATCCTACACCAATTGATAGAGACACAAACAGTTGTCTTAAAAAGTGTGTCTATGCTAGTGATGAATGTGCTCCCGTAAGTAAACAAATAAGTACAGTTA
This sequence comes from Ascaphus truei, assembly GCF_040206685.1. Lineage (NCBI taxonomy): Eukaryota > Metazoa > Chordata > Amphibia > Anura > Ascaphidae > Ascaphus > Ascaphus truei. The sequence goes on from NC_134497.1 coordinate 3,319,857, forward strand.
TCCCCTTTTCTCCAACCACCTCTATATTACATTAATGGAAATTATAAGGAAACATACATAAAATGTGATGAAATGTGAGTAATCATTTTGTAATACAATGCACATGAAAGCTCAAGAGTAGCTAAATGCATATACATGATACAGAAAGTACATATATGTAACATTTGTGTTTAAACCAATATGTTGGGTTTTTAGTTCCAATAATTATAGGAAGATTGAGGTAGCCACATCTTATGAGAGATGTCAGCAAATATACATACCATGATCAGTCATACTGGAGATATACCTATAATGCAAAGGAACAATATATAAATTGCAAACATTGACATGCCATCTTCAGTACCGTAAACAACACAGCAAAGTGTGTATTTGGTGTTAAATGTACAACACCATGTATATTTCATGACATTCAAAATGTAAATCAGCCTGGTGTACACATCATATGGATGTACATGTTACACTGCACCAATAACATTGTATGTAAGCATACTAGAAGCATGAATGATTATGGGCATAATATGTGTTTTGTCTTAGCATAAGGAATAACACAATGCTAAAATATTATTGCTTTGTTACCCAAGTTGTATTCACATACACACAACTAAAGTACAATTGAAGAGGGATTATATAACCTGTGCAACAATAACATACCGGTGCCACATCCCTTTGTGCACACAGCAGAGAAAAGAAAGGTGTGCAACCCATATTCATCTGTGTCCTAACAGAAGGTTATATAAAGAAACATTATTGTTAATATAACATAATTAAACTATAAAAGTAGTACTAGGAACATATGAGTTTGTACTTACAAGAAAAAAATGAATTGATGAGATTCTGTCGTGTCTGGCCACCACTGGCTGTTTGTTCATTTTCAGCAGCTACATGGGTGGGATGCTCGTCTACCAAAGGCTCAGCTACACTGGCGACACACTTTATTCGAGCTCGGCTAGTCCCACGAATTCGGGTATACCCGGGTGTATTGAGGTTTGTGACTGTTTTCTGCCCGAGTGCATTGAGGTATTTTCCAGGCAGGGATTGAAGCATTTTATTCTCGCTGGCTGCAATACTGCACAGTATATATATATATACTGCATTACAATTCATGAATTTATGCCATCTGGTAGACACGCGAAGCATTGCAGCCTATTAAATCCTAATCATGATCATTTAACAGATCAGCCGCCCGTCAGCCAGGCATGAACCCAGGCTGGGAAGGCAAACGCAACGGGGCTTGTCAGAGGTGAGGAGCGGCGCATTCCAGGTATCTGCCAGGTACATACTGGGTATTTGCTCGAATAAAGTGTGTCGGTGCAGTAGGTCTGACTGTACATTGTGCCTGAGTGCAACATTGTGCAAAATGCAACAGGCAAGGATAATATCAGACACTTTTTGAGGCTTGTATAGAAGAGCCCCACCAGTTCTGTCCAGACACCTAAACCTGGTCTTGAGTAGGCCAAATGTCCTCTCTATAACAGATCTTGTAGATATATGGGCTGCATTGTACCTGTCCTCTGCTTCAGTTTGAGGGTTTAGCACCGGAGTCAAGAGCCACGGCCTAATTCCGTATCCTGAGTCACCTATAATGAATGGAGCACACATAAGCTGACATTAGTGATCAAATTGTACAATGCCAACATTCCTAAATCAACATGTGTTTTGTGTTAGAACATGTAAATATGTACTCACCCAGCAGCCAACCAGGTTCAAAATGTCCCTCTTCGAACGCATGGAAGACTGAAGAGTTCCTCAGGATAGAGGAATCGTGACTGGAACCAGGGAACTTGGGTACCACATGCATTATCCTCATCGTGGCATCACATACCACCTGTACATTGAGTGAATGGTAGTGCTTCCGATTGCGGTACACATGCTCACTCTGACTAGGTGCAATCAAAGCAACATGTGTGCAATCGATTGCACCCAGCACACATGGTATCCCTGCTATATTATAAAAGCCAGTCCTGACTTCCAGCCACTCTGTCGCCTCTGTAGGAAAATGAATATAATTCCTAGCGCGTCTATTGAGTGCATAGAGAAACTGGGTCAAGGCCCGCGAGAATGTAGATTGCGAGACCCCGCCCACTATGCCCACAGTTGTCTGGTATGACGCGGAAGCAAGATAATGTAATGAGCACAGCATTTTAACAAGCCCAGGGACTGCACGACCTCTGGCTGTGAAAAAATCTAAATCCCCCCTTATCTCCTCATAAAGAGCTAAGATTGCTGCTGAACTCAAACGATAGCGACTTACAATCTCCTCCTCACTCATCCCATCTAACAGGGTTCTCTCCCTGTACAGACGCGGACGAGGCACAAGTTGTCTCCTCTGTCTTCTCCTCTGATCTCCTGTCCCTCTACCTGTCCCTCGGCCTGTCCCTCTCCCTGTCCCTGTCGTATCCGCGTCACTGTCACTGTCCCTCGGTGTGTCCCTCCCTTGCCCTATATGATTGTCTTCATCATCAAGCATGTCATAGAAAAGAATGTTCCTCCGTCTCCTAAACATTCGCAACATTTTGAAATGAGTAGCTGTGAATGAGCAGGTAATGTGCGTCCTTTAAATAGGTATGTGATGATGTCAGGTGACATAGTAAAATGCAAGGTGTTACATTAACATAATAAAGTACTTCTGTGGCAAGCTGTGTGCACTTGTTGTTCTAAGTATTTGTTGTGTGTATTCTGCAGGGAATGATGATATTTGGCAATGATGTGACGTGAAGCTTTGTACAAAGATTGCTTGCAAATAAATAGTTGCATGTGCAATGCATGTAACACTTGTGAACGCAAGAGTCAGTCATGTAATGAGACAAAAAGGCTGAGATTGACGTGGGAAAAGTTTTGTGTAACATGTGTAATTATCCATGTTATTGTGACATGTTGGCAACAATGAATAGTCGTGTGCATATGCATGCATTTGTGTAAGGAGGATAGTTGGTATAGAATGAGTTTACAAGGTGTCCCAATGATGAATTACTGTACATGTGTGTATAAGTTAGGTTGAAGTGCTTGTAATGCAACGGTTACAATGTAAACATGCAATGTGATTGAGCGTCCAATAAGTGACGTCATGAAAATAGGGAGGACCCAAAAGTATATGTAAACATGAGAAGACAGATGTACATGAACGTTTAAAGATGCGTGTCACATTACAAGCATTGTGTAATGTAAAGGAAGATGAATATACTGTGTATGAGTGACATGTGTGACATGTGTGACATCATGTAAATAATTGTCGCTGAGTTGAGTAAAATGTGTGATATGATGTGAGGTTCTCCTTTAAGAGTGTAGTATAGTATTTTCCCTTGCCACATCATCACATGATGAGTAATGTGACCCGCAAATGCTGCAAACATGTAAAAGTCGAATGTTATGCAAATAAGACACATCAGCTGTGACACAATGCAGGGAATGCCCCCACACTGTAATGCAAATCCCCCTTGTATTGTGAGCAATGAAACGTAAACAGTACTATACTGTTATACGTCCCCGCTCCATTGACTTCCATTGATGTACAGAAGATGTTTTTTTTCTAAGTGCCGTTCCGGCAGCCTTAGCGATCGTTCTCCCGTCCAAACTGCCAACTTTAGTTGGCGGGAGAAATCGGCCATAACATCTCAATTTCGTAGTGCCGATCAGCCCCGATAAGCTGTTTTTTTTTGTTGAATCCAGCCGATTTAAAAAAGTGGCGATCAGTGTCGAAAACAGGCTTATCGGCAGGCGACTGGCCATAACCAAATTATCGGCTCCGAAACCTGGCGATATGAAGCACTTATCGGCGCTTACTGAATCTCAAACCCAATTTTGGCTATAACATGGCCATATTTCCCTTATCAACGCTTACTGCATGAGGCCCTGTGTCACAGGCAAACGTAATGACACAAAAACATTGGTCCTTCTCCATTCAATACGCTGAAATGGCTTCTCTGTGGTGGAGACGGTTTCAGCAGGGGGTGCCGTGTACTAAAGGTTCGGAACCGCTGCTGTCGGCAGGAATCTAATTACTGGTACTGGAGTCAGTAGGACTTCTTTTCCCCTTATGAGACATAATTGGCAGATGTAATGGTTTTTTTTGTTTGCCTTCCCCTGCATCAATACAGGCATACCCCGCTTTAAGTACACTCACTTTAAGTACACTCGCGAGTAAGTACATATCGCCCAATAGGCAAACGGCAGCTCACGCATGCGCCTCTCATCACGTCCTGAACAGCAATACCAGCTCCCTACCTGTACCGAAGCTGTGCGCAAGCGGGGAGACTATAGAGCCTGTTACAAATGCGTTATTTACATCAGTTATGCACGTATATAACGATTGCAGTACAGTACATGCATCAATAAGTGGGGAAAAGGTAGTGCTTCACTTTAAGTACATTTTCGCTTTACATACATGCTCCGGTCCCATTGCGTACGTTAATGCGGGGTATGCCTGTATAACTATAAATATAGGACAGGTAATTCACCCAACTACAATCTAACAAAGGTTGAACTCCATGGACATGTATCTTTTTTTCAACCTAATTACTATGTAATTATGTAACACATACTGTATCTTGATCAAACCCAGACGTTGTAAAGCAATTTTCTGAGCAGTATAAGCGTTCAAATAACAAAAAGCGTCAAAGTGAAATTTGCCCTTTCTATATAACAAATTATATATAATATATAACTATCATTTATAGACGGATATGCTGTTGTCATTTAAATATGTCATGTAAAATGCGTGTAGTACTAGAAATAAGCATCTCTTTGGCGTCCAAATATTTCTTAAGCATATACTGTTCCGAAGTGATGTCATACAGTATTAACGATGCCAAAGCAGTATCTAATGTACTGGTGTGTAAGACTGCATTTAACATCTTTGGGTTTGGAAGCCAGTCGCAATTGGTATGAGGTCATACTTGGAGCATAACTTTTTATCATTAGAACAATATCTTCTTTCTCCTGATGAATGGACATGCAGCATATGATGACAATTATTTGGTCTTTAGTAACTTTTACAAGTATTCTACTTACTCGACCCATTTGCAGCAGCTGATATTTATAATTTGCATACAGTAAGTGCTGTGCATACCATTTTCCGGGCTAAAGTTCGGCCATGTAGAGATTACAAGCTAATGCTGGTGCCTGAGACACAATAAGACAGGGGGGGCTCAACTCCAGTCCTCAAGACCCCCCAACAGGTCAGGGTTTAAGGATATCCCAGCTTCAGCACGTGGCTCAATCAGTGGCTCAGTCTATGCTAGGGTTGCCAGGTGGCTTCTCCAAAAATACTGGACACAATCGTGAAAGGTGTGACACACTCGAGACACACACATCTCACGCCTCTCTCTGCTCCATGCTGTTTCCTCATTTAATATTTATTTATTTATAAAATATTTTACCAGGAAGTAATACATTGAGAGTTACCTCTCGTTTTCAAGTATGTCCTGGGCACAGAGTAAAACAAAATAATACATGGTTACAAATACAGTTACATAAATGAACAAGGTATACATTATATACAAGACATTGCATGCACAGTTAAAGAAAATATATATTATGAGCGTATGAAACAGTTACAGACCAGATTAAAGTGTGAGACAGCCTTAGGTTTGAAAGAACTTAAGCTGGTGGTGGATATGAGAGTCTCTGGTAGGTTGTTCCAGTTTTGGGGTGCACGGAAGGAGAAGGAGGAACGTCCGGATACTTTGTTGAGTCTTGGGACCATGAATAGTCTTTTGGAGTCTGATCTCAGGTGATAGGTACTGCATGTGGTAGGGGTGAGGAGCTTGTTCAGGTAGCTGGGTAGCTTGCCCAGAAAGTATTTGAAGGTGAGACAGGAAAGGTGAACTTTGCGCCTAGACTCTAGTGATGACCAATCTAGTTCTTTGAGCATTTCGCAGTGATGTGTGTTGTAGTTGCATTGGAGAACAAAACGACAAATTGAATTGTAGAGGGTGTCAAGTTTGCTAAGGTGGGTTTGAGGAGCCGAGCCATATACTATGTCTCCATAGTCAATAATTGGCATTAGCATCTGCTGTGCAATACGCTTTCTGACCAGGAGACTTAGGGAGGATTTGTTCATGTAAAGTACCCCTAGTTTGGCATAGGTCTTGGTTGTCAGGGTATCAATGTGCATCCCGAATGTTAAGTGGGAGTCAAACCATAAGCCCAGGTATTTAAAACTAGTGACAGGTGTTAGGGTGGTGTTAGCGTTGGTTCTAATCAGGAGCTCAGTCACTGGAAGCTTTACAAATTTAGTCTTGGTCCCAAATACCATTGTTACAGTCTTGTCAGTGTTTAAAAACAGTTTGTTTTGGGAAATCCAGTTTTCGAGTCTCAAAAAGTCAGACTGAAGTATGTGTTGAAGGTCAGAGAGGCTATGGCTGTGTGCATACTGGATTGTGTCATCTGCATACATGTGTATTGAGGCTTCCTTACAAGCTGTGGGAAGATCATTAATGAACACTGAGAAGAGTAGGGGCCCCAGAACAGAGCCTTGCGGGACACCACAGGTGATATCCAGGGGGTTGGAGTTAGAGCCTGAGATGGACACATGTTGGGATCTTCCTGATAGGTAGGACTGAAACCAGTTTAAAGCATGTTTCCCTATTCCAGAGCTCTGGAGTTTGTTAAGCAGGATAACATGATCAACTGTGTCAAAAGCCTTTGCAAAATCTAGGAATACTGCACCAGTGAGTTGTCTCCGTTCCATTCCACACTGGATTTCATTGCAAACTTTTAGCAGGGTAGTTACGGTGGAGTGTTTGGGACGAAACCCAGACTGGAATTGGCTAGGGAAATTTGTCTTGGTGTAGAAATCGCTTAATTGGGAGTGGACACATTTTTCCATAACTTTGGATAGAATTGGGAGAAGTGAGATTGGCCTGTAGTTTGAGACAGTGTTTTTGTCCCCACTTTTGAAGATTGGGACAACTCTGGCAGTTTTCCAGGTCTTAGGGATATGGCCTGCAGACAGGATAGAGTTGACTATGGACGCAATTGGTTTGGCAATGGCTGGGGCACCAAGTCGTAGGAACCTAGATTGTAGTAAGTCGGGTCCACATTGGCTGCTTAGTTTTAGTTTGAGGAGCGCTTGTGTAATTTCCTCTTCAGATACTGGGCTAAATTGAAAATTGTGGGCAGTGTTGGGAGGGGGTGGGAATGTAGGGATACTCCCAGGATGAGATTCATGTTTGGGGTTTGTGCTGCGTTTCGCTAATAAGTTAGTGGCACACCCCACAAAGTAATCATTGAATGCATTTGCAATGTCAGTGGGGTTTGTCAGAGTAATATCCCCCTTAGTGATATTACTTGGTTGTTGATGGTTAGGAGCCTGGAATATATTGTTGATAACCTTCCAGAAGTTAGCTGGGTTTGATGTATTTTGGTGGTGATGTATAATAGGACCCACCCCATGGCTGACACATCCTCCTGATTGGCTGCATTACCCAGTAGCAGCCAATAAGGATGGAGGAAGCTGTCCAGCCCTCTAGCAAAATCCCTGCTCTCTCCCTGCTGGGGAAATCCCATGGCCTCCCAAGCCGGTCAGGTCACTAAGTCTGGGGAGGCAATACAGTACTTGTCCAGTATTATGTGGGTAGTACAACCTCTGATGGCGCTGAGGGTAAGTAGCTGGAACAGAAGTCTTGTGCTGAGGTGTCTTTGGAATAGCTCAGAGAGGGAGACAAGAGAAATACAAGCACCACTATGGTGTATTACCCTTAAACAATGTGAGACATATGTATGAAAATATGGAGCATTTAATAGTTAAAACAATTGTTAATACAATACCTTCCTACGCGTTTCGAAACACTCGGTCACGTGTTTCTTCGTCAGGGAATGAATGCTACACGGGTTGGGCTTCCTTATATACCCCCAATGTTCTAATTAGCCAATGGGAACTTCCAGAGGGCGGTCCAAAGAGTAATGAGTCCTTAAACACTTGCCTTGGTCACATCATTAGTGCAAGGGAATATAGAGACACTTGATAATTAGGCTATTAAGCAATTAGGCAATTAATAATAAGGTAATAGTCCTATGTGCAGCATACATCCCCCCCTCCGACTCCCCATACTACAATCCAGACATCTTCGAGACCCTGCAGACAGAGGCAACCCACTTTCAGACCCTGGGTAAAGTGCTGATATGTGGAGACCCGAGGTCTGTGTGGACTGGTAGTCTGATGTAAAAAGTCTGCCTCGTGCAAGACACCACAACGGCCGTTGTGAGTGCCCGCGCTGACCAGTTATTATTAGATCTCTGCTCCTAGGAGGTGGATTAACATGCAGCAGCTCTTACACCTTGCTCTTCTCGTCCTCCGCGTGGCAGTTCGCATTTTACCAATTGTATTAACAATTGTTTTAACTATTAAATGCTCCATATTTTCATACATATGTCTCACATTGTTTAAGGGTGATACACCATAGTGGTGCTTGTATTTCTCTTGTCTCCCTCTCTGAGCTATTCCAAAGACACCTCAGCACAAGACTTCTGTTCCAGCTACTTACCCTCAGCGCCATCAGAGGTTGTACTACCCACATCTTGCATATCTGGTTGGAAGATCCCAGATTAAACCTCCACGGCAGCTCCAGGACTACCTACTCTCTAGGACTGTATCCCAGGTTTTGTTTTTCCTGTTTGTTCAATATTGTTGCACTAGCGCTTGTACACACTTATTTTTAACACACTTGTCCAGTATTACCTTTCATTTTTTACTGGACAGTGTCCAAATACAGGACAGTCCGGTTCGTTACTGGACACCTGGCAACCCTAGTCTATGCACAATTTATCCATGAAAAATCTTGTCAGTCCATTAAACGGTAACATTAGCTATGATAAATCATGCAAAGTTATACAATCCAGGAGAACAATTGCACGATATCAGTAAGTCATTTTTACTTTATGTAAAAGCTAAGAACAGTAACTCATCACACGTTCCTATCGACAGTATATCCGGTGATTTGGCTACAGGCTAGGTAGTATTTGTAACAAATGTGCTTTCAAGATTCTAATACTTGAGAAGGTTCATTTCATAAAAACCATACAAAATATTGTAAAAATATTTCTGCTGCTATTCATTTCAAGGTAATGAAGATGTACAGTACTGCACTTAACAAACAAAAACAGAATAAAAATAGTTATGCCCCAAATACAGTGAGTACATATCTCAAGCCATTACTTGTCATTTTTTGACTGTAAAGTATGATTACAGGTAGTCCTCATTATCCTACGTTTCACTTTACAACGAATAAGGAAGGAAAAAAGACAATGTCGGCGCCAAAGGTGACAATAAAAATAGTTCAAACCATATGATGAAATGTCCAAATCAAAGTCCTTTGGTGATTGAAAGGTGGATGAGCGAAATACGAATTCTCTCCAAGACGTGACGTGATATGTGAAAATAAAAAGAAATAATTATAGTGCAGTATGTCAGTCAATGCGGACATAAAAACATATAACACTAACAACACAAAACATACAAGACAGACTAACAACAGCAACAAGCCAGACTAAAAATAATAAAAAAAGCTATTTATTAACAACTAATACAGGATTCTGGAGGATGGCTATCACACACCAATCCGGGGGGGGGGGGGTAAAATCGTTGCCCTACTCACAGAATAAAAGATATTAATAGGCAGCAGGACTGGAGACACACTCTGTAATTCCAAGATGGCGACCGGAGCCCTCTCTCTGGCGTCCCCACGTGTGGTAGATGCTGTGTAGAGCTGCAAGGACGCAGGAACAGTGGTGCTTCTGAGCGGACGTGATGTCACGCTCTAACCTCCTTCCGATCTCCTAATCTGCGCGCGTATCTTTTCCCCCTCACCTCCGGCCGGGTAATGCACTTCCCACCTCCAGGCACAAACAATCGCTTCTAAAACAATATCCTCCCAACGCGTTTCGTGCGCATGCGCGCACTTCTTCAAGGGATGGGACAAATGTGCTTTCAAGATTCTAATACTTGAGAAGGCTCATTTCATAAAAACCATACAAAATATTGTAAAAATATTTCTGCTGCTATTCATTTCAAGGCAATGAAGATGTACAGTACTGCACTTAACAAACAAAAACAGAATAAAAATAGTTATGCCCCAAATACAGTAAGTACATATCTCAAGCCATTACCTGTCATTTTTTGAGTGTAAAGTATGATTACAGGTAGTCCTCATTATCCTACGTTTCACTTTACAACGAATGGCATATCCAACGCTTTATAATGCCTCCCTATGGGCCGGTTTTCGATGCTGGAATGCGTTATCCGACCCCGGAATGCGTTATCCGACGCTCAGCGCCACTGATTAACATGGGACTCACTTTACGACGGTTTCACTGTCCAGCGCTACTTCCAGAACAGGTCCGTTGGATAACCGAGGACTGCCTGTATTTAACATCACTGTGTAAAATGCAAAAAACCTTAGCTATGAATATCAAATAGAAACAAGCAGTAGGTAAGACAATGATCCATTCTAAACCCAAACACCTGGAAATAACGGTCCCCAAATCTGGATGGAGAAAGTACAGAACTATTAACTAAACTAAGAACACATGCGGATAATCACTATTGTGTTTAATATATGGGAATACATGGACACGTCCCATGCCAGCAGCCTCTGCTGTATCATGCAGCTACAGTAGCTCTCTGCCTCCTTTTTTTCAACCCGGTTAAATATTGGGAATTCCTATCCTCTCGCATATTCACAGAGATAAAGTTTCCTCAGTTCACTGTGTTTATTTCTTGCAAACTTTTTCTCTACGCGCTACTCACCAAGAAACTCAATAGTCGAGCACGTGTAGGAACTGAGGGAGGACACCCATCCCAGACCTGCAAGCGGGACCTACAGAAAACATATAGGGGAACGACAAGGAGGACCAACAAAGGATGGAAAACACGAACGGGAGCAGGAAAGCTGGTTACCGGGGTATTACGGTCTGTTTGCCAGGTTTTGTTTAAAGAGGAAGGTTTTTAATTCCTTTCTGAATGGAAGTAAAGCTTCCTGAGTTCTTAAAGCAGCAGGGAGCTTATTCCACAGTCTTGGGGTGGTACTTGAAATAGCTCTCTCACTAGCTTTACTGACCTTAAACCGAGGCTCAATCAGTTGAGAGGTCCAATGTGGTGCTGTGATGCTGACTTCCCCTTACTGGGGAAGATCTAACCTACGTTCATATGAATAGGGCTGACATGTCCCCGAAAACAGAGAAAGCGCTTCACAGCACACAGATGCAACTGCCAGTTGTAGACTGCTTGCCAAGGAAAATCGGTGACAATCTCGCAGTAACTCGTGAGATGGCCCAGAGCAGCCTGTAATGGCCCATCAGATTAACACAGCGGGGGGGGGCCCTGCGTTTGAATGGGACTCGCAGCCCGGTAGGATTCACACAGCGTGAGTCCCATTCAAATGCGGGGACCCCCCCTGTGTTAATCCGATGGGCCATTAGTTTGGCTGCTGGAATCTCATGGCATGGGAGGGGTTTAAGTGCAGAATTCTCAAGGCAAGCAGTCGATAACCAGCAGTTGCAGCTGTATCAGATATGCACAAGTCAGCCTAGATTATTTTGAACTATACTGTTTCCTACAATACTTCCAAATCTCCATGTAACAGAACGGAATTCCTTTTTTTTTTTTTTTTACTGTTAAATCGAAGCAAAATAAAGTCTGGTTTTCACCTGGATATATCACCTTAGAATATGCCTATTACACATCATTTGGAATCTGCTTTTTAGAAAAAGGGACAATGTATAAAGGATGGATTTACCGGCTGTAAGGTGTTGGGCAGGTCTCTTATTGCAGGCACTACTTTGTAAATATCTGCATCCATGCCTGTTACTTTATTCTCCCGGAATCCACTGCCACAATTGGTTAGTTTGGTATTTTTACAGACTCACTGAACAGTGGGAGTTATTTGTCCAACCGTGAAATGAAATAGAAAGTGTCATACTTTAATTTAACAGTATATCCCATTTCATGGAGGTACGAAGGAGTCACACACAGATAATAACCTGTTACCAGCTGATTCTAAACAGTAAGGCACCCAAAAAGCAGCAACACACAGGTCACGGAGACACCTCGCTCAGAAGTTCATTAACAACTTGGCATGGGCAGAAAAGTTCATTCTTTTTTATTTGGCATGAAATGAATTACATGTATAGTGTCATCAGATTTATAGTTATGAAACGATCTTGCCAAATGTACTTTATTACATTTGTAAAAAATAAACATAATGAGTTATTTGTCCACAAATTCACTCAGATAAATGGAGGAAAATCTTTGAAAAATGTAGTTAGAATAAATAATATTCATGTATTAGAAAGTTTAAGTGAGATTTGGAATGGTCGGTGAGTAGTATATGTTTATGTAGTACTGTATATGTTTAATTACAATACAAAGGCATGATGATGTGTCTGGCTGGAATGGAAGTTTTAGACGATGAAACACCTTGCTGCTACGATGGCTACAATTTATGCTGGTCAGCCTTTTCTAGATATTGAAATGTCCATTCTCTCTAGGCTGTGTTTTAGCAGTCTTCCCGATAAAAGCTCCTTTTGTGACCTTAGAATTTTATGTGAGTCAGTTATTACTACGATGACTATAATTAGTTATGGTCAGCCATGAAAGGAATGCAGGGTTGGCAAGGGAAAGACCAGTTAAAATAATGGAACTTAAGGTTAAGTGCTTTGAAATACCACAAAAACTTGATTACAAAAACAGATGAGAAATACCGAAAGAGGTAGAATTTGTCCATGTTTTACCAAGACGAAAACATAGCTCAATCAGCTTAGAATTAGCCTGAGATATGTAATAGGAAATAGTGATGGAGCCAAGTGAACAAACAGGAACAATCTTACATGGTTACTTAATAATTATTGCTGATGGAATTACCCTTGTGGACGCCTGAAAAAGAGACCTGATTAGTCCAGAAAACTTGCATTTGTGAAAAATGATTGTAGGTATTATTTATTACTAATACTACCCCAAGCAGGTTATTCTTTACTTGATAAATTAGTAATATATCAGCTTCAGTCTCTATAGTAATGGGGGGATTTTGGAAGGTGCTATGTTCGGACAGAGATTGTCTCACTTCAAGAGAAACTCGGACGAAGGGCCATGTTTTCCTTGAAACATTAATGATTTCATTGTAAACATGTTGTTCATAAAGTATATAATTTACATTTTATTTGCAGCTGAAAAGGCTTGTGGTTTGTTTTTAATTTTTTCCCACATGAACAATTCCCACTTCAAGCAGATAATATGATAGGAAGAGTGTTTGGGTTTAAAATGGATCCTGTTTAAGTCTAAGGTGTGAACTAGTTTAGTTACGGTTTATACACAGCCATGTTAAAACAGTGGTGGGTAGGCAGCTTTTACTGAAAGATAAAATACTCTGACGCCTGGTACTTATCGTACACAGAATATTGCTTCCGAGCTTTACAAGTTCGTAGGCTGCCTCCACGCTGCCACTTTGCGCGCTCGCTTAAAATCACCCTGTACGGCCCCGCTCACGCGACGCGCGATTTTCAAGCGCGCTGAAGGGTCACATGACCCTTCAGCAACCAATCAGCCCAAACAACAACTTTCCAAATGTAGGCAGGGCCGGTGCAAGGGTATTCAGCACCCTAGGTGAATCTTCAGCGCAACCCCACCCCCCTCTCGTTTCACTCCCTTCCCATGCCCCCTCTCACCCCCATCCTACTCCTCAATCACGCTCCTTCCCCCCTTCCACCCACCCTCTCCTCCTCTTCCTATCTCATCCCCTCCTTCTCCTCTGCCTCTCTCACCCCCTCCTTCTCCTCTCTCACTCCCTCCTTCTCCTCTCTCACCCTCTCCTCCTCTTCCTGTCTCATCACCTCCTTCTCTCTCACCCCCTCCTTTTCCTCTGCCTCACTCACCCCCCTCCTTCTCCTCTGCCTCACTCACCCCCTCCTTCTCCTCTCCTCTTCCTCTCTCACCACCCTCCTTCTCCTCTTCCTCTCTCACCCCTCCTTCTCTTCCTCTCTCACCCCCTCCTTCTCCTCTTCCTCTCACTCCCTCCTCCTCTTCCTCTCACCCCTCCTTCTCTTCCTCTCTCACCCCCTCCTTCTCCTCTTCCTCTCACTCCCTCCTCCTCTTCCTCTCACCCCTCCTTCTCTTCCTCTCTCACCCCCTCCTTCTCCTCTTCCTCTCACTCCCCTCCTCCTCTTCCTCTCACCCCACCTTCTCTTCCTCTCTCACCCCCTCATGTTCCTCTCTCACCCCCTCGTCTTCCTCTCTCACCCCCTCGTCTACCTCTCTCACCCCTCCTTCTCTTCCTCTCTCACCCCCTCTTCTTTCTCTCATCCCTCTCCCTCACACCCCCCTCCTTATCTTCCTCTCTCACCCCCTCCTCTTCCTCTCTCACCCCCTCCTCTTCCTCTCTCACCCCTCCTCTTACTCTCTCACTCCCTCCTCTTACTCTCTCACCCCCTCCTTCTCTTCCTGTCTCACCCCTCCTTCTCCTCTTCCTCCCTCATCCCTCCTCCTCTTCGTCTCACCCCTCCTCTTCCTCTCTCACCCCCTCCTTTTCCTCTTCCTCTCACCGCCCTCCTTCTCTTCCTCTCTCACCCCCTCCTTGTCCTCTTCTCTCAGACTCTCCTGCTCCTCTTCCTCTCACCCCCACCTTCGCTACCTCACTCTCCCCCTCCTTCTCTTGTTCTCTCACCCCCTCCTCTTCCTCTCTCACTCCCTCCTCTTCCTCTCTCACCCCCCTCCTTCTCTTCCTGTCTCACCCCTCCTTCTCCTCTTCCTCCCTCATCCCTCCTCCTCTTTGTCTCACCCCCTCCTCTTCCTTTCTCACCCCCCTCCTCCTCCTCTCTCACCCCATCCTCCACCTCTCACCTACCTGGCTTCGGTTGAGTAGGCCAGCAGAGGTGGAAGACGTCGGGCGGCAGCGGGAGAAGAGGACAGAGGATGAGGATGTTAAGTGGTGGGAGAAAAGGACAGAGAATGGCAGGAGCAGAGCAGCAAAGGAGGAAAATGGCGGGTGACGGTGGTGGCAGGAGAAGAGGACTGAGGACCATGTGAGTGGAGCAGGGCAGCACAGGAGGACGTATTTAGGGCAATCTACTGAGTAGGTAGTTAGCACACGGTGAAAATCCATGATTGCGTTTGCATGTCCACAAACCTGCTTCATTCACCCCATGGAGAAGTTGAGCAGCAGAAATGGATTCTGGGTAGTGACATGCAAATGGGCACACAGTTAGGGTTGCTAGGTGACTTCTCCAGAAATACTGGACACAATGGGGAAACGTGCGCGAGACACACACACACACCCCTCTCTCTCACCACTCCAATGCCGTTTCCTCCTCTCCTTTGCTCCACCCTCAGGCTCCTGACACCTCCTCCTGATTGGCTGCTGCTGGGTAATGCAGCCAATCAGGATGGAAGAAGCTGCCCAGCCCCCTAGAAACAGCCCTGCTCTCTCCCTGCTAAACGAAATCCTGTGGCCCCCCCAAGCCGGTCAGGTCACATGTCCAGAGAGGTAATACCGGACACATACATGTCCAGAGAGGTAATACCGGACACATGTCTAGCATTACCTCCAATTTTTAACTGGGCAGAGTGTCTAAATACAGTTCAATACTGGACACCTGGCACCCCTACAGTCGGCTTGTCACTTAGTTTCCCGTACACTTTATTATGTGGATTCTCTAAAGCTTTCGCTTGTTGCATTAAACATCTTCTACGGCTCCAGCAAACCTGGGTTACAGAAGATGAGCAGACAGAGGACCGTCCCAGGCAGCCGTGCTGTCCTGGTGGATCCCTCACTCATTCTGCATTGTGAAACTGGTAAGCGCTGCGATCCGGGGAAACAATTAGGTTATGGTTGGCCAAATATTGTTATACATAGATATTTAGGGATATTTCCCATAATGGTAGGTAAACATAGAGGGGGGATATTTTTTTGCATCAAAAAGAGTATTCCTGAAAGAACCAAGAGGCCAAGGGTTAGTCTAAAAAAGCACCTGATTGGCTTATTCTCCTGGGCAGTTTTATAATAGTTTGCATGCTGCCTTTTGATGCAGCTGACTGTACACGGAGACAGCCTGCTGGCAGATTGAGCTGACAGACAGCTACTTACGAGAACACTAGGACCTTATTTGAGTTTACACTGGCACATTCTCTTACTTTTACTACTGTGCTTCCTGTTTAGCTTTGCAAAGGTCAACTTCAAGAGCGCAGGAGCTTACACATCAGAAAGGCCACGGATCCTGGGGTGGGCAAACCTTTCAACTGCTTTCATAAACACTTCCAGATTTTTCCTTACATCACTGGCCCTCGTATTTGTGATCAGCAAGAAGAGAGGGGAAGGATATGGAGAGGAAGGAGCAGGCCCTGAGCAGTTGGTTTCTTCAGTGTCGATGGCATTGATGGGAAACAGGGAAGCCGTGAGCCGAAGGCGCGGCTTATCACTAATGTGTGGAAGCAAAAAAACGGTGCAAGTCTTTACCCAGAATCCCTGGCTGCAGTGATCCCTCAGGCTAAGAGATAATGGGGAAGGGCAGGGTTGCAGACCTATCTGAGACGTGTGAACGCGCTCACAAGTGGGTTTTTCATTTGCTGAAGCAGAAAATGCTAATATATACTGGACTCGCGCCTTGATGGAAAAGATTCAATCGCCCAAGCAGATAAGGAATAACTCCTTCAGTAGCAGAAATTCCACCAATGCTTTGCAGACGATATACAATGCACGGACCTCCACCCCCAAAGCGGCATGACTTGCCCACGCCTCGAGCTGGACCCCTCTCCCATTCCCAATAAACACAGCATACAGCTTCTTGGCAGAAATAATGGCCACAGCTTCACTTATTACAACAGATAAATATCTCATTTGTATCCCTAACTAGGGACCCAACCAGATTGCTCCTCTCACACCCCGAGCACAAGGGGTACTTTCCTCTGGGTTCCCCAGTGTCCCGCTCCACGCCGTCCGTGTCCCTGGTGCCGTCGGTGTTGCCGGCAGCCCGTCGCCCTGGTGATGTCAGTCATGTCGTGTCACTTCCGGAGTCCTGCAGCGGAGTAACCATAAAATGGAGTGTGACCAGCGGACTGGCTATATCATTTACTAAGCAGTCTTCTGCCAAGTCACAGTGTTGGTAGGCGTCTTCCAGCACCATAAGGTGTTTTATGGCAGAGCACCGAGTAGTATATGTGTATCCACAGTATGTCCATAGTGTGACGTCTTGTGACAGCATAGGAATACAATTCAGGGTAACAGTATTAGGCTGGCACCTGGGGAGCAGGAGGACAACTCGCCAGCGCGTCTCCACCAGTATACATGTGGTGTCCAGCAGCTACCAGCCTTGGTCGGTACAGTTTTGCTAATCCTGTTACCTTGATTTGTATTCCTTTGCTGTTGCCCCCTCCACCCTCCCCCTTCCCCCCGTATAGCAGTAAGTGTCAGCACGTGAACACTCTTCACTTTGTGTGTTTTCTGGGAACCTTTCTACCCTGAGCCTGACTCTGTATGAACATTACTCTGGGTCCTACACTTTAAGGCTCTCTGGTATTAATTGGACTGTTTGCTGTGTCCCTTGTGAGGATACATTCGCTCCTTTGGCCCACTTCAGCTGTGTATTTTTTCCAGAAGGGAGATTAGTACAGGATATAGGGAAGTACCAATAGGCATTTTGTGTCTTTTTGGTAACAGGCCTGAAGAAGGGGTTCTCCCCCCGAAACGTTGCCGCCCCCCTTCCCCTGTACTTGTTTTTTCCCTCACCCCACCCCACCCCATCCTTCCCTCCCTTGTTTTTTCTCCCTTATTCTTTATACGTATTTTGGCTTGTCTTTCACTTACTTCCCATGTGGATTTGTGCTTTTTTTTGCGCATTAAAACATTTTGGCTTACAACCCCCTTTTTTTTTAGCCTTTGTGTGCTGGGAACATTAGACTGTTTTGAGCTACATTATGAGTGTGCCACCTGTGCTGAAGCAGTGATAACCCTAATACCTGGCCTGTTGGTGGCCCTTCAGAACTGGAGTTGGCCACCCCAATGTGGTATTGAGATATATCATTGCCACTGAATGCTCTGGTAACGTTGTGATGTAACTTAAACTAGGATATATTGTGTCATCTGGAGAAACAGTACCACACTCTATATCTGTACAGGTATATTCTCTACAGTAATAAATAACGTAAACCATGTCTTATAAAGATTTATAGTGACAGTGAGTGCAGTATAGCAGACCTCAATAGGTCATCTACGTTGAAATGCACTGTAAAACAATTCTATTTTGCCAAGGTGGCGTCTTTCATTACATTTTTTCACATTATTCTTAGGAACTGCGACAGAAAAAAAGGATATAATTATAACCAAAGAGACCTTGTAAAGGGAATTCTGAGTACATTATTTATATACACATAGTAGACAGGCATATTAACTCCACTTGCCAAGTTTTCCACTGTGTGTGTCTCTCCTTTTTTGTGTATTAAAATGTAACAGGAAATAGTTAACCATTAGAAATTCTTCAGTCTGCAGCATTAAGCACTTTATAAAACGTGCTTATTACATGTATCTGGGGAACTGAAATCATAACTTACACTTGAGTTCCAGCAGAAGGCAAGTTTGGGCCACGTGACAAAAAGGGCCCATGCCCCTTTCATATGATGGTTGGAAGAGCAATAAGGTGTTAGCGCTATTTAACACCCAAGGGTTTCAATGTGCATTGCCTCTTTCAACGCCCTGTGGAAGTGAATAAGCTGCAGTAGAAAGTAATGCTAATTGGCTCCATAATTCATGCTACTTAAAGTTTCTTCTAAATACCTCATAGGAGAGTCTCCACATTTATAACCGTTGGCTATTTCTGTCCACTTACAGTATAATGCCTATTCTCCTTTCAGTCATTACAAGACAAACCCATACTGTGGCCACGGACTTCCTTGTTGGTTATTACTGTGAAGTGTAAAGATGTGAGTGGCTTCCGATTGAGTGAAATTGGACCTCCCCCCCAAATGACACCCAGCATCTGCACTGGCTGCTGAGTATCGCACATACACACCAAGGATTAGGACTTAGTATATGTCTTAATTCAGTCTAGGGAAATAAAGAGGGGACTACATCTACATTAGTGTAAGTTATACACAGAAAAGTTTCATTAAAGGCGCCAAACTGGTGTCTATTAACTGTAATGGTATCCCGCTGAATACGTGTAAAACAACAACTGGATGAAGAAGCTATGGTTTCCCCCAAAGCCTTAACCATTAGGTACGTTATGGTGCCTGGAAGTGAAAAGAACTAAAGTGTCTGCGATTACAGCCTCACGCTACAGTATTTCTGTTTCTATACATCTCTGAACACCCAAATATATACACAATCAGCAGACTTGGGATAATTTAGCTCAATTTGTTTTCGATAGTCTATTTAATGCTGGAAATGTTCAGATAACCATCACCATTGTCCAATTTACCATATTCATTTGCTAGAGATTATTTTAGGGATTATATATTTCTGCCCCATATATTCACTGCTCTTTTAAAGCCAAAGAAAATGGATGGGAATTTGTTAAGCATATGCTACTTTCCTGAAATAACTTGTTTTTTTTATTACTGCCATCATAAAACATAAGAACTGGATGGAGTTGTCTCACAGTAGGGAGGAAGCTCTCTCTATACAGATACCATCATTTCTTGTTCTGGAATGTCTTGTGACGAGCTTGTTTTCCACATTAATATTACACTCCACAGTAGAGTTATGATTAACACTAAGTTTATATACTACCCTTTGTTACTCTTGAAAAATGGACCATTTCACATCGAGTCGGTTTGGGAAGAATGTTGCTAACAAAAATAACACAAGTATTTTGGTTTGACCAGTCCTTGGAAAGGAATCCTGTCTCGATATATTATAAAATTCCAACAATTCCCCTTGCAATCACGAATGAGCCAGCCTTCCTGTCTGCTGTAAATATTAGGCTCTTAGGTTTTTTTGCCATATGCTTACATATTTTATTTCAAATTTACACACTTGATGTAGCAAATTTTGAGGATTTGAATGATGAGTAACCAATGAAATGTTGTCCACTCATTACATCTCCAGAATTCAATCCAAATGACACTGCACCTCCCTACATCTAACAATGCATGTCCAGATACTTCCCATGTCTTCTCTAATCTGCCCGCGATCTACACCCCACCTTATGATCTTCTTCCAAATCTGCTTTCTTGACGACTTTTTCCAGGGTACAATTGCACTTTTGAAGACAGTTTTCAGGACTCTACTCAACCCGCCACACATTTGAAGGATGTCTTCTCTCTCTCTCCATTGTACAGCATAATATCCAGAATATGTTGACAAGCACTTAAATAAATGCCAATTAACAATATATCCCCCCAAAAAAACAATATGAACTGTAGTTTTCTAAATCCATGGTGTCAATTCCGCATCGAAAATCTTTCAGGAATGGTCTCCCAAAATGCGACATCTCTCCAGCATATCGGTCTCAAAATGTTTCATTCATATATCCTCCTTTAACAGGGGGAAGAAGAACACAATTTCATTTTGGCTGCATTTTTTCTGGGGTTAGTGGCAAATATTCTATTGAACAAAAGCTTAAATAAAACAATGCTAATATGACGATTTCAACGGAGATGGAGATAAGTTCTTCCACAGCACGGGGCAACACGTGTCATCTCTTAAGTTATATTTAGCTCGTATAACCAAACACCTGATATATTGTGACCCCGCACTGAGACGCATTGCTCCATAAGACACCTCCTAATGCTATAATACATTGTATGACTTGTTTTATGAATTGATCTTAAAGGACCATATCTACTAAGCATTGCAACACCACAAGACCCCTTCCAGCCTATTTACTTGTGTCTAATTCGCTCTCTCACCTAAAAAACCCGCACTCACTGCCCCACACCCGTGGAATGCACCTTCACAACCTATCTTAAAACACACCTCTTTAATGCAGCATCTGAGTAGCTCCGTGGCTGATACTATACACCTCATCGACCGTGGCCCACTGCAGGTGCACTTACCAGCACACCCTGCTTCTGCAAGGTTTCCCTACTTACCACTGAGCTTGTAAGCTTTTTTTATAATTGTATTGTAATACTCATTTCCTAATCCTACTGTTCTGTCTCGAGCGCTTATTCCCACGTTGTGTTATATTATTATGTCGCGTGTATTACTGCGGTGACGCGCGATGTCCATGGATTGCACTATATAAATAAAGACATAAATACATGGACCATGAGAAGCCATATTTACTCAGCAGTGCTGAAAGGTGTCTAACGACGTATCGTTGTTAATAAATGCTGTACTAGACCTTGATTTTCTCTTAACCCAGGAGCCCACCCAAGTGTCCTGGTGTCTTGAGTTCGGGAGAGTATTACCAAATATATATGTTACCATGCCTTTTGCGTTAAATATAATTGGGGTAGATACAAGCCTAACTCAGCATTGACTGTGACAGGAGAGTTATATGCACATTATTATGTTGAAAGGATTGGGCTGTATTTCTTAATTTGCTCCTTTGAACGTCTGGCTGTTAAACGTGGCTCCTTCATGGAAGCCCCCAATTATGTACTTGACTGGGCCTGGAGGCATCTTCCAGCGCTGGGTGATGTTTTATGGCCAAGCACGACTAGATCTGGGTCCCAATGTAGAGCAGGAATTATACTGTCAGGTTTACTTCCATATTGTGCATTATGCGCAAATAACGTAGCGTACCTCAGGCAGTGAAGGACAATCATTATAAACAATCACAGCGACGGTATCTCCTTCTTCACCACAATAAACTATTGTAGGAATTCGTAATAAGGGATGTTGTTAAGAAGGAAAATAAAGGCAATTCGTACAAATATATTGTGACAGACTAAGTAATATTTCTTAGGCCTCAGATATAGACGGAGCGCGTGGCGTTTTGAGCGAGACGCAGCGCATGCCATTGTGCGCGAGAAGGAGCACGTGCCGTTGTGCGCGAGACGGAGCATGTGCCGTTGGGCGCGAGATGGAGCGCGTGGCGTTGCACGTGAGACTGAGTGCGTGGCGCCGCGCGTGCCTTATGCAGAGGCGATCCGTGGCCTAGGGATCAGGAGGAGGAGATGAGATGGGGAGGGGTGCTCGTGACGTCAAGTGAGCCGTTCGCCCTCATTGGCTGAACTGCGCACGTGAGCCAGCCATCACGCGACAAAATTAAAAAAAATTGTCGTGTGCTCTAGGCTTGCGTCATGGAGGTACGGCCGTTTGTTCTCGGTATGGACGGGCCTAAGGTTGAAGCCCCACCTGGGAAACCAATACATACTGGGGTCGCAATAGCTGCTACGCCCTAAGACGCCTTCGAAGCCGTTCAAGTGACGGGCAGTAATGTGACTGTGGTCAATGCATGCCGAGGTAATGACAGGAGACTTGTGTTTGGCTTTTATTCAGCCAAAGTTCAGCAACAGAAATGCAGCTTTTGCAAGCAGAAAGTCTACTGTATATACCGTACATACTGCAAGACAGGCACACAGGTCAGACCTAGTGTCCCTCTGCAGAGCAGGGACAGGTGAACTTTATGCTGCCGTCTTTTAAACCTAAACAGACATTTGAGCTCGTTAATCCTCCTGGATTTTCTAGGCAGGGATTAACCCCTTAATGGCCGACACCCAACAGCTCTAGCTGTTGTTAACAGTTAAAATGTCCTATAGGGCTAGGAGGTGTTTTATGGGCGGGCAAGGTAAATAACATTCAGCACCGTTGTAGCTTCCTTTGGGTCCGGGGACTGTTGGCCATTTGGTTATCTGAGGAACTGGGGTGTCCTCGAAGCTGAAAATAACAGGTTCTAGCTCCGGGGGTCACTCTAGTTACAAACACTGTAGAAAACTCCCCCAAAAAGGAGCAGCCCTGCTTGAAATTAATTTTACAGGCCGTTCTGCAAAAAAGAAACCCCAACATACTGTATACTAACTATATCTCAAAATCTACGTTACTTATATATCTTGCAGAGGAAAAGAATTGCGCAGCCATTGTACTTTCACAGTGATCAGGGATTTGGTATGAGGCGTGTTTTAGAAAACCAAAGAGGCCATCTTTAAGATTCCCCACAATCTAATCGTTTGCAGAACAGGACACTTCGGGATCATTTTAACTTTCGGGATAATTGCACAACAAACGTAGACGATCCGAATTAAAAACCAGAAAAGGGAAAGCAATTTGTGAAAGAGCAAAATAATAACCGCCCGTCATTGGCACAGCACCAGACCGAAAAACAGAACAGAAAAAAATAGACCGTTAGCGCTACGATGGCGAACAATAAAAGAGAAATAAAAAAAAATATTAAAAAGCTATTTTAAAATAAACTCTGTAGGGAAGATTGTGGCCGAGATAAGGTTAAGTCCCCAATGTGTGAATATTTAGGCTGCTCAGAAAAAATGTGAACTTAAGTTTGTGGTTTTTAAAAGCAGGAACAATGTCTGCGAGATTTGTTTTCTTTTGTGTGTTCTTTGGAGCGATGCCCACCGTTCGGCCTCTGAGCCTCACAAATTATTATTTTTTTTACACCCTGTCTTCTGCGTTTAAAAGCATTGAAAAGTGAGTAATGAAAAGGGTGTTAGTTGATTTCTTTAGTTCAGTTTTCTAAAAATCTGATTGACCTTGTACCTACGCAGTATTTAGAAAGTGGGTTTCAATGGGGATCAGGTTATTACCCCTCAACATTGTTACTAACAACGGGACGTTCCTTGAGTGTAGAACAGGGGCGGGCAACTCCACCCCTCAAAGGCCACCAACAGGTCAGGTTTTCAGGATATCCTTTCTTCAGCACAGGTGGCTCAGACTGAGCCACTGATTGAGCCGCCTGTGCTGAAGCAGGGATATCCTGAAAACCTGACCTGTTGGTGGTCCTTCAGGACTGAAGTTGCCCCCCCCCCCCCCTGGCATAACCCATTTACACCCCCGTATATACAGCTAGCTTTCATGGACTTCCTATTTCCGTATTGTGTATTCCGCTCGTGAAATGGCGCCCTCCTCTAAATGAAGAATGACAACAACAAAAAACGCGATGAACACGTTTAACGTTTGAAGCAGCTGTGCGCAGAACATGGCTCCGCGCGTAACCGCACACAGGCGCGCTTATCTGTGATGTATCTCTGATCATTGCATTCTCCCCTGCTGCGCGCTCAGCAACACACAGACGTGAAGAACAGACAGTCACCCTTTCTAAGGCCTTTGCAGGGAACGGCAGGTAGTATCCCGCTGCTAGGCAGGAAACGGGTCGCTGCTACATACTGCGTCCAGTTCTGTCCTCTGCGAACCAGCCATGCACACTCTCCTGCTTGTGACCTCGCGGTTAAAGTTTCTTCCAGTATCATAAAATATCAGGTTGTAAAATTCATATTGTAACTTTAACAACCACATCTGTTTTAAACATTTTTGTTTTAAGAACTCAATGTGAATTTAACGACCGGGCAATAAAAGTAAAAGTTGAAGGAAATTATCACAGATGTGTAAAGCCGTGAGATAGGTTCCTGCGCTCATGTGAGCAATCAAATTACAAAGAAACTCGCCCACTGTTTTTATTACAGTAAAATATCCTGTTTAAGCATCTCCCCATTTAATCTGCCGGCGGAGCACACCCGTTTCGGGGAATGTTGTCATTAAAACTTGTGTCCATCATGGATCAGAGAAGGTGTTCCCATTGGAAACCGCCACCCCCCAGGAGGAATTTTGAGGCATATTTACCAGACAGGGGCATTTTCACTGGTGTTTTGGTTTTGCCGGATCTCATTTGGTTTAGGTTTTGTACCTTGAACCTTTGTGGGGGGGGGTGGGGGGGGGAGAAAGTGGGTGACATGGAGTGGAGAGAGAGTGACTTAGGAGGAGAGAGAATGACAAAGGGAGGGGAAGAGAGTGACATGGAGGGGGGAGAGAGTGACACGGAGGGGAGAGAGTGACATGGGTGACGAGAGAGTGACATGGAACATTCGTTTAAAAAGAAATACCTGCCGTACCCTCTGTACTTTTAGCACTAGGCGACTCTCGGTTTAGCATAAATAGACATTATTTACTACTAACCTGAAAAAAAGAAATTCCAAAACTAAGATAAAGATGGACTGATTACAAAGAATGCCATACCACATTTGGAAGCCCGTGATTTGTAAAATGACATGTAACATAATAACCCCCCGTACATGTTTCAATATTGCTATAAAACTGGTCTGCATCTTCAGTCCTTAATGCTGTAACTAGATAAACACTAAATAGGCCATTAACATGTTATTCTGCGCACACTCTGGATATTATAAGAACGCATTGCTGAGTAATTTAGTGAATCTGTTCGGACCTGCACAAGTTGCTCCCACGTCACCATTTCCCAAGGTTTTCACGGAGGGTGGAATCCGTTCAGGTGACCACTTTGGTGTAAAAATATTGACTGAGTTTGATGTTATTGGCAGTTAGTCACTGAACAGAAAGTTACTACATTTGTGGTCTAATCCCCAGAGAGTAAAAAAATTCCATGTAAAAGGCAGTTTGGAAGATCACTGTGAAGCCAAGATTTCTGCTAAAAAAAAAAAGTCGGTTTTACGTTCCTTATGGGTCGTCTCATGAAAGAGAACTCTGGAGTTTAGTATTACTTAGATTTCTGTAGATATTCACAGCTCTTTAGTCAACTCTTGCTGAAGGCACAGCTGAGCAAAATGAGCGTTTCCTATTTAAATAGCACTCCACTCTCCTTTCTTATTGTTTTACGTCTATCTTCTCTGGAGGATTCCACCGAAGCCGGACCGCCCAACACTCGTCTCTGGGGTCTTCCTCTTCTCAAAACATGAAACTGTGACATTTTGCCGGTACTGAGAATTAAAGTCCGGATGGCCGCAGCGATTGCCGGAGTGAGGCTAACTCTAGTGACCATATAGAATACTAATCTGATTTAGAGGATAGCGGGGAATAAACAAAACGTTACAAAGATAATTATTGTGGATAAAAGAATTACAGGCAACAGGGCCCGATGTTCTAAATATAGAGCTTAAGTGGAGTTTTATTTTAGGAGGAGGATGTGATATGGATAATAGACTTTAAAGGAGCAAGCCAAGCTCCAGTTAAGAGGGGATGAACAGAACTCCGGTATTTAAAAATAGCATCACTTTTTGTCTTTCCAGTAAAGCATGGTAAGGTGCAATCTCCTCCCTACTGGTAATTAAAATCAATTATCGTCACAATACATTTTAGCTATCAATAAGGGAACCAGCGTAGTTTATCCTAAAAGCGGCAATTCAAGCAGGCGAACTTTTTTTGCGTCTTTTTTTTTGTAACATAGGATTGAAGCAGGGGGTCTCCGGAGCTGAACCCCAGCAATTTCAGCTCCGTGGACCCCTTGTGTCCAGAGATATTTACAACCAAAGGGGGCACCATATTTCCTGCAAGTTTAAAGCTCGCCAGTCACACGGGCCAATAGGAAGCCGCAACGGATGACATCACATCTTCCTATTGGCCCGCAGGGCGCGGGAGCTTTGAAAAGCTGATCCCTACTAGCCAAACGGCTCCAGGCACCCCCTACGGAGGTAAGTATCTCTGGAAGCTGGGGTGTCACTGGAGCTGAAATGATTGGGGTTCAGCTCCGGAGACCCCCAGCTTCAATTCTATGTTAAAAAATAAATACATAAATAAATTCGCCTGCTTGAATTGCCGCTTTTAGGATAAACTACGCTGGTTCCCTTATTGATAGCTAAAATGTATTGTGACGATAATTGATTTTAATTACCAGTAGGGAGGAGATTGCACCTTACCATGCTTTACTGGAAAGACAAAAAGTGATGCTATTATTGCTGCATCGTATACAATGTAACCAACACTTGTTATTAAAGCTTTACTAACATTTTTTATATCCAAAGTATATATGTGGCATGGGGCGGTGGCTGCTTTAACCAATAAGCCTTCCACTTGTGCTGTATTTGGGGTGCCTCAGTATACCTTCTATGTGGTACCCCTCATTCTAAGCATGTCCCCCTCATGTAATACCCCCAACAAAGAGTTGTGGGGTCCTGAAGCTGTGGCACATTTCCCAGGAACCACTCAACGTCATGTATCATGTATCATGTGACTGCTTCAGGCCTCATTTATATTATCTGTAATATAATCTGTAATTTATTGTGAACCAATGGCAACCGAAAGTGGCACTTTGTGTGTATAGTAAAATTATCAGTGGTTAAAAACATGCACTATTCTGTGGTACTCTCTCTCGCACTCTCTCTCAATATCTCTCTGACTCGCACTCTCTCATTCCCTCTCACACTCTCTCTTTCACTTTCTTATCACTCTCTCTTTCTCTTTCTCCCATCCTCTCTCTCTTTCTCTCTCTTTCTCTCTCATTGTCTCTTGCACTTTCTCTCTCTCTCTCTCTCTCTCTCTCTCTCATATTTAGGTTTGATTCGCAAGCTGTGCTTGATGTTTCATTGACAGTATTAGTGGGGCGAATGAGGGCTGACCCGGCATTTACTTCCTGACTGAAAGAGCTTACATGCAGTGAGGTAAAATAGTCCCACAAGAGCGTGCCCAGTTATAAAACGAAAGCAGCCCCCCATCTGTCTCCTCAGGGAACCCCAAGCAGACCACGTTTTATGAATAACCAATGAATTACCAAGCACACATGTATTCAGTTACCGTATATGTGAATGTGTGATTGATTGGCTGGCTGTTTATAAAACATGGTCTGGTGTCCACTTGAGAAAGTGAAAGCAGAGTAAGTAACATTTTAAGTACTGTATTACCCTTTAAATGGAATTCTATGCATTCTAGACTTTCTGTGTCAATCTACAGCCAGATGTTTGTGAACACAGATAATTCCATCCTCTGAAGATGCCCTGATAATATCCAATGTTATTACAGTGTACTGTATGCTATCCCAGTTCATTCAGCATGTGGACACTGCTGGCACCATTAGTGCAGGGGCGGACAACTCCAGTTCTTCTCAAGAGCCACCAACAGGTCAGTTGAAGCCTTCCCAGGAGGATTTAGAGGGGACTGGAAGAGGTTGCCAGGCAGGGAGGGAAGGTGAGCAGCCTGACACAGGGACTCTGACATAGAGGCTCCAGCCACTACTCTGTCTATAGCCACCCAAGGTTTGCATATCCCTGGAGTGCGAAACATTTGCTTTACTGCTCCCAAAAATGAACTACTGCTGGAGAAGGTGCTACAGAATATCTCTGGGAATAACCAAATATGGGAGAAAATACGTGCACAAATAAACAGCCATTGAGTAACCCGACTTTTTGGACTTGAAATGAAAACTGTTTTGGAGTGAAGGAGAAGCTGTTCAAGGCTCGCAGCTGGCCCAGGAGGTGGACCTGCTACTGTCACCAACTTAACTGCACTTGGGCAATGGCTACAAAGCATCCTGGCACAAGGAGCAATAAATACAGTGTAGCTGCAGCCTTGAGAAAGCCGGTTAGCCGCCGAAACGTTGACTGGCACAATAAAGAATATTTTGCTGCCCAATTGGAAGTGTCCATTCTCTGCTTCTCCAGAGACAGTATATTACAGGACCATGCATGGGGCCCCCTCGAGATGACAGCACCGGTCAGATAAGTCATTGGACTCTTATAAAACCTCTAACCTATTTTGAATACTTGGCGGCATTTTTCGGCACGGCTTACAGATTTTCGCAACAAGGGCAGTTGTCTCAGGCTGGTGAATGTCAGTGAATATTTGGGACATCCCTGGTATTGACCGGGGCTACCTACTTTTTCCAGTTCGGCCTGTAGTGGTTCAAACCGGTACTACAGTACTACAGTACTACAGTACATGTAGACAAGGTACTCCCAATACGTTGCCGCACAATGTGTTTCAAGACCCTCTATTACTGTTTGGGTTAAATCATTTTTATTTCCTGTAAATCCATCGGAGCCCTAGGGCAGAGTATTTGGTAAGATGCCATTACCGTTCCAAAACACATTAGTACGAGCGCTGTGTTTTATCATGTTTTGTGTTATCTTTCCATGTATAAATGCAATGTAATTGGTGTAATTAGAATGGAGTTTTTGTACGGCCAGCTTTGTTGACTAAGAATGAATGAAAATCACAAAACTATTCGGTTATTGTATAGAATGAGCTGAAACAAGCCCCGTGCAGCCTGCTGATACATTCTTGGCATACTGAACCTGGCAAATCAGTTCTCCTGGCACTCTCCATAAAGTTAGCACCTCACCTTTAATGCTGCAGACATCACTTACAAGTAGCCATACAGAGACATAAACAGCTGGGAACCTAAAAACAAAGTGATTCCAGACAACGCTGACCCTGTTACTGTCTCTATTCCAGCTAAGCCTTATTTTCTTTTCTTTCACAGATTTGGTGTTTTATACAGTGCCAATGCGCCTTTTAAAGGTATAAACAATGTTAACCGGTTAAAAAAACAAAAATGTAGACATTGGCCACGTTGGGTTGTGACATCTTGGAGAGAATAAATGGAAAAACTATTTGACATTATTATAGAGCAAGATCATTTTTCTTTAGGGAATGTATTTGCTTATTTGAATTTCCTTTATGTGGTCCATGTATCAAGGCAATATGGGATAGAGAAAAGCGTTTCCATCTTCTGTATCAAGGCACTTTGACATTTGGGGAGTGCCAATAAGAGTGAGCTGGGGTGTATCAACGTCCGCAGGGGACTCATTGTTTCTCTTTTCTTTGCACCCAAAAAATCTAACCTAGCATAAATCTTCTTGGCTTAGAATTTGCACCAGTTGTAGAAAACATGAGTAACACGATTCTTTACACTTGACACAACTAGTATCGAAATTTGGAGCGTTGCACCAAGACACACTTTCCTTTGCACTGATTCAGAACGACTTATGATTTTATTATTGTCATTATTAACAGAATTTATGCATAAAACAGCATTAAATTCCATAGCTCAGCACAACGCGGGTATAAAACAAAACAATATTAACATGATAACATTATTATTCACAGAAATAATTAACGAGGGGTTGTTGTTGCATTGTAACTTTCAGATAAAAAGAGATGATAAAATATAGAGAGGGGATTTGTCAAATAATAATACACATTTGAACCTGTTTGGTCACTTTGTACAATCAATCACAGTGACTAAGCTAATACGTTTCATGGCAGACTGGTACTGCAGTGAATGCAGAAATTCAATGTCGGAAAAATGTAAATGGATATTTTGAAAGTATCTGTATCAAATGATAAATACAGAAATCTTCCTCAGGGGCGATATGAATGTAACACCCGAGGCATTGTTCCCTGCGTGCACGTACGTAGATGTAGGGTGTTGACATTTGGTAGGAAACACTGTATTGGGTTACTGCCTGCCGTGATTTAACATTGCCTTCCTTGATACAATTAAACCAAAAAATGCAAAAGGAGGTATTGTATTCTGCACACTGATATCAATTTGAACACGGTATTGTGTAGCTACAGGTTGCTCGCAGCTATGCTAGTACTAGGAAGTAGCAGAAAAGTGCATTATTATGGTAAGATTAGATACAGTGTGATAATCACGGAAACACAGTGGTATAATGAAACAGAGACATTCAGTTCTTTTCAATGTTTGGAGTGTCTGGTTATTTTAACATGTTCCACCATGTAGCTTCAATAAAGTCAATCTGGGTTAATGGGATGCTTCCTTTTTCTTTTCTTTTTCCCCCAGCTTTCCTCCTTGGCTCGCTTTACAATGGCTTCATCTAGTAGAGGAGTCTTCTCGTGTGCAAATCAGCTTTGCATCTTTCCCAGTTTTGTTTTGCCTTTCAATAGAACTTCCATCGATATTAGCCGTATTCTCATACGCCTGTTATTCCTCTATTGCACGCTCACAACAAATGACAGAAATGCCCAATGCTACATCAAATGTGACAAAATACATAGTAAAACACTTCAATATTCTCGTGAGTAAATGTCATTTAGTTAAACCCTTTGGCCAAAGCGTTATAAGTCTGCAGCCACGTCACAGCACGACCAGTAAGCAGATCCTAACACTACCTATGCAAATTCTCCTTTATCTCTGCTGGAGGGAGAATGACTGCAGTTGGTCCGTCCTGCACAGGAACATGAAATAACCTGCTACTTAAAAAAGTGGGGTGGGGAGGAGTTTGCAGTTTGCAGGTTCGGATTCCAAATCCAAAGGTCGGGTTTTCAGTAATGGGGTAAAAAAATGAGAATCGCCCTTTTTGAGGCTGATCCATGAAAATGCGCGGCTCAAAGGAACTCGCCAATTCGCGTCTGATTCGGATTTAGGCGGAAAATTCGCCATGTGCACCTAACGCTTCCAGTTAGATCTCACGAAATCACAAGTTGTAACCTTGTTACATGGACACAGAGAAGCAAGATAAAAATTGCACAATTTGTGTCAATTTTGCTCTAAATTTGCCTTAAAACATAACTCTCAGAATCCTTTGCAATATAAGCAGATTTGTTGGTCAGAGAGAGCAATCATAATTAGAACTCATTTTGTACCATTTTTTATGTTTTGTTAAAGCTGCTGACCAAGCAATATCCTACGGGTGTGTGTTTTTAATAAATCAGTTCTGTACTATGAGAAAATACTTGTAGCATTTAAAAAAACAAAAAACACTCTGAATTACATTTTTTATGTATTACAATGTAACAAGCCTTTTTTGTTTCTATAGCAACTATTTACAAAGTCACATCCCCTTCCTCTTCCGAAACAGGCTCTGGCACACCCCTTTTTGAGCCCCGCCCTCTCTCTAGCAGTGCACCAATTTTATCTAGAGACTGCCTGGTCACATTATCTCGCCCATAAAACTTTGCATCTTTGGTCCTCTTCTGCTGCACTGACAGCCATTTAGTGAACCCCCGAACCGAATCTTCGCCGATCGATCACAGGAGAACGGATCGATCGGCTACTTAGCTAATTACTTATCATGGTGTGGATTGTATTGATGCACATATTAAAGGGGGAAGGGAGGGGGGCGGCAGCTTGAACCTCAGCTTTAAGGATTTCATGCAAAGTGAAAGCTTTTCATCAGAAGGATTATCTATGAAAGCTTGGGCTTGTAGATAAACATATCCAACACAACAAGCCAACCCAATGTTATCCATCACTCCCACACAGGTGTTACACAGCCAGTTATAGCATTCTGCATCTCCATATACCAACAACACACTGCATCTATTGTTCCGCCTGGGTAGCAAAAATCCAACTGACAGCTGCTTAGGAAAAGCCATCTGTATATACTAAGCCCAATGGGGGAGGGGACAAGGCATACAAAATAGAGTTTAGGTTTGACAAGGCACCATTCAAGAATGACTTGACCTAATTATGAGAGACAGGTTTCAGCAGGTGCTCACCTATTATAACCAAGATAATATAATATTTCCTTATTGAAACTCAAGCTAGGTGCAGCACCATTATAAACGAACGAAATATATGTACAATAATCATTGTCTAATTTCCTGACGATGCAGCTGTATCGCTGCTCAATACTCATCACTTTCTATTAGCTGAATAAAAATGTTCGTTTGGTTTTCTAGAAAAATATCGATATTTTTCTTGCTGTCTCTTGAAAATTGATGACGGGATTTTAAGGAAATTTAGCTGATAACTGCAAGTTTGAACCATTATTACATATAAATAACCCCCAGCTATATTATAAGAGCAGCAGTGTGTCTGGTACATATTGGGATACTATAAATGTTTTTTGCACTAACAACTTTATTTCACATAAGCGCTTTTCTCCCCAAACATGTCACAATGACAGCCCAGCGTGCGGTACGCAGCACATAGGAATGTTACAGACAGTCCCTGCCCAGGTAAAGTGACTTATCCAAGGTCACAGGGAGCTGATACCGAGAATTGAACCAGGTGAACCAGCTGGATCCAAACTCATTGTGATTATCAGTCAGTGCGTTTACTCACTGAGCCGCTCCTTCACACGTGAAACAAACGTGAAACAAACGTGAAACAAACGTGAAACAAACGTGAAACAAACGTGAAACAAACGTGAAACAAACGTGAAACAAACGTGAAACAAACGGGATTCCTTTCATGATGCTTTATCAGGGACACAAGAAGTATAATTCTTCCTGCCCCTTATTAACATGTCACTTATTAAAATAGAAACTGCTACTTAATAAATGCATATTTAGGGTTTCTCTGCCGATTTTCATTGAAGTGTCCATATTGCAGCAACTTATACTATACAGGCGGTCCTCGGTTATCCAACAGAACCCGTTCTGGAAGTAGCGCTGGATAGTGAAACTATTGTAAAGTGCGTCCCATGTTAATCAGTGGCGGTGAGCGTCGGATAACGCATTCCGGCGTCGAAAAACGGCCCGTAGGGGTGCATGGTAAAGCGCTGGATACGCCATACGTTGTAAAGTGAAATGTTGGATAGCGAGGACGACCTGTATAGGGTTTAGTTACATGGCTGGCCTTATTAGGCACGCGGCGGCACGCCCACCTTGCGTCCTGGCGGCACATGCACGGCACTTCACCGCGATCTGCGGTCTGCAGGTACCTTTTTTTTTGCATGGGGGTGTGGCCAAAATGGGCCAGGTGGGTGTGGCCAGGATGGGGGGGCATGGCCATGAACTTTTGCAGAACGCGCAGAAATGCTGCTCAGCTTAAAAAAGTTTAATTTAGCAATACAAAAGCTGCGCAGAGATAGAGCCGCGCAGAGATGGAGCCGCGCAGCAATGGAGCCGTGCAGAGATGGAGCCGTGCAGAGATGGAGCCGCGCAGAGATGGAGCCGCGCAGAGATGGAGCCGTGTAGAGATGGAGCCGCCACGCAGAGATGGAGCCGCCACGCAGAGATGGAGCCGCCGCGCAGAGATGGAGCCGCTGCGCAGAGATGGAGCCGCTGCGCAGAGATGGAGCCGCCGCGCAGAGATGGAGCCGCCGCGCAGAGATGGAGCCGCCGCGCAGAGATGGAGCTGCCGCGCAGAGATGGAGCCGCGCAGAGATGGAGCTGCGTAGAGATGGAGCCGCCGCGCAGAGTTGGAGCCTCGCAGAGATGGAGCCGCGTAGAGATGGAGCCGCGCAGAGATAGAGCCGCGCAGAGAAGGAGCCGCGCAGAGATGGAGCCGCGCAGAGATGGAGCCGCGCAGAGATGGAGCCGCGCAGAGATGGAGCCGCGCAGAGATAGAGCCGCGATGGAGCCACGCAGAGATGGAGCCGCGCAGAGATGGAGCCGCGCAGAGATGGAGCCGCGCAGAGATGGAGCCGCGCAGAGATGGAGCCGCGCAGCGATGGAGCCGCGCAGAGATGGAGCCGCCATGCAGAGATGGAGCCGCCATGCAGAGCATCGCCTGATCTCTGTAGAATGTAATTATTCACATGGATGCCCTGCTGAGCGCTATTTGCTGCCGTGTGCTCCTGTAACCTTGCTTAGCATCTCCTAATCAAATGACTAATGCAGGTCAGCAGGGTGTTGGGTGGCTCCTTAGCTGCCTTTGTGTGTATCCACCCCTCTTACCCTGTTTATGCCAAGTTGCCGGCGATCTTCATTGGCTCCCTGGCGCACCACGTGACGCGTCGCCGCACGGGATCACCATCCTGTTGTAGCCCCTGCTGGCTGACGCGTCACAGTACGCACTGAGCCAGGGAGCGAGGAGGCACTGGGGACAGCCAGGGAGGAGGTAAGGGGCTGGTGAGAGGTGCGCACGCAGTCGCACGCGCCGCCGGCTGCAATGGGGACCTAGTCTTACGTGTGCGGTGCTGGGAGCAGACAAATGGGTCGAGAATAAGAGATAAAAGATGCGACGATGACCTTCTTCAAGATTTAGTGAAAGTGGACTTCAATAGCCCCCGTCAGGAACATGAGCCGAATAAGGAGCACTGAGAGAAGGTGACGCAGTGCGAGGATTGTCTCTTGTGGCGATTTTCTTCGGCACTCATGATGCAGAGAGAAGAAAATGGCGGCTTTTAGGGTCACACCCCATTATAATATTACAACTGTGATGCATTCCATCATACTACCTTACTCTATATATCCTAAAGTAGCTGTCCTGGCAATTTTTGGGCTCCAAATCGGCCATTGAAGCCTATGGGGATTGTTGGTCGAAAACATCCCGAACGGTCACTTAGGGCATATATAGAATTATCACCTCAATGTCACAATGGCCACTTTCAGCCCCCAATACATATCCCTTGGAGCCTCACTGGATTACTAGGTCACATACCAGGCTGCACCTTGCTAACACCCGACTCAGTGGCAGAATTACCACAGGTGTGGCCATTCCAGCTGCCCCAGGGCTCTCCTCTTTCTGTCACGCCACCCTCTTCCCCCGCCCCGCTAGGCTCTACCTCTAGGACCAAAGATAGGCCCCCGATCACTTCCCCAATCACTGCCCTGCGTAGGCTCCGTCACCAGGGCGCGCACCCACAGCTCGACAGATAGGCCCCCGGCGGCAGGGGAGGGGAACGATGGAGGGCAGAGAGAGGATGGTTTTTTTTTTTAAACTTTCGAAATCATCTAGTTCTGCCCCTGACCCTAATAGCAGCCCGAGAAACCCAATATGCTGTGAAATTCATTCGACTCACACGCCTTTAGGATATATTTCTCATTCTTCTAACAATGTCCTCGCCACAGTCCCACGGAACACGAGTTTTCCTTGAGATACTGTATTTCCCTCTTTGTTACAGTAGCCTCCGAGTTATTGATCATATCTTCATTTTAAAGACATTTCTCTTGTCCATATGTGCAAGTCACTTAATAAAATGCGTTGCAATGTGTAAAATAACAAGGCTGTTGATGTAAAGCTCTCAAATGGCCAGTGCTAGAATGAATATTTAATAGCTTATTGACACAAATTACAAATTGATGAGTTACATACGGTTCCAATAACACCGATATGGATGGGGGGGTTGAGATGTCTGTTTTTTCTCTGGAAAACAATTGATTACCAACCAGTTAAAACCAAGATGTCAAAAAAAACAAAAAAAAAAACAGCTCTCCAAAGAATTCACAAGATATTGGTAAATTCACTTTCAGGAAACAAGAGAAAAATGGATATTCTGTGTTTAGACTGGGTATGAATATTTGATGAGTCCGGCAAAGCGAGTGCATATCGGTGGATCCCAGTCGTTAGCCGACATTAGTGAGCGTTATCAAGTGCATTCTTTTTAACTCCTACGATGCCACAGCAGCATGAAAAGCGCTACCCGGCAAGTGTTCAGGATACAGCTATAGATTACATATGTGTAATAACACACACACACACACACACACACACACACACACACACACACACACACACACACACACACACACACACACACACACACACACACACACACACACACACACACACACACACACACACACGTGTGTGTAAGAGTGTGATGGGCTTGGGGCACACACTTAACAAGTATAGACCAGATTACAGGAGAGGGCGCAGCTATCAGAGTAGCTATAATGTTCTGTACAACAATAACAAAGGGACAAGAACGCCATAAATATGCCGGAAAATGTATTTTATTGGCCCAACTTTTCGGCTAGTCTCTGGCGCCTTTATCAAGAGAAACCGTGGGCCAATAAAAGACATTTTCTTGGCATATTTATGATGTGCCTATCCCTTTGTTAATATACATATACATATACACATATACATATATACATTGGGGGAAAGCTCCTGAAATGGGACTGAAATGTTGATGTATGGAATAAAAATATTTGTTTTTGATTATTCCCAGTCTATTTTCTATATATTATATTTACGCCCAGGCACGTTTGCCAGTTGTTATGCGAGAGCCGTCCCTTTTCATATAATATATATATATTAAAAAAGAAAAGGAAAAAGCGTATGCTCCATAGCATAAAAAGTATGGGCCTCTATGTACAGATGAAGAGGAAGTTGCCCCCACAAGGATTGCATTATTAAAAGCAGAATACGGCACGTTCAGCAGCCAGCTCGTTCCCGGCACGGTGGATGGATCAGTTCTCCCAGGTAAAGTAGATGCCGGTATTAATAAAGAATCCTCGGTAACCAGAAGCAAAACCGGAAGGCGTCCAAAGTCCTGGATGCAAAAGGATGAACTGGAAGTGGCTGTAAATCCCGATCTCCGCACGCGGAGTGCGCTGACGCCCGATCCGATAGCGTGATGACGTCAGTGCAGTAACCGGGCTACACAGATGTAGCAGATGTTATTGTCCCCAACGCCATGCGTTGCGTTGACGCTGGCGCATTACATAACAGTAGTGCTATTGAAAACATCGGTTAAGGAGATAACACGTGTTATTCACCGCATTATTGTGCGCGTTAACGCGTGCTACTAATGTCCGCTTCCTCCGCATACGTCCATTTTATTTTCAGTCAGTTTACGTACCTAAAATATGTTTTCTCCTTATTTTACTTTCAGAGGAACAGAATGAAAAGTCCAATCCAAGTCTCACAGGTTCCAACTTTGTGTACATTTTGCATTTGTTGTTGTTTTCATTCTAAATCTATATTTCCGGGTCATACTAATGAAACTAAGGGGCCAATTTATTCAAGTCTCCCGGCTGCAAAACGGAGGCAAACCAGTGCAAAAATCAGTGCAATGTTTCTCAAAGCGGGGGGAGTCCTATTGAATTAAATAACACACGTTCTGAAGTGTAAGACACATTCAACTGAGTGGTCTGTAAGATGCCCCCCGCAGCTGGAGAGTATCTCCTGACCCCGCAGGGATTAGTGGGGCCCTTACTGCTGGAGCTGTTTCTCTGTGCTGGGGATGATTTCAGCCCCATTCATTAAACGGAGCGGAAAACACTTCTCAAGCACTGGGAAGTGTCCACCCAACGTATTGAACAAGGGCCAAAGACCCTGCAAGCTCTACTTATTTTGTGGTGGTTTTCAATTACAGCCACATCATTATTGTAAGCGGATAAGAGGTTCTAAGCGGTGCACGGAATCAGTGTTTATTCTGTTAAAACGCCGCGCTGTAAACGTGCAGGAGAGCATGTTAGTAACTTCTCTCTCTGGCCGCGGGGTGCAAAGGAAACGAGTACATTCAGCATGAGTTTGT
The DNA here is from genome assembly GCF_040206685.1 of Ascaphus truei. Taxonomy (NCBI): domain Eukaryota; kingdom Metazoa; phylum Chordata; class Amphibia; order Anura; family Ascaphidae; genus Ascaphus; species Ascaphus truei. Next base: position 3,357,760 of record NC_134497.1, read on the forward strand.
TTCTTCACTTGAGCTGAACAAAATAAACAAGTAAAAAAAGCAACAGCCCGATGCTCAGAAACAGGACCGGCAAAGATAGGGGGGCAAAAAATATGTACTTCTAAAAGTGGGGTGCCCTGGTTATTTTAGGAGTTCTGCCTTTCCCACAATCCCTAGAAAATGTATTTATTTATTTATTTATGAAATATTTTACCAGGAAGTGATACAGTGAGAGTTACCTCTCGTTTTCAAGTATGTCCTGGGCACAGAGTTAAGACAAATAATACATGGTTACAAATACAGTTACATAAATGAACAAGGTATACATTATATACAAGACATTGCATGCACAGTTAAAGGTAATATATATTATGGGCGTATGAAACAGTTACAAACCAGATTAAAATGTGAGACAGCCTTAGATTTGACAGAACTTAAACGGGTGGTGGATGTGAGAGTCTCTGGTAGACTGTTCCAGTTTTGGGGTCCTCGGTAAGAGAAGGAGAAACAGCCGGATACTTTGTTGAGCCTTGGGACCATGAACAGTCTTTTGGAGTCTGATCTCAGGTGATAAGTGCTGCGTGTGGTAGGGGTGAGGAGCTTGTTCAGATAGGCGGGTAACTTGCCCATAAAGAATTTAAAGGCAAGACAGGAAAGGTGAACTTTGCGCCTAGACTTTAGTGATGACCAATCTAGTTCTTTGAGCATTTCGCAGTGATGTGTGTTGTAGTTGCATCGGAGAACAAAACAACAAATTGAATTGTAGAGGGTGTCAAGTTTGCTTAGGTGGGTTTGGGGTGCTGAGCCATATACTATGTCTCCATAGTCAATAATTGGCATTAGCATCTGCTGTGCGATACACTTTCTGACCAGGAGACTTAGGGAGGATTTGTTCCTTTAAAGTACCCCAAGTTTGGCATAGGTCTTGGTTGTCAGGGTATCAATGTGCATTCCAAATGTTAAGTGGGAGTGAAACCATAAGCCCAGGTATTTAAAACTAGTGACAGGGGTTAGGGTGGTGTTAGCGTTGGTTCTGATCAGGAGCTCAGTCACTGGAAGCTTTAAAAATTTAGTCTTGGTCCCAAATACCATTGTTACAGTCTTGTCAGTGTTTAAAAACACTTTGTTTTGGGAAATCCAGTTTTCAAGTCTCAAAAAGTCAGACTGAAGTATGTGTTCAAGGTCAGAGAGGCTGTGGCTGTGTGCATATAGGATTGTGTCATCTTCATACATGTGTATTGAGGCTTCCTTACAAGCTGTGGGAAAATCATTAATGAACACTGAGAAGAGTAGGGGCCCCAGAACAGAGCCTTGCGGGACACCACAGGTGATATCCAGGGGGTTGGAGTTAGAGCCTGAGATGGACACATGTTGGGATCTTCCTGATAGGTAGGACTGAAACCAGTTTAAAGCATGCTTCCCTATTCCAGAGCTCTGGAGTTTGTTAAGCAGGATAGCATGATCAACAGTATCAAAAGCCTTTGCAAAATCTAGGAATACTGCACCAGTGAGTTGTCCCCGTTCCATTCCACCGTGGAGTGTTTGGGACGAAAGCCAGATTGGAATTGGCTAGGGAAATTTGTCTTGTTATAGTAATCGCTTAATTGGGAGTGGACACATTTTCCATGACTTTGGATAGTATTGGGAGAAGAGAGATTGGCCTGTAGTTTGAGACAATGTTTTTGTCCCAACTTTTGAAGATTGGGACAACTCTGGCAGTTTTCCAGGTCTTAGGGATATGGCCTGCAGACAGGATAGAGTTGACTATGGAAGCAATTGGTTTGGCAATGGCTGGGGCACCAAGTCGCAGGAACCTAGATTGTAGTAAGTCAGGTCCACATTGGCTGCTTAGTTTTAGTTTGAGGAGCGCTTGTATAATCTCCTCTTCAGATACTGGGCCAAATTGAAAATTGTGGGCAGTGTTGGGAGGGGGTGGGAATATAGGGGTACTCCCAGGATGAGATTCAGATTTGTGGTTTGGGCTGCGTTTCGCTAATAAGTTAGTGGCACACCCCACAAAGTAATCATTGAATGCATTTGCAATGTCAGAAAATACAAACGGGCACACAATGTACAGTATCGGGCTTCAGATACATCAAAATGTATCAATATTTTAGTTATGTAAAGGAGCAATCCAAGCTAGGATTAAATATGATTAAGCAGGGGGTCTCCGGAGCACGACCCCATTCATTTTAGCTCCGGGACTCCCTGTTTCCGGAGATACTTACTTTATATAGGGGGTGGCTGTAGCCGCTCCGGCTGATTGGCTGGGGTTTAAAGCTCCCCCGTGACGCATGCCGATGGGAACCTGAGCCTGATGTCGTCGCGGCTTCCTATTGCCTCATATGGCGCGGGAGCTTACTAACGCAACCGTTCCTTGATCCCCGCAGTGCCAGCTACCCACCCGGAGCGGCTACCAGCACACCCTATGGTCTGTATCTCCAGAAGCAGGCGGTCCCCAGAGCTCAAATTATTGGGGTTCAGCTCCAGATACCCCCTGCTTCAATCCAGTGTAAAAAAAAAATCAGTTCAGTATTTAAAGCATATATAAATATTAAAAGTCACAAAATATATTAATATTTGCCCCCCAAAAAATGTAAGGTGTCACTCAGATATATATATATATATATATATATATATATATATATATATATATATATATATTAGCCTATTAAACGCGCCAGTGTCCTCAGTTGTCTCGTATCCTAGGCAGGACTGCCCATTTAAGTATAATAATCACACAAAGGTGTGTAACAATACAAAAGAACAAGGTCAAACAAACACGGAATGTAACTGCCATGTATGTTCTGCTGTGGATGCGTGTAACGTGGGTTAATGCATGCTTCCCTTGCCCTATTGAAACCATAGGTAATTGGCTAATGCATGTGGTGTAATGTATCTCCTTCACTAACTGTTACCCAGCATGCAAGGTCATGCAGCGAGCAAGACCATCTATTAGGTCAGCGACTTCATCAAGAACTTTGACCTGAAGAAATGGTTCCCTAATCCTACTGGAGATTAAAGTCCTGGTGCTTATAAAAGACGTCAAAGACGTCATGGCTGCTTATTGTATGCACATACTGTACACGTGTGTTACATGCATGCCATTGTTGTTTACTGTATACTTTCACGTGTAACGATTTACAGAATGAACATTCGGACGTTTGGAGACCTGGGATAATAATTACACTGTAGGTACAGGTTCCTGACATAGAAAGAACTGTCAATAATGGGATGAACGGGATGGCTGCCATGAATCTAAAAGCTGTCTCACATTTTAATCTGGTCTGTAACTGCTACATACGCCCATAACATATATTATCTGTAACTGTGCATGCAATGTCTTGTATATAATGTATAACCCTGCTCACTCATTGTTACTATGTCATTGTAACCATGTATTGTCATTATAACTCTGTGCCCAGGACATGTGTGAGAACGAGAGGTAGCTCTCACTGTATTACTTCCTGGTAACACCTGGTATAAATAAATGAATAAATGAAGTGCTTACATTCTGAGTAGTTGATAATGAATGGCTGGTAGGGTAAATGGGTGCATATAATGGAGAGAACGCTTGCATTGACCCCGGTGGTGCTGGGGTGGCCAACTCCAATCGAAGACTGAGCCACTGATTGAGCCACCTGTGCTGAAGCAGGGATATCCTGAAAACCTGAGCAGCTGGGGGCCCGTGTGGACTGGAGTGGTCACTCCTGCAGTATCTATTTTGTGTTATTACAAGTCAACCAGTTTTTTGTTTATGCCATGAATAATGCAGAAGAGGACAGAAGGAGATGCACACGTTATACAACGTACGTCAAACCAATCCTCTCCCAACTCATCCCACTGCTCAACGTGACCAGTCTTCCAAACGAAAAGCTGACGCAATGGAATTTGTGTTCTGTGACAAACTGTGTGCTTCTCTGCACTGGTGGTGCATCATGGGAAACATGGAGATTCACCCAATG
>NC_134497.1:3361903-3409145 GCF_040206685.1 Ascaphus truei
CACAGGTCCCTGCCCCGTGGAGCTTACAATCTATGTTGTTGGTGCCTGAGGCACAGGGAGATAAGGTCAGATTTTCAGGATATCCCAGCTTCAGCACAGGTGGCTCAAAGACTGAGCCTATGATTGAGCCACCCGTGCTGAAGCAGGGATATCCTTAAAAACCTGACATGTTGGTACATCTCATGTTGAGGACAGGAGTTGGCCTCCCCTCATATATGCACTCTGACTTTTTAATATTGTCATTGTGTTCCCCCCTTCCTATTTCTGTACCCCAAATATAGCCCCCTAAAAAATCTCTACAAATCAACAGTTATAAGAAAAATATCTAAATTTAAAAACTTATTGGAATAATTTTTTTTTTTGTTGTTTCAAACAGATTTTTATTTATTTTTCAGTAATAATCAGGGTGGTAAAATGTTATTTTTATTGGATCGTCTGACATTCACGTATTCATCGTGCTGCACATTTATCTTTTTGACTAATTAAGCCATCAGAATTACTTTCCACAAAGCAACAAAGACAATTTGCCTGTAGACATAACTCATTCTTCTCACAAGAGATTAGGAAATGTTTGATAAAAAAACCCTCCGTACCATCTGATTCCTGTGGGAACATTGAAAGGTAAAAAAAATACTCAAACTTTAAGTGCCGATCAATTACATTGCACTCATTATAACAAGTTACTGCCACCGGCCTCTGTTATTAGGAGGGATTTGCGAAAAAGGCTCTAAAATAGTAAATCAGGAATTGTGTGTCATATGTGGACACTGCACGTTATGACATTCATTAGATTGCCAGATGATTTCATTTTCCCTTGTAAATCCATAATATAGTAAGTGGCTCAGAACAACGGAACATAAAAAATGTTTAAAAAATGAAATGTATTTATAAAAATGTTTTACGCGGAAGTAATACACTGAGTTACCACGCGCGTTTCCACGCAGGTCCTGGGCACAGGTCCCGATGAGCATTTTTCGGAGAATTCTATAAATATATATGGTTAGGACACTGCAGCGTTGCAGGTTTTGCGATACAATGTATTTGAATGTAGCACAGTATGTTGTAGATACCACATCTGTACATTATACTGCTGTATATTCTTCCTTCTTTACAATGTCTAAATGTGCCAATACTGTACATACTTGAATATAACTATTAGAAATGGTGTTTGCAGCAGGCTGTGCCCGCATATCTGTGTTTGCCTTTTGAAGGTTCTAGGTTGCATTTGCTAATTCTTTAAATGATTCTGCGTGTTCATCTGAATGCAATGTATGAGAGCTACTTCTCTCTAGGAAATCCAGAGCAGAACAACCGCAGATTCTAAAATACAAAAAAAATCGTCACAAGTCCCTGCCCCGCAGAGCTTACAATCTATTTTTGGTGCCCGAGGCACAGGGAGATAAAGTAACTTGCCCAAGATCACAAGGAGCCGACACCTGAGTTACTGAGCAATGTCTTATGTTAGTAAATAAGCTAAAAGAATTCTTGAAAATCTAAACACGGGCTGGATTCAATAATAAGGGAGAATATTTTTTAGAATATTCAGTCATTGTGGAAGGAATAGCATTAATGCGTCAGCAGTAACACATACCCCTATTACTCTAGTCGAACGGTAGGTAACGACCTCCTGTGCATCCTTGATGTCCACTTTTTAAAAAAAACCCACAACATAGTGAGCGTTAGCGCGTACTTAAACTCAAATGGTTAAAAGGATAAAGTGATGATAAAGTAGGAAGAACCGGTAAAAGTGATTTGTACGACATGCTATTCACCTTTAGCTCTGCCATTACCTGTTTTGTTCTCCGTTGACCCTGTGTCGGGATTAATGAAGAACTTTATTTTGATTGCCGTTATTTTGACATTCCAAGAGTTTTTTTCCTGGACATGCTCAGTTTTAAATCAACCTTATAGGTAAATAGGACGAGACAGTTTGTAACGGTCTGCGGCCCGCGGAATGCAGAGGGGTATTTAAGCAGGAAACATCTCTGATGAAAGAAACTTTCATTCATTAAGGACTCTGCCACTCAATAATAAATAAACGGGCGGTTAAAACAAGGCCTATGTTCTCTCTATCGCCTTCCAACATATTTACTAGTCATTTCTATCTTTAAATATCTTATTTTTAAATCTCCAAATCTTCTAGATGGTCAGAAACGATCTAACAATTTTTACTAATAAATATTTAATACTTAAGATATTTTATAACAGTGTGAGATGTACTTATCAATTATATATATATTTATATAATTGATAAGTACATCTCACACTGTTATAAAATATCTTAAGTATTAAATATTTATTAGTAAAAATTGTTAGATCGTTTCTGACCATCTAGAAGATTTGGAGATTTAAAAAAATAATAATAATATATATATATATATGTAACGGGTGTTCCCTCTGGTCTGACCCACCCAATCTCACATTGGCCCCTGTGGTCTATCCAGCCCTCATTACATGTTCGTGTCTGGTGGTGCACCTGTAGGCAACAGGACTCCTGAGTCTCCCACATGATGGTATTAGGGGATGTCAAGCCAGATAGGCAGCTGAGGTAGTGGGTGCGAGTCCTACCTATATCATGTGCAGCGCCTCCACCTCACCAGGATCTATGCCTCCGCAGGTAGATGGTCCTGATGAGGAACTCCTTCTTTGTGGTGAGGGCCCCAGGAGAGTAATTGCAGACTCACACCATGGGGTTCTCGTTGAACAAGTCATCTGTATTGTGCATGGTGATATGGGCCAGCTGCCCCTCACAGTCAGTGCTTCAGCCGCACATTGCTCCGTGCTCCCTTTTAAAAGGTACGCCCTCCCAATGGAGTGGGATCCCCTCTCCCCGTAGGGAGATCACCCCTGTGCCAGGTCCCTGGACACGGTTGGCCTTCTCTGGCTGGATATAGAATGGTGCCACTAGTTACTGCACTAGTGGGCACCTCAGAACTTGCTGCTTCACCTTCACCTTGCAGCATCAACCTGCAGCAACCACACTAACTTTAGGCAGTGCAGTGCCTTAAATACCTCAGGAGGCAGGCACATCCCTGATGTCACTAACCGTGGACTCAGAGCATGTAGCCACTCCCATCCATACATAGGGCACCTCACCAGGGTGTGAGGGCAAACCTCCATGATTACTGCTGGCATTCCTGTAACTTACCAGGTTTTTGCTGCCAGCAGGAGAGATGACTGTAGACATTGTTATGCGTGGCTACATATATATATCCACATACTAGGAGGCGGAACTAGAGGGGGTGAGCAGGGCAGCTTCCCTGGGGGGCAATTTTTGGGGGTGTATTTGGATCCGCAGCGGATCGAACGGTTCCTTTGGTCCATGGTCCTTTGCGTTTTGTGGATTTATTTGAATTATTATTGCCAGTACAATCAGCGGGTCCCGCCGCCCGGGGACAGGTTTGTAGAATCCAATCCACAGATTCAGCAATCGGATTTTTAAGAATCAGATTCGGATTTTTAGGAATTTTAGGAGATACAACAGATTGTATCCAATGGCGGTTTGGAAAGAATCTGTGCGGCGGCCGGACACATTGTTACGTTTCCCGCCGGATATAAACCACTTCATTATAAATCTGAATACCCTAAATTGTTCGCTTGCAGGGAGGCAGAGCTCGGCCCAAAAAGAGGACGAAAAGTAGAAGGTGAGTAGGGAAGGTAACAAAAAAAGAGGGATACAAATCCTTTGGCTATTTCGATCTGTAGGTAGCTATCACCAATTATGTAGCATAGCTCCCGTAATGCGAACATCGCCCTGAATACGCGGGGAACGACCGCTGTGCACGCCCAGCGTAAATACATGTCACAGAATAGGGAAATATTAATCCACACTGACTGATTTGACATTACAAAACAAATACCTTTTTCGACAATAATTCGGATAGAAATAAAATGTAAGAGGAGACGGTGAGAGGGAACAATAAAGGGCGTACCATGGGAGGTCGCGCTCAGCCAGTGCTATAGAAAGTGCGCTGGGGGAGGCGGCTATAACGGTCTGCTCAGTTTATCACAGCTGGAAATAAGCAGAAGACCTATTATTACAGCAAATACCGTAGCATAGCCTTATACAAGGGGGAGGGGAGGCACATTTGTCTGGAGTATAATTAAAATGTATGGGTCCAGGATTAGGTCAGAAATAGAAGCATCAGGTAGTGAGGGTTAAAAGAGTTTTATTAGACACCTTGAGACACAGTCAGTCCTTAAATTGTGTAGATGTGACCCAAAGAACTAGATTGCTCATCACTTGAGTCTAGGCGCAAAGTTCATCTCTCCTGTCTTGCCTTCAAATACTTTGTGGGCAAGCTACCCAGCTACCTGAACAAGCTCCTCACCCCTACCACACGCAGCACCTATCACCTGAGATCAGACTCCAAACGACTGTTCATGGTCCCAAGGCTCAACAAAGTATCCGGCCGTTCCTCCTCCTCTTACCGTGCACCCCAAAACTGGAACAGTCTACCGGGGACTCTCACAGCCGCCACCAGTCTAAGTTCTTTCATAACTAAGGCTGTCTCACATTTTAATCTGGTCAGTAACTGTTACATACGCCTATAATATATATTACCTGTAACTGTTACATACGCCTATAATATATATTACCTGTAACTGTTACATACGCCTATAATATATATTATCTCTAAGGCTGCGTCCATAGTACTGCAGCCGTGCGGAGGCGTGTCGGGGGGGGAGGGGCCTGTGACATCACGGAGCTGGTTCGCCCTCATTGGGCGAACCGCTCACATGACCGGCCCTGCGCACCCGTGAGCACGAAAATCTATAAGTTGAATAAGACCTACGCTTCCGCACGCTTGCGGAAGCGTGTGCGAGCCCCTGCTAAAGCCTCTCTCATTGTGGCTGCAGGGGCTCCCTGAGAAGCGTCACCGCGCCTCAGCACGGGTCAGCGCCTAAGCGCTGACCCTGGACGCAGCCTAACTGTGCATGCAATGTCTTGTATAATAATGTATAACCTGTGCTCATTTAATGTAACCATGTATTGTTATCATACCTCTGTGCCCGGGACATACTCTGAAACGAGAGGAAACTCGCAATGTATTACTTCCTGCTAAAACTTTTTTTCTAAATTATTAATAAAATAAATACATTTCAAGGTCCTTTTGCTTATCCAGGTCAGTGTGCGCAGTCACCTTACATCGGCCATGCTGTTTTCCTGCGTGTCTGTTTGCGCTGAACGAGAGCGCTATGGGGTTCTATGTGCAAGATTATGCATAGCGGTGACCAGGCAAGGGGCTTCACTCTACACCAGGGGTGGGCAACTGCAGTCCTCAAGGGCCACCAACAGGTCAGGTTTTCAGGATATCCCTGCTTCAGCAGTCAAAGACTGAGCCACTGATTGAGCTACCTGTGCGGAGGCTGGGATATCCTTAAAACCTGACTGAGTCACCTGTGCTGGAGCAGGAATATCCTGAAAACCTGACCTGTTGGTAGCCCTTGGGACTGGAGTTGCCCCCCCCCCCCTGCGCTAAACAGTGAAGCATACGAATACTCGGAGAGATTAGCGGTTTCATCCCGAGAGCGACTACGGGACAGCACTTCTACCAGTGAGCCTCTTCGGGCAAAGAATTGGCAGAGTTGAATCAATCCCACTTTTCGGTTTGGTTTTGGGGCACACATTTCTAAATTATGGAGCGCAATAATAGAATTTAGCCAATTTACAGACTCGGGTTGTGGGAGTGTGGGGTTTGAGCTGCCATATTCCCACAATGCGCGCACGCACATCCCAAGCTCGCAAACTCTTAACACTTCCAGAAAATTCTTTGGATAGTTTTCTTTCATTTTTACCTGATCTGATATAAAGTCTGGATGTCAATTCTAAAATGTACAGGTAACTTCTTTTTGTTTTTATTATCTTGTTCTGTGTTTGTAAAGTTATTATGCTGCCATCGTTAGATAAACATCGAACAAAGATAAATAATACATTTTGTTAGAGGATATACAGTACAGGTGTTATTTTAAAGTTGCATTTTGTAAAAAAAAAAAAAAAACAACAAAAAAACACTGATAAATTAGCCCCACTTTATAGGAACCGCTCCCAGCGGCACTTAAAAAAATATCTTCTTTTTATTTTAATATATGCAGCCTTTGATTACATATAATTAAAAGCTAATTACCTAAGCTGCCGATCGATCCATTCTCCTTTAACCGGTCAGCAAAGATCCTGCTTCCCAGGGTTCACTAAATGGCCGCCTTTCAGTTTCAATCAATCCTTCAGTCAGTGTAACACAGCAGCTACAATCTATTCTTATATTACTAAGGCATCATTATTTATTGTTACAGTTTGCAGGTTAAACTGCTGGGAACATTGGCAGCAAATGATCCCAAACAGGAAAGTGTTGCAAAGATCTTGCACTGCTGGGGAGGTGGGTTAAAGCCTGCTATAGGAATCACAGGATGCTCAGTATATTAAAACTAATTAAAATGACCATAAATCAGCAATCCAGGCTACCGTAAAAAAATATATATATATGTTTCCCTTTAATAAGTTGCCGATCAATCCGTTCTCCTGTGATCGATCAGCAAATGTTCGGCTCTGGAGTTCACTAAATGTCAGCACAGTATTGACTCAGTATCTGTGACTTTGTAAATGGTTGCGATAGAAACAAAAAAGGCTTGTTACATTATAAGACATTAAAAATGTAATTCAGAGTTCTTTTAAAAACAAAAAATGCTACAAGTATTTTCTCATAGTACAGAATGGATTTATTAAAAAAAACAACACAAGTAGGATATTGTTTGGTCTGCAGCTTTAAGAGTTGAATTTAAAAAAACAAAGTGTAGTAAGTATTATCTAATACTACAAAACTGATTTATTTTATTTTTTAAATAACACACGTGGGAAATTGCTTGGATTTCTCCTTTAAACAAATCCGTTCCAGTAATTTGTTCTAATTCCTGATTTTCCTGCTAACGCAAACGTACAAAAATGATGTCATTTGATTAGGAAAATGAACAAAAGGCGATCACAATTCCTTTGCCGCTCCCAAATATTTCCTTGACACATATTTCCGCGATTATGGTTGGAATACATTGCAGGTGAACAGGTTCCTTCAATTGGTTCTGCTGTAGGTGAAATATGTTCCCCGTGAATGATTGAGCGGTGTGATGTCTTCAGCTGATAGGCACTCCCAATAAGCAGATAAGATGTCTGGTTTCATCAGTCTGCGTCTCTGACCTTCTCCTAACTTGCTACCGCAGCTGTTGACTCCTGTGAGAAGATTTTCAAGATGAAACAGACGAGGTCAGGTGCTCGCCCCCCATCAACTGTAAATATTGGGGCAGCACATTTTAGAATAACAGGCAGAACCGGAGCAGGACACTGTCATTTCTAACCAGATACATTAAGTATCTATTTTACCAATGTAGGGTACAGAGTGCACACGGGACTATCTCTGCATAACTGTTCAGTTAGGATGCTGCCCATCGGCTGGTTTAGCTTACACAACTAGACCTGCAGTGGTTGTGGGTTCTATCCTGCTGGCACCAGTACACCATTCCAGTTATTAAGTAGGTGCCGTGGGACTCCTTTAAATATACTTTGTATAGCCCTTAGCGTATCTCCCAGCCCGGTACCTCCGGTATGCACTCCTTTATCAGCACCCTAAATATATACACAACTGGAGGCGCTACTGAATTAAAAGCCTCTCCCCCTCTGCCTCAATAAAATTCTACAACTGGTCTCCTTTCATGTGTTGCTTGAATAGCGCTAACAGTGTCCGCAGTGCTGTACAGATTCTTTTATGCAGGCCCTGTCCTGCTTACATTCTATTACCTGGTGCCTGAGGCACAGGGAGATAAAGTGATTTGCCCCAGGTCCCAAGGAGCTGACTCCGGGAATTGAACCAGGTTCCCCTTTACTCACTGAGCCCCTCCATTAATGAAATCATTCTTTAGCAGCTATTAGCTGTATGCCACTTCATGTGTTGTGCGAATAACATTTTATTTTGAATATTAGTTGAAAAATACATTTCTAACATATTGAAAATGCTTTAAAACGACTGGTAGACAAAGCAAATATTAACCATTTCAAAGACAACATATGTACCATTGCTATACATCAGGGGTGCTCAACTCCAGTCCACATAACCCCCCAACAGGTTAGGTTTTCAGGATATCCCAGCTTCAGCACAGGTGGCTCAATCAGCGGCTCAGTCAAAGACTGAGCCGCTGATTGAGCCACCTGTGCTGAAGGAGGGACTGATTGAGCCACCTGTGCTGAAGCAGGGACTGATTAAGCCACCTGTGCAGAAGCTGGGACTGATTGAGCCACCTGTGCTGAAGCAGGGACTGATTGAGCCATCTGTGCAGAAGCTGGGACTGATTGAGCCACCTGTGCTGAAGCTGGGACATCCTAAAAACCTGACCTGTTTCTTGCAGCAACTGTAGCATGTAAAGATTCCAATTCGTTTCAAAAGACGGCGCAGCTGCCGTGTAGTTTCACTGGTAACCCTCTTACTGTAGTGCACATTAGTTGGCACCACCTTGTTTCCTGTTCTCCTCTGGAATCTCCCTACATGCGCTTCATCCCCTTGCTCCCATTTTGCATGCAGTAGCATGTCCAATTGCTTAACTCCCCCAATTCACTTAAGGTAATCGACATTTTCACAGTCTCAGCTGGCTTTCCATTCAACCCACCACTAGCCAACTGCAGTTTCTGCGCGATAGTGCGCTCAGATTGGCCCTACTGCCGCTTAATGAACAAACCACCATAGTCTCGCCCTGCTGAGAATTGTCCATTTCTTCTCATACGCTTCGAGCAGAACTGGGTATGGCTAAGGCCCCGCTCCCTCAGTCAGCGCAACCGCACTGCATGCAGGCAAGAGGCACAGACGCTATCTGCGGTCTGTAGGGAGCGGGAGCCGGAGCGGGGGGGGGGGGGGAAATGGTTTGAACGGAGGGTCCGTCCGTTCGTACCCCCCTCCCCTCCTCCGGTGTGCAGGAGCCCGGAGATACGATCATGCTCTGGCACAAAAAAAAAAAAAACAAGCCATGACACACAGCTCAACAGGCCGCCTCCCTACGAGCTCCTTCCCTGCTCCCCTGCTTACCTCCTCATTGGCTCACACGCGCACCGCGTGACGCGTCAACGCTCCAGAACACCTTCTTCTGGTAGCGCTGGCCGGCTGACGCGTCACAGCACGTAGTAAGCCACGGAGGGAGGAGGCAGCTTGGACCAACGGATTGCAGGTAAGGGGCTGGTGGCGCACGCGGCCGCACGCGCCACCGGACACAGCGGGACCAAGCCCTAAGGCTTCACTGGCTGTGCTTATTGGCACGGTTTGTGGGCAAACAACAGTTTGCTCCCACCTTAGCAATGTCCCCATTAAGTCACAGCCAACACATCACTTCTATGCTACTAATTGACCCTCATAGATTCTTTGCAGCATTTTATTTCGAACACTCACCAGTATTACAATCTAACTGCCCTTACAGTGTTTCCTCTTTCATCACTGACAGTTCATGGCTGCGGTTCTAGCCAATCTCTTTGATCATATCTGCTAGGTTCCTCAGTGATTCATCCGTCGCGATTTCTTGTTTGATTCTTTGCAGTTGGTGGTTAGCTACAGGTATGGACTTTACCATTAGATCGACATACTGTAAGCTTGCATCTATTGTTGAGGGGTCCTCACTGTGCATCGTGCCCTCTGGACAGTGCATCAACTGTAAACATGAAAATCATACTTCTGCAATTGTTGAACCTTTAATAAAGCTGCCGTGGGCTTGTGATCTGTTTCTATTTCCCCTGTCTGCCCAACATTGATTAAATAGTTCCCAGGCAAACGCTATTCCTAAAACCTCCTCCTCAATCTGTGAATACCTGGTTTCCACATCAGTCAATTATCTGGAGACAGAAGCCATGAGTTGCCAACAACCATAGTAATGCATCTGCTGAAATGTTAATAGTCCTTTTTAAGTGTATAAACGTCAACGCGGATTCTCTCTGCCTTGGAACCCATTGTCTCGGGAGACACGGACTAACACACCCGTGATCATCGCGCCAAACAGAACAGAGTTAATAAAATGGAATTTATTGGAAAAAAGGTATCCACACTGTTAAAGTACATAAATACACACACTCCCAACTGGGGTAACTGGGAGTACCCTATACACCTAGGCATGCGGACCCCCGTGAGGAAGTTATCCCCGCTCTTCTCCCACACAGTGTGAAGCCGTCACCGCTTCAAAACCCAACCAGCTGACACTCAGGTGCACAGAACTCTGGGACCTGTAACTGCCACTGACTGACTGGCCGGGACTGCCACTGACTGACTGGCTGGGACTGCCACTGACTGACTGACTGGGACTGCCACTGACTGACTGGCTGGGACTGGCTGGGACTGCCACTGACTGACTGGCTGGGACTGCCACTGACTGACTGACTGGGACTGCCACTGACTGATTGGCTGGGACTGCCACTGACTGACAGTCCGGGACTGCCACTGACTGACTGGCTGGGACTGCCACTGACTGACTGACTGGGACTGCCACTGACTGATTGGCTGGGACTGCCACTGACTGACAGTCCGGGACTGCCACTGACTGACTGTCCGGGACTGCCACTGACTGACTGTCCGGGACTGCCACTGACTGACTGACTGGGACTGCCACTGACTGACTGGCTGGGACTGCCGCTGACTGACTGGCTGGGACTGCCGCTGACTGACTGGCTGGGACTGCCACTGACTGACTGGCTGGGACTGCCACTGACTGACTGTCCGGGACTGCCACTGACTGACTGGCTGGGACTGCCACTGACTGACTGGCTGGGACTGCCACTGACTGACTGACTGGGACTGCCACTGACTGATTGGCTGGGACTGCCACTGACTGACAGTCCGGGACTGCCACTGACTGACTGGCTGGGACTGCCACTGACTGACAGTCCGGGACTGCCACTGACTGACTGTCCGGGACTGCCACTGACTGACTGTCCGGGACTGCCACTGACTGACTGACTGGGACTGCCACTGACTGACTGGCCGGGACTGACACTGACTGACTGACTGGGACTGCCACTGACTGACTGGCTGGGACTGCCACTGACTGACTGGCTGGGACTGCCACTGACTGACTGACTGGGACTGCCACTGACTGACTGGCTGGGACTGCCACTGACTGACTGGCTGGGACTGGCTGGGACTGCCACTGACTGACTGGCTGGGACTGCCACTGACTGACTGACTGGGACTGCCACTGACTGATTGGCTGGGACTGCCACTGACTGACAGTCCGGGACTGCCACTGACTGACTGGCTGGGACTGCCACTGACTGACTGACTGGGACTGCCACTGACTGATTGGCTGGGACTGCCACTGACTGACAGTCCGGGACTGCCACTGACTGACTGTCCGGGACTGCCACTGACTGACTGTCCGGGACTGCCACTGACTGACTGACTGGGACTGCCACTGACTGACTGGCCGGGACTGACACTGACTGACTGACTGGGACTGCCACTGACTGACTGGCTGGGACTGCCGCTGACTGACTGGCTGGGACTGCCACTGACTGACTGGCTGGGACTGCCACTGACTGACTGACTGGGACTGCCACTGACTGACTGGCCGGGACTGACACTGACTGACTGACTGGGACTGCCACTGACTGACTGGCTGGGACTGCCGCTGACTGACTGGCTGGGACTGCCACTGACTGACTGGCTGGGACTGCCACTGACTGACTGTCCGGGACTGCCACTGACTGACTGGCTGGGACTGCCACTGACTGACTGGCTGGGACTGCCACTGACTGACTGACTGGGACTGCCACTGACTGATTGGCTGGGACTGCCACTGACTGACAGTCCGGGACTGCCACTGACTGACTGGCTGGGACTGCCACTGACTGACAGTCCGGGACTGCCACTGACTGACTGTCCGGGACTGCCACTGACTGACTGTCCGGGACTGCCACTGACTGACTGACTGGGACTGCCACTGACTGACTGGCCGGGACTGCCACTGACTGACTGACTGGGACTGCCACTGACTGACTGGCTGGGACTGCCGCTGACTGACTGGCTGGGACTGCCACTGACTGACTGGCTGGGACTGCCACTGACTGACTGACTGGGACTGCCACTGACTGACTGGCCGGGACTGACACTGACTGACTGACTGGGACTGCCACTGACTGACTGGCTGGGACTGCCGCTGACTGACTGGCTGGGACTGCCACTGACTGACTGGCTGGGACTGCCACTGACTGACTGTCCGGGACTGCCACTGACTGACTGGCTGGGACTGCCACTGACTGACTGGCTGGGACTGCCGCTGACTGACTGGCCGGGACTGCCACTGACTGACTGGCCGGGACTGCCACTGACTGACTGACTGGGACTGCCACTGACTGACTGTCCGGGACTGCCACTGGCTGACTGGCTGGGACTGCCACTGACTGACTGGCTGGGACTGCCACTGGCTGACTGGCTGGGACTGCCACTGACTGACTGGCCGGGACTGCCACTGACTGACTGGCTGGGACTGCCACTGACTGACTGTCCGGGACTGCCACTGGCTGACTGGCTGGGACTGCCACTGACTGACTGGCTGGGACTGCCGCTGACTGACTGGCTGGGACTGCCACTGACTGACTGGCCGGGACTGCCACTGACTGACTGACTGGGACTGCCACTGACTGACTGGCTGGGACTGCCACTGACTGACTGAGACTGCCACTGACTGACTGTCCGGGACTGCCACTGACTGACTGGCTGGGACTGCCACTGACTGACTGAGACTGCCACTGACTGACTGTCCGGGACTGCCACTGACTGACTGGCTGGGACTGCCACTGACTGACTGTCCGGGACTGCCACTGACTGACTGGCTGGGACTGCCACTGACTGACTGGCTGGGACTGCCACTGACTGACTGACTGGGACTGCCACTGACTGACTGGCTGGGACTGCCACTGACTGACTGGCTGGGACTGCCACTGACTGACTGGCTGGGACTGCCACTGACTGGCTGGCTGGGACTGCCACTGACTGACTGGCCGGGACTGCCACTGACTGACTGGCCGGGACTGCCACTACCTGACTGGCTGTGACTGCCACTGACTGACTGGCTGTGACTGCCACTGACTGACTGGCCGGGACTGCCACTGACTGACTGACTGGGACTGCCACTGACTGACTGTCTGGGACTGCCACTGACTGACTGGCTGGGACTGCCACTGACTGACTGACTGGGACTGCCACTGACTGACTGGCCGGGACTGACACTGACTGACTGACTGGGACTGCCACTGACTGACTGGCTGGGACTGCCGCTGACTGACTGGCTGGGACTGCCACTGACTGACTGGCTGGGACTGCCACTGACTGACTGTCCGGGACTGCCACTGACTGACTGGCTGGGACTGCCACTGACTGACTGGCTGGGACTGCCGCTGACTGACTGGCCGGGACTGCCACTGACTGACTGGCCGGGACTGCCACTGACTGACTGACTGGGACTGCCACTGACTGACTGTCCGGGACTGCCACTGGCTGACTGGCTGGGACTGCCACTGACTGACTGGCTGGGACTGCCACTGGCTGACTGGCTGGGACTGCCACTGACTGACTGGCCGGGACTGCCACTGACTGACTGGCTGGGACTGCCACTGACTGACTGTCCGGGACTGCCACTGGCTGACTGGCTGGGACTGCCACTGACTGACTGGCTGGGACTGCCGCTGACTGACTGGCTGGGACTGCCACTGACTGACTGGCCGGGACTGCCACTGACTGACTGACTGGGACTGCCACTGACTGACTGGCTGGGACTGCCACTGACTGACTGAGACTGCCACTGACTGACTGTCCGGGACTGCCACTGACTGACTGGCTGGGACTGCCACTGACTGACTGAGACTGCCACTGACTGACTGTCCGGGACTGCCACTGACTGACTGGCTGGGACTGCCACTGACTGACTGTCCGGGACTGCCACTGACTGACTGGCTGGGACTGCCACTGACTGACTGGCTGGGACTGCCACTGACTGACTGACTGGGACTGCCACTGACTGACTGGCTGGGACTGCCACTGACTGACTGGCTGGGACTGCCACTGACTGACTGGCTGGGACTGCCACTGACTGGCTGGCTGGGACTGCCACTGACTGACTGGCCGGGACTGCCACTGACTGACTGGCCGGGACTGCCACTACCTGACTGGCTGTGACTGCCACTGACTGACTGGCTGTGACTGCCACTGACTGACTGGCCGGGACTGCCACTGACTGACTGACTGGGACTGCCACTGACTGACTGTCCGGGACTGCCACTGACTGACTGTCCGGGACTGCCACTGACTGACTGGCTGTGACTGCCACTGACTGACTGGCCGGGACTGCCACTGACTGACTGGCCGGGACTGCCACTGACTGACTGGCTGTGACTGCCACTGACTGACTGGCCGGGACTGCCACTGACTGACTGGCTGGGACTGCCACTGACTGACTGGCCGGGACTGCCACTGACTGACTGGCCGGGACTGCCACTGACCGACTGTCCGGGACTGCCACTGACTGACTGGCCGGGACTGCCACTGACTGACTGGCCGGGACTGCCACTGACTGACTGGCCGGGACTGCCACTGACTGACTGGCTGGGACTGCCACTGACTGACTGGCCGGGACTGCCACTGACTGACTGGCTGGGTCTGCCACTGACTGACTGGCTGGGACTGCCACTGACTGACTGACTGGCTGGGTCTGCCACTGACTGACTGGCTGGGACTGCCACTGACTGACTGGCTGGGACTGGCTGGGACTGCCACTGACTGACTGACTGGGACTGCCACTGACTGACTGGCTGGGACTGCCACTGACTGACTGACTGGTACTGCCACTGACTGACTGGCTGGGACTGCCACTGACTGACTGGCTGGGACTGCCACTGACTGGCTGGAACTGGCTGGAACTGCCACTGGCTCTGGCTGGAACTGGCTGGCTGGTACTGGCTGGAATTCCCCCTACAACTCTGACAGGAATTCTCTCAGCCAAAGAACTGACAGTTTCCAGGAGTGTCCTCAGTGGTGATGTCCGTCCAAGGTAGTTCAAACGCCCAGGATCCATTGAACATCCTACAATTATGCTCTTTTTTTATTTGAACCCCTAATAACTACACATATGTCATCCATGTAGGCGTTGAAAGTCATACACCCTCAATATAAACCCTATGTATAGTTTGGTGATATACCTCTGGTGCTGAAGCTACGCCAAAATGCAAGTGTATATCAGCAGAGTGGAACCCTCAGAGGTAACACGGAACCCCCGGAGGTAACACGGAACCCTCGGAGGTAACACGGAACCCCCGGAGGTAACACGGAACCCCCGGAGGTAACACGGAACCCCCAAAACAACAAGAGACGGGAATAAGTTAAATTGATAGTGTGTAATGGTGAAACCAAGGTAGTTACACAAAAGGCAAAACAAAAAGGTATCTGCAAAGTCTGTAGAGCTACTGTACATGCAAAAGCAATGAAACGCGCCAATACAATTGTAGCTACCCATATAATTAAGGGTCCTTAAGTAGTATTCCCACAGGGGTGCTACACCTCATACTTGTACCGTCTTCAAACTTAAAGCTATTGTAAATATCCAATGCTTCCTCCCCCCGCGTGTAAAAATATGGACAATTCATCTTCCTCCTCAAATCCTTCAGTCACAAATCCAGTTGACATCTCTCTCTGGACTTTTTCCAGTTCTTTGCAACATTGCCAGATAGCTGCAGGATGGACGGAGGTTGCGAGACATCCCAATGTGTATTACGGTAGCCTGTGTGCCTCTGTTTAGATATGGGCACATTTTGGGGGGCGGATTTGGATTCGCAGGGGATCGGCCGGTTCCTTTGGTCCGTGGATTTCAGCGGATCAATCTCAAAAAGGGTGATTCGCGGCTGGCGGATTTTTAAATTATTATTATTACCAATACACGCATTTTGTAGAATCCAATCCGCGGGTTCACCGATCCATTCTTAAGAATCCGTCACCGGGTTGTATTCAATGGCGGTTTTTGCTGAATCAGCGCGGATTAAAACCGACCAAATCCGTTCGCGGAGTTTACACCACAAAACGGATTTTGGGGGAAAACGCGAGAAAATCCGGGAAACGGATTTGGGCCGGTTCTGTTGCTCGCTGCGGCACGTGCTCTGTCTGGCTTATTCGGACACTGAGGGTAACAATAAAGGGACGTCTTCTCATTCCCCAATACTGCAAGCACGGCATGATCTTTGTGGATTTAAAAAGCAGTAAAATATTTGAAGGAGAGAGAAACGTTTTAATACCAGACACGCTGGGACCCCGACTTCTCCTTGGCTGCATCCCTTTGCAACTCCCCTGATAGGAATCCCCTCTGCACGACCTTATTAATAACAGCTTAATATAAGGGGCTGTCTATAAATTATACCATGCAACAACAGGGGGGCTCAAATCTAGTCCTCAAGCCCCACTGTGCTGAAACTGGGACTGATTGAGCCACCTGTGATGAAGCAGGAACTGATTGAGCTACCTGTGCTGAAGCAAGGACTGATTGAGCTACCAGTGCTGAAGCAGGGACTGATTGAGCTACCTGTGCTGAAGCAGGGACTCTGAGCTACCAGTGCTGAAGCAGGGACTGATTGAGCTACCTGTGCTGAAGCAGGGACTGATTGAGGCACCTGTGCTGATGAAGGGATATCCTTAAAACCTGACATGTTTGGGGGAGGGGGGTGCTTGAGGACCGCAGTTGAGCAGCCTGCCCTACAATGTACATATCTACAGAGAAAGGGGATGATGTCAGAGATGAAAGGCGCAAACTCTTCGCGGTCACTGTCCCACTTCACAAAACAGAATGAGAATCGCTGCCCCAAAGCTGCAGATAGCGCCCTCCCTTCTCCGCCGCACCGTCCTGCAAATGCAAAAGCTTAAAAAGAACCGGCCGGGCGGGACTGCAGCGTTAAAGTAGCCACGCATTCTGGCACAAAAACTGTTACTAGCAATCTGCAAATGGGATATCCCAGCCAGTGTCAGTATTAAGTGAAGTGGGGGTCCCCCCCAGCCCGGGGTCTCCCCCACCCCGGGGTCCCACCCAGCCCGGGTCCCACTCGGGGTCCCACCCCAGGGTCCCCCCCAGCCCGGGGTCCCCCCCACCCCACGGTCCCCCCCAGCCCAGGGTCCCCCCCCAGCCCAATGTCCCACCCCGGGGTCCCACCCAGCCCGGGGTCTCCCCCACCCCGGGGTCCCCCCCAGCCCTCACCTCATCCATCACTTACACAAGCCTCATTATTTTGCACGTACCTGCTGGCTGCTCATGTAACAGAAAGTGCTGGTTTCTAAGTTATTGCTTTTGTTCGTAGCGGATTACAAAAACGTCCCCCCCCCCCCCCCCCCCGACCGGCCCCTCGTTATACTCTAACAGTCTGCAACATGGGTGGGCAACTCCAGTTCTCGAGGGGCCACCAACAGGTCAGGTTTTACAGACATCCCTTCTTCAGCACAGGTGGCTCAATCAGTGGCTCAGTCACTGAGCCACTGATTGAGCCACCTTTGCTGAAGCAGGGACAAGCGGAAAACCTGACCTGTTGGTGGCCCTCGAGGAGCTGGAGTTGCCCACCCCTGGCCTAGATCTAAGAGCCCAAGTGCTGAAATGCAAATGCTGCAAACCTGCAGTAATTGGAGCAAGGTTACACTATGTTACAGATATTAAGCTGCGGCCAGGCAGGGAGAGAGCGCGCTGGCGATCCTGCGCGGTGACATCACGTGCTCTGCTCAGCCGGGGCGGTTTGTGGCCAGCTAGGTAAGCGCGCGGAGGGGCGTGTCGGGGGCGCGACCATGACATCACGGAGCTGGTTCGCCCTCATTGGGCGAACCGCTCACGTGACGCGCCAGGGAGCGACATATTCAAATTTGCTTGCTTTGGTAAGCAGCTAAGCCCCGAGCAGGCGCAGTCGCTCGCTCACGTTGGCCACACACATCGCAGCAATGTGTTTCATCGCAGCCAGCGCGGGCGCCCGCTCAGCGTCACCCTGGAAGAGGCCTTAGAACAGGGGGAGAGGAGGGGGAGACGGCGGAGGAGGGAGGGGAGAGGAAGGGGAGAGGGGAGAGGAGAAGGAGAGGAGGGGGAGAGCTTTGCTTGTGAAAACTCTTGTTGAACACCCAGTGACATCAGAGAAAAGAAAGCACCCCGGGGAAATCACGCCCCTCCCAGGTCTCCACTCACCATGTTTTATCTAATAACTTTAAGACATGATTTAAAAGATTCTTCTAGGTATCATATTTTGGTAAACAAGGAATGCAGCGCCCCGATGTCACCCCTTAAACATGTCACTGTGATTAGGAGATCTTAGCCCGATGACTCCTCCAAGGGGTTAACCAAAGAATTACAAGTGGGAGCGTTAGGACATGGAAACCCATTTTCATATTATAAACATGAAATAGTAAAGATGATATCAGTAATTAAAACACACAAGGAAGCCTCAATACTGACATTCCCATCTCTGTAGCGCAGAATGTCCCCAATCACGTTCCTGTAGGGGAACCCCCAAATTCTCGAGGACCTGGGGGGTAATACACATACACGCCCAGGGAGGTAATACCGGTATACACATACACGCCCAGAGAGGTAATACCGGTATACACATACACGCCCAGAGAGGTAATACCGGTATACACACACACACGCCCAGAGAGGTAATACCGGTATACACATACACGCCCAGAGAGGTAATACCGGTATACACATACACGCCCAGAGAGGTAATACCGGTATACACATACACACCCAGAGAGGTAATACCGGTATACACATACACACCCAGAGAGGTAATACCGGTATACACATACACGCCCAGAGAGGTAATACCGGTATACACATACACTCCCAGAGAGGTAATAGCACATATATCGTAACCCAGTTTATAATTGGTATACATCATTATGCATAAGGCCGCGTCCATGTTTAGCGCTTGCGGGCAGAGGCGCGCTTCCGCTCGGCACTGAGCCCCTATAGCCGCAATGAGAGCGGCTTTAGTAATAGCTCTTAGGGAAATCCCGCTTGCCGGAGCGCAGGGCCGGTCACGTGAGCGGTTCGCCGAATGAGGGCGAACCAGCTCCGTGACGTCACTTGCCCGTCCGCCGACGCGCCCCCGGACGGCGCGCTGTGTAAGGCCAGGGAAAGCATCCCCTTTCCTCAGCCTCAGCGCGCCTCCGCACGCTAGCAGGAACCCTGGCCGAGGCCTTATGAGTCTGGCCAGGGTGAGCATCGGGGCTTGAGACGCTTGCAGAGCAAGCAAAATTGAATTTGCCGCCTCCAAGCGCGTCACGTAAGTGGTTCACCTAATGAGGGCGAACCAGCTCAGTGCCGTTGTGGCCGCGCCCCCAGATGAGCGTGCACCTAGCCACAAATTGCACGGCCGAGCAGGGCGCAGCGCTCGTGTGCCAGCACGCCACGCTCCCTCCCAGGCCGCAGCCTAAGGCTTAGTCCATAGATACTGAAGCCGTGCGGAGGCGCGCTGAGGCTGAGGGAAAGCGGTCTGGGGGCGGGCCAGTGACGTCACGGAGCTGGTTCCCCCTCATTCGGCGAACCGCTCACGTGACCGGCCCTGCGCTCCGGCAAGCTAAGAAACGAAAGATTTCTTAAGACACGCTACCGCAGGCGTACGGAAGCGTGCGCGAGCCCCTGCTAAAGCCGCTCTCATTGCGGCTGCAGGGGCTCAGTGCCGAGCAGCAGCGCACCTCAGCACGGGTCAGCGCCTAGGCGATGACCATGCCCGAGGCCTAAGGACTCGGGCATGGTGCCTCGGGCCGCGCTCCTGCTCTGCCTCGCCTGCGGAAGCTGGTGCTTTTTTGTGGTCTGACAGGTGAAGCAGTGAGCGCGCTTTGGGGGCGGGGCGAAGGTGTGGCGGAGGTGGGGCGGGAGGCGGGGCTAGTTCCTCATCCCCATTGGATGTTTGCTGTCACGTGACCGCTCCTCCGCTCCCCTCAGTGCATATATTTAAACTTGCCTGTCGCCTGCATTTCCACACGCCTCCGCACGCATGCGGAAGCAGCTCCTAAGGCTGCGGTCCCACTAACTACTACAGCGCACGCCTGTGCGATCAAGCCCCACCCACCCACCCAGTTCCTCCGGTCCCAGTCCCTACCTTGTCGCGCACCTTTCCCCAGCGGTGCGCGACAGGTTTTCAGGCAGGCAGGGGAGTTTGAGATTGGCATTTGCAACGGAGGCGTGGCCACGCCCCCGCCGGCGGTTCAGCCACGCCCCCTCCCGTCGCAAATGTTCTCTCTCCCCTCAGAACGCAGATCGCGGACTAGCGCTGTGCATGCGCCGCCCCCCGCCGGGCGCGTGTCACAGCGCTGACTGGGGACTCAGCCCAAAGCCGCGCTGATTACAGATGCAGGGGGTATAGAATGTCAATAGGGGCGAGTTCTGTCTTTTTTTCCCCATTTTATTTCCTACTGAGTGTGAATAGCCGTGCGGCTATTTGCACTCAACTGTGAATATCCACTGCCCTCTCTCTCTCTGTATGGGTCTCTCTCTCCCTCTGTCTCCCTGTCTCTTTCCATCTCTCTCTCTCCATCTGTGTATCTCTCTCTGTCTCTCTCTCTCTCCCCCTCTGTGCCTCTCTCTCTCTCTTCCTCTCCATCTGTGTGCCTCTGTCTGTCGCTCAATCTCCCTCTGTATGTGTCTCTCTCTCCCTCTGTCTCCCTTTCCCTCTCACCTTCTCTTCCCTGCCGTCTCTCTCTCTCCCCGTCCATCTCTCTCTCTCCCCGTGTCTCTCTCTCTCACCCTGTGTCTTTCTCTCCCCCTCTGTCTCTCTCTCACCTGTGTGTCTCCCCCTCCCCCTCTGTCTCTCTGTCTCTCTCCCCCTGTGTCGCTCTCTCCTCCTCTCCCCCTCCATCTCTCTCTCCCCCTGTGTCTCTCTCTCTCTCCTCCTCTCTCTCTCTCTCTCTCTCTCTCTCACTCTCTCTCTCCCCCCCTGTGTCTCTCTCTCCCCCTCTGTCTTTCTCTCTCACCCAGTGTCTCTCTCTCTCTCCAACTCTGTCTCTCTCTCACCCTGTGTCTCTCTCCCCCCCCCCCTGTCTCTCCGTCTCTCTCTCTCTCCTCCCGTGTCTCTCTTTCCCTCTCCATGTATCCCTGGATGCCCTAAACACAGCAATGTAACGTATAACATACTATACTAACTAAAACATGACAGAGAACCGGACTCTTGCAAAGTTCTAGATCAGGGCCTTCAAATCTCGCTCATTTTGGACTCCTTGTGCCGTGCAAATGATGCTTGCAATGAATTGGTAAATATCTGCCAAGAAACATACAGCAGAGCAGCGCGCGAGACATAACAACGCAGCGGACGCATGCATAGGAAACTGTGTATTAGAATCCCCTGGGGCTGGCAGGAGAGCGCAGCGCAGCGATGACTGGGGGAAATTAGGCATTTATAGAATTGGGTTTAATGATTTCTCCGCTAACGCTGAGGTGGGATATATTGTATGAATATTAAAAGAAATAAGTAGGCTTAGCCAGTTGTGAAAGAGTTATTAAAAGGTCTCGGTACTGGGAATACGAAGAAAATTGCTTTTCTTATGTAGCTCTGACAGAGTATGGAGCGCTGTACACAGAATTTTGCAGGCAATCATATTTAGGTCAGAAGAAGAGCTAGCGTGGGGTTCGAACCAGGGTCACGCGCCTCTAGTATTTTATAAAATGTTTTATAATTTTTTTAATATGTCTACTCTAAATACAGAGAGATATTTTTTTTTAATACGGATGGCTTTTTCTTAAGAAATAAAAGAAAATGAGGTTTCAAATGTTCATATCATGATAATATCATGAGATATCAAGTATTTTAATCAACCTGGTTAAGGTTGGTTATAAATTGTCTTCAAAATACAAGAATTGTTTGTATGGCCTGCTAAGCCCCAGACCAGGCCTGGGGTTTATAGGACTGATGGTAATTAGAGATAAGGACATCTGGTTTTGTAAGTGTGGGGATTGAAATATTGCCTTAAATAACCTTTTAGATGTCCCTTGAAGGGCATTCTTCGGATGACCTGTGAAATAATGCCTCGTGTGGCCAAAGGTTTGGGTAAAGTTATTAAATATGGAATCCTGGGCCTGAGAGTGATTATCAAGAATAACAAACAGATACTTGTAACCGTTGCGATTACACGAATCAAATGATCCCGATAAGCAAGGTTTTCTATGAATAATCTCGGATACCGGTTTCTCATGCAAAAATAGAAGTTATATGGTCATATTTCATATTCAGGCGTGAATATTAAATACACAGACGCAACAGCGAAGATGGTGTTTGTCTAAGTATTATAGAAACAAAGTTACAAAGTATTTTACATATAAGCAAAGTTTAAACGTCAAAAGAATGTTGTTTTTTTTTCAGTCGTAAAACTGTTGTGGGGCTGATTGATGAAAAAGGTGGTGGGGGGAAGCGAGAGATTTGAGAACACGCCCAAAATGGGGGGACATATGTCTTGTTTAATTCACGAGTTTTAGTATATAAGTCATGCATTTGAATTATGAATTAGAATTCAACAGAGGTGTTTTGGGATCAGGCACGTGAATTCTCATCTTTTCTACTCCAGTGACCTCCCTGGGAAGAACCTCATACTTTACATTATAGGTATTCTCTGTTGATCCTTATTATTTGAAGAAACGGTCTGTATTTTATACTGTATGTTTCTTGTAATCATCTTTTTCTGTAACCTAAGCCCTGTACTATTTGTATATTAACACTGAACTGTAATAAGTAATGACTTTGGGCTCTGATTGAACTGTTGCACGCTGTGTAGAGAATAATTGACATTTTCTGACACATTTTGCAAGAACAGATTTTTGTGTGTTAAGTGCATAGTTTTCTAAATAAACAGGGACCAGAGACTATGCAAATTAACATTTGTAATATTTCTTTGGTGGTGGCAGCCGATTAAAGATAGATATTGGAACAGAGTGAGGGCAGACATTATTCATTCGAAGAACCTGTGTGCAGGTGAAGGTGAGTCAGCTAGTTAGCTGTGTGTATTAACCCTTGTCACATATATACATCACATGCTCACCAGGGTGCCGTTCGTATTGGACCGGATTGAGGGGAGATATTACACATTTGATGGACCTTTGCGGAAGGTGAAAGTGGGTAATCTAGATAGCTTTGTATTAACCCTTGTCAAGTCATGTGCTCACAGGGGTGCCGTTCAATAATTCATATAAAGGTAACACAATTATACTTACACTGTTTCAAACATTAACCCTTTCTCTGCTAGAGATGGGATAACAATGCATTGTAAGGGTTAAGTAGTAGGTTGTATGGGTCCTATTCAATATGCTGTGAAGCTGTTTTCCAGGGAAGCATTCCCTGCTATATTGTATCCCTCCCAGGGGGTCTCCGGAGCTGACTCGCTTTCTTCCCAACTCCGGGGGCCCCCTGCTTCCCGAGACACTTACCTCCGTAGGTGCTGCAGGCACTTCCTGGTTCTTACATCTCAAGCAGCACACGGTCCAATAGGAATCTGCGGCTTCCTATTGGCACCGGTGCCGCTGGGAGATTTAAGTCTCCATGTTGTTTACCCAACTAGCGATGGTGGAACCGCTCCTTTAACCGGGCCCTGGCCCTAATATCGGACCAGGCCAGTCATCGGCACTTGCTCGTTTTCTAGGGTCACCCCCTCCGCTCCAGTTTCTGACATCTGAGGGTTACATATGGTCATGTGATTGCTCCAAGAGCAGTCACATGACCTGAAGGCCCCCGGCATTGTAAAGGTTAAATCTTCCCTAGCAAAGAGAAGACAGTTTACCAGTATATTGAACAACGGGCCTTATTGCAACATAAGAAAACCTTACAGCCTATTCAATAAATCTGTCTTAAAGTGCCGTAAAGGGTTTGTATGGTTTAGCCCCAACCCAAGCCCAGCTTAGCGACTGAGCAGAACTTTGCCCTAGAGACGGGCACATTTTTGGGGGCGGATTTGGATCTGCAGCGGATCGGACGGTTCCATTGGTCGTTGGATTTCAGCGGATCAATCTCAAAAAGGGCGATTCGCGTTTTTCGGATTGGAATCCGTTGACCTATTTGTAGAATACGCCAACGAGTTGTCGAGTCCGCAGATTGTATCCAATGGCGGTTTTTGATGGATCCGCGCGGATTAAAACCGACCCCAATCCGTGTGCGGATTTACACCCAAAACGGATTTGGGAAAATTAGAGAAAATGCGAGAAATGGATTTGGGCGCATTCGCCCGTCTCTACTTTGCGCATACACGCAAAGAAAATGCTTCTCTTAGGCCCATATTCACTAAATAGTGCTATGGTTTAGCGAATCTTATCTCCCTTCAGCCTCAACTTTATGACCACATTGCACACCCAAAGGTAACTAGCTAGTACAGAAGAACTCACATAAGGGAGAAAATAACGGTTTGCAGTGTGGCACGTTGGGAAATTCTGCACTTTATGGAATTGTGGTCATTTAATCCTACGCATAGCAGAATTCTGCACAGATCCGGTTACTATTGTATCATCTCATGATTAATGGTTAAGGGACAATAATCAATAAAGGTGCAAGCTCTGAGTCTCTTTCTGTTTTTCTATCCATGTTGGAGGATAGGAAGATAATAGGACGAGAGTAATGTAATATTATGTGTGCGTCCCCACTCTGGGGCTACTATTTCAGTCAAGGAGTAAATGGCCTTAATGGGTTAACTGTGTGGGCTCACTGTATTTGGGGGGGTGGTAATTGTATTTGGGGGGTGGTAATTATATTTGGGGAGGTGGTAATTCTTTTTGGGGGTGGTGTTTGTATCTGGGGGTAGTGGTGTTTATATCTGGGGGGGAGGGGTGTATAGTGGTGTCTATCTGGGGAGGGTATGTTTTGTTTTGGAGGGATAATTATAGTTTGAGGGGTAATTATTGTGTGTGGGGGGGGGGGTTGTATGGGTATTTGGGGGGAATTGTGTGTGTGGCCAGGAGAGGAGGGCAAAATAAGTTTGAGGAAGGGGGGGGGGGGTTGAGGAAGCGGGATTGAGTGATAGCGGAGGGGGGGGGGAATGAGAAAGAGAGGGAGGAAGCATGAGAGACACACAGGGGAGAGAAATACAGGTGTGAAAGGGAAGGGCTCGCAAAACCGCAGGCACGGGGGAGGGCGCCAACATTTTTTACGCATGGGGCGCAGAAATGGCTAAGGGCGGCCGTGATTTACCAATTTTGAAAGGCCAACAAAAATATTTTTACATGATTATTTCTCCAAATTAGGGAACTACTGGATGATTTTCAGAACAAACAAGATCATTGACCAATGTGGGATCTTGGACAGCTACAGAAGAGACGGAGAAGCTGTTTGAGACACGTACTACAGAAGAGTATTATCTGTCTTGGCTGTTCCCTGCTCTGTTCTCGTTCTTTCATCTATCACTTTATTACCTGTCACTACTGCCACACATTATTGATGCTTTAGTGCTCTGTGGCTTTTTTGTGTAGGCCAAGTCAAACAAACTCTTTTTGCTTGAATAACCGTTCAGGCTTTTCAAAGCTTCATAGCAGCTACGTAACTCATTAGTCTTGATTGTTCCTGAATACTGAAAAACGGATTCAAGGAAAACATTGTAAAAGCAGCTAATGTCTCACTAATAATTCTACGAAACCGTGCCAAATGTTTCAAACTGAGAATATGATGCATGCGCTTTTGAGACGTTATATAGATGTCAGAGATTGGATTGATATATTATCAGGACTTGTTCCTTCCGCACACTGGCATCCACTCACATCAACAGCGCACAATCTGAGACGCGGTCCTTCCTTCGACTAATATGAGTCAATAGCAGCATGTTTACAAATAAATAAAGGTTTTTCCAATTTGGAACGCATGAAAATACATCCATTGGGTTTCCTATCCTTGCTAAACATGGCGCTGAAATGTGGGAGAGGTTTGGGGTTACCTTAGCTCTTCCCTTATGTGGGGTGTCACTGTGTGGTCAGCAGGACTTGCCTTTTGTCCCATAATTCAGGGGGGCTCAACTCCAGTCCTCAAACCCCCCCCTAACAAGTCAGGTTTTCAGGATATCCCTGCTTCAGCACAGGTGGCTCATCAGTCCTTACTTCAGCACAGGTGGCACAATCAAAGGCTCAGTCTTTGACTGAGCCTCTGATTGGATTATCTGTTCTGAAGCTGGGCTATCCTGAAAACCTGACCTTTTGGGGGGGGGAGGGCCTTGAGGACTGGTGTTGAACACCCCTGCCATAACCAAAGAGATGACCCCCTTCCTTTGATTTGACCTCTCATTGGACATGGCAGAT
The DNA here is from genome assembly GCF_040206685.1 of Ascaphus truei. NCBI lineage: Eukaryota > Metazoa > Chordata > Amphibia > Anura > Ascaphidae > Ascaphus > Ascaphus truei. Next base: position 3,388,181 of record NC_134497.1, read on the forward strand.
ACTGTACACAAGTCTGTATTGGGAAAGAAATGACATAGACCATTTGCACTGTCTATAAAGCAATGGCACTAAGGGGGCACTTTCACACTCCCTTTAATAACTCACATCTTTTATATGTGGTAAAAAAAGAGGCAACCTGGATTATCAGAACAAAAACACAAAAATCTCATCAACATCTTTAGCATTCAATAATAAATAGCTCCATCGTTGCATTTTTATGGCCAGTAACACAAATGCCCCTTTTCCCAACCTGGGACCCTATACACCAGAGTTTCCCAACCTGTGACACAATACACCAGTGTTTCCCACCTGTGACCCTATACACCAGCGTTTCCCAACATGTGACACTATACACCAGTGATTCCCACCTGTGACACAATACACCAGTGTTTCCCACCTGGGACACTATACACCAGTGTTTCCCAACCTGGGACACTATACACCAGTGTTTCCCAACCTAGGACACTATACACCAGTGTTTCCCAACCTGGGACATTATACACTAGTGTTTCCCACCTGGGACACTATACACCAGTGTTTCCCAATCTGGGACACTATACACCAGTGTTTCCCAACCTGGGACACTATACACCAGTGTTTCCCAACATGGGACACTATACACCAGTGTTTCCCAACCTGGGACACTATACATCAGTGTTTCCCAACCTGGGACACTATACACCAGTGTTTCCCAACCTGGGACATTATACACTAGTGTTTCCCACCTGGGACACTATACACCAGTGTTTCCCAATCTGGGACACTATACACCAGTGTTTCCCAACCTGGGACACTATACACCAGTGTTTCCCAACATGGGACACTATACACCAGTGTTTCCCAACCTGGGACACTATACATCAGTGTTTCCCAACCTGGGACACTATACACCAGTGTTTCCCAACCTGGGACACTATACACCAGTGTTTCCCACCTGGGACATTATACACCAGTGTTTCCCAACCGGGGACACTATACACCAGTGTTTCCCAACCTGGGACACTATACACCAGTGTTTCCCAACCTGTGACACTATACACCAGTGTTTCCCAACCTGGGACACTATACACCAGTGTTTCCCACCTGGGACCCTATACATCAGTGTTTCCCAACCTGGGACACTATACACCAGTGTTTCCCAACCTGGGACACTATACACCAGTGTTTCCCACCTGAGACACTATACACCAGTGTTTCCCAACCTGGGACACTATACACCAGTGTTTCCCAACCGGGGACACTATACACCAGTGTTTCCCAATCTGGGACACTATACACCAGTGTTTCCCAACCTGGGACACTATACATCAGTGTTTCCCAACCTGGGACACTATACACCAGTGTTTCCCAATCTAGGACACTATACACCAGTGTTTCCCAACCTGGGACACTATATACCAGTGTTTCCCAACCTGTGACACTATACACCAGTGTTTCCCAACCTGGGACACTATACACCAGTGTTTCCCAACCTGGGACACTAAACACCAGTGTTTCCCACCTGGGACCCTATACACCAGTGTTTCCCAACCTGGGACACTATACACCAGTGTTTCCCAACCTAGACATTATACACCAGTGTTTCCCAACCTGGGACACTATACACCAGTGTTTCCCAACCTAGACATTATACATCAGTGTTTCCCACCTAGGACACTATACACCAGTGTTTCCCAACCTGGGACACTATACACCAGTGTTTCCCAACCTAGACATTATACATCAGTGTTTCCCACCTAGGACACTATACACCAGTGTTTCCCAACCTGGGACACTATACACCAGTGTTTCCCAACCTAGACATTATACATCAGTGTTTCCCAACATGGGACACTATACACCAGTGTTTCCCAACCTGGTACATTATACACCAGTGTTTCCCAACCTGGGACACTATACACCAGTGTTTCCCACCTGGGACACTCTACATCAGTGTTTCCCAACTTGGGACACTATACACCAGTGTTTCCCACCTGGGACCCTATACACCAGTGTTTCCCAACCTGGGACACTATACACCAGTGTTTCCCAACCTGGGACACTATACACCAGTGTTTCCCAACCTGGGACACTATACACCAGTGTTTCCCAACCTGGGACACTATACACCAGTGTTTCCCACCTGAGACACTATGCACCAGTGTTTCCCCACCTTTGACACTATGCACCAGTGTTTCCCACCTGGGACCCTATACACCAGTGTTTCCCAACCTGGGACACTATACACCAGTGTTTCCCACCTGGGACACTATACAGCAGTGTTTCCCACCTGAGACACTATACACCAGTGTTTCCCACCTGAGACACTATACACCAGCGTTTCCCACCTGAGACACTATACACCAGTGATTCCCACCCAGTGTTTGTGAACCTAGGGGTCACCAGGAGACTTAAAATGATGCTCAGAATGATACGATAGATATATTCTCACTGGGAGACACAAAGTAGCGATTAAAAAGGAAAGTATACAGAACGGTGAATAAGAGCAGTCTCTCACTATCAATAGCCTGATAGCCAACGTATTTCTTTATTGTTTTAAAAGGGATATTTGGGGGCCAATCACCAAACTTGGCCATCTTGCTTTGCGCACTGAAATAAATTTGGATCCAAAGCAAAACAATGACTATTGGCGAAGACGGGATTTAAAAAAAATGGGCAACCCTTGCTGGAGAAGGTTACAGCATTTCTTACTAAGAGGTGACAATAATAAAAAGTTACTTTTTTTCCGAATAAATGTTTATGGGTTATATTTTTTAAATAATAAAAACTAGGGTGAGGTTCTTCCCTACTGTATGTGAAAAATTGAAAATCGCATTTAGAATTTCCCCCTAAAATCCTTTAATATGATTGATTTTCCACCGCTGGAGTAGTTACTGCAGCTCCGTAAACATCCCCGTCCCCTCCGGCAGATAGGGAGTAAATAACCATTCTTCTTCATGCATCATTTTCAAATGATGTTCTTGTGATAATGGCTTCTCTTTAACCTCAATCAATTAACCTGTCCTGTGCTAGAGGGGTTAATTAAATCATTGCTGGAGGCATTTAGGTACACATTCCCCTAATAGCCGCAATTATTCGGTTGACACTACTCACGGTTGTTTGGAAGCTCATCCATCATCTAGCGTTTAGTTTTACTGACTGATAAAGTAGCACGAACAAGAATGTTTTGGCAGCGTTTGCTATAAATGATAATTGTGGTGAAGCTGCCATTGATTTAAACAGCCTCAGTTTTTCCCGGCTGTGATGATTACAGGGGATTAACATGCAAAGCTGCATCTGGCACACGCTTCCCCTGATTACCCAACTGCTGCGGAGGGGCTGGGGCGAGTCGTTTGCATTTGAAGAATGTTTCCTGGTATGAGGTTAAATACATGTCCACCGTGCTGGGCGCCAAGGCCTGGTACAACAGGGGCGGTCAACACCAATGCTCAAGGACCGCCAACAGGTCAGGTTTCCAGTGATTATGACTGAGCCACTGGTTGAGCCTCCTGTGCTGAAGCAGGGATATCTTGAACACCTGACCGGTTGGTGGCCCTTGAGAACTGGCGTTGGCCGCCCCTTTTGTACAACAGCTAGGTTATTTCCTTAGTGAGTGCTCATTTGCATGTCATTACCCAGAATTCCTGGCTGCAGCGAAAGCACGGTATGCTAGGCAGTACTGGTGAACGGCAGCGTTGCAGACCTGTGAGAGACATGTGAATGCACCACAAGTGGGATATGTATTTGCTGGCATATGTAGAAGCACATGCACACCGCTGGTAGGTGCTGGAGGGGGGTACTTATCTGCCGGTGCGCTGTATCCAGGGAGGTCCAGACATCCCTCTCCTTGATAAAGGCAATCTATTTGCCGAAACGTTGGACCTTTGGTGGCACAATAAACTGCACCTTTAGTAAGACCGTGTGCCTGCTTCCATTCCTTTGCATATGTATTTGCTGGACCTGCCGAGTGTGATTAATAAAAGATTTATGCAATCCACACTGATAGCCATTTTTATTACTAACTTTGCACCAGATTCACTAAAGGATGCTAAGCTTTAGCACACCTCAACCCCTACTAATTCTGAGTGGGAGTTAAAAGGCCAAACACCTGTTAGTGTTAAGAAATATCTTCTTCCCCATTCAAACGCTGTCTTTATTTTTTAAATCTGAAGTTTTGTTCAGGAGATAAAAGCGTTTAATATATAAATTGTCCGGCAAGTTAAAATGAAGATATCCCATTGTAGTCTAAAGATTAAAAAAAAAAAGAGCAGGACATGCAGAAGGGTCATTAACTAACATTATACGAGTTCAATTCGTGTCGGTTTCTGGGTGGGGGAGGTGATCAGAGGGTCATTCTAAATAGGAGGTAACCACTTGTGCTTCTGGCAAAAGCAACATTTTCCAGTGCCCTTTGGAGCTGGAGTTGGAGCAAATTCCCACTTGAGTTTCAAAAGAACCATATATTACACCAACAGCAAATGTCAACCCTGAGGTTGAGAGGCAGGTTTAACAAAATAACATAGCCAAGGGAAGTTTTTTTTCTTTTCTAGGAGCCAAAGTTGTCCCTGTGGTTTTGGTTTTCCCAGCACGGCATAGGGTTTCACCTTCAAGTCAGTGGACCGTGGCAAGGCATAAATAAGAACTGATGAAGTTGAAGAGTCCAAAGTCAACAACTGAATCTCTCATCGAAACAGCTGATCCAGCTATCAGGAGCTTAGAATGTAGGACTGTTACCATATACAGTGGGGGATTCTTCAGCGTTGCAACCCTACAGAGGTTAAACCCACAGTGTAGTCACAGTGTAAAGCAGCTCTTGATTGCAAAATAAACTGAACCCCTTTTGAAGCTTAGCACTAGTCTCCATAGTGCAAAACCAGTGCAAACCGATGCCATTGGAATCACCTTCTTGGATAGTTACAAGTTAAGTTTTTTCTCACCTGTTTTGCAGCCAGGAAACTTTGATAAATAGACTGATACGTGTGTAGGGGATATATTTATTAAAGTGTTTTGCGTGCTATGATTAACGTCTCGCTATAAGTGAGTTTGTTGTAAAAATGCCACCCGTAAGAATAAGTTAGTGCGTCTGTGTGCGCCAACGTAAAAAACCTATTTGTATGTGTCGTACGGAGTGTGTGTCAATGTCTTGGAAACCTTTCTCGGCGCATGCGTGTATGAACATAGTGGCTTTGTCGACTTTTCATCGGTCCGCAATGTATCCCATTGAAGAACTGTCCAGTTGAAAAACGGTCATATATTTCAATTAGGTTTTATTAAGACTTATTTAAATACATACGTTTTATTGACACTCCATTTAAATACAAATAAAGCGCATATGAGCAGTGCCATACCTTCATATGCCTCTAATGATTTTATGTGAATACCGGTAGTTAATTTTTATTAACACAATGCACGTTTACCGTTGATTTTGGAAACATCACGTTTTTATACATCGCCCCCTTTGACCTTAAAAATTTGGGAAGAAAACGGCACCAGATCAAAGTAAAGGAATTCCGTTATTTGTATCAGTTTTGCTGCAGAAAATGTTACTTTGATGCCCTGAAGCCATTTCTGTATAATCTTCGTTCCCTGGAAGAAGATTGTTAATCAGCTTCTCACATCCAATGCATAGTATTAGCCAATAATGTCTACAGTATATCACCTCGGACCTGGGGTAGTTATTAGAGGTGTGTTAAATATTGGCGCAAATTCACGACCTTGAGAATTTGGAGGAATTTGCAGCTGGCAAAAAAATTGAACGGAAGATAGAAAACCTCGAGAAATTGAGAAGCAAGAGCAACATCAACCCACGTAGCTGGTCAAATAAAAAGAAATGATATACCTAAAAATACAAGCAAATTGTAATACCAATCAGATCCGCCGCTGGCGTTCCCGGGACAGAAGTCTGCACCTGGGCCCAAGGTTGTTGGGCAGAGGTGACCAACCTATTAAACATGGCGGACAGCAGAGACTTCCAATCAGGCTCAACTTCTGGGTTCAGCCGGCCTGGCCTCCTTCGTTGCTAGGCCTGGGACCGTTGGCCTGACACCCTTCCCCCAACTGATGGTGACCCTGAAACTAATCACTGAAGCAGGGGTGCGCAAACTTCCTGACCTGCGCCCCCCTGCCTGTCATCTGCAGTGTTCGCGGCCCCCCTCTCCAAGGGCCCGGCGTCAAATGACACTGTGGGGCATGTAACGTGACCCCACCACGTCATTTGACGCGCGTTGCCTTGGCGACGCGTTGCTGAAGAGCCGGCAGAGATCAGGTAAGGGAGTTACAGAGGCCTCATGCCTCCCCTGGCGTTGAATTTAAATGCCTTGGGGAAGAGCGCGGGGCCTCTGTAACCGCTGCGCCCCCCCCCTAGAAATTCTTGTGCCCCCCAGTTTGGGCACCGCCGCACTACAGTATTAAAAGAAGAGCAAACTCTGAAAGCTTATGAAAGATTGTCGTAAAGGTCAAAATAGCAAGATAAGAGCATTAAAATTGAAATCCCCGCCTTGTTTATCTAATTTGATACTATAAAAGTATTACTATACCTTGCCATAATAACCTACAGTACTGAGAGGATTAAAAGCAAGAGATTAATCTGACTGGGTTACCTTTGGCAATTTTGAAGCACATTCCAAGCGCAAAGAAACATTTTAGCAGACGATTGAACTCTTTCAGAAAGTATAGGTATCAGAATAATGGAGCTAGTGTCTGTACGTAGGAATATTAGGGACTATTTATCAAGTCTTACAACTGCTAAAAAATGCACCAGAGTTATTATAGAAAGAGAATTTCACCAAAAACAGTGCAATTTCTTCCTCTGATTGTGTGTGTGTGTTTTTTTTTTAACATAATTATTAACTGGGCCCAAGTCATAAGATAAGCAGTTGACTAACGGCGCAAAAAGTCTGTTTCCAGCTCGTAAAAAAAAAAGACGCCAATTTAAAGTTGGCCAAAAATGAGCGCATAAGACCGTTTGTGTGGGGGTCGTTTACATAACGATTCAACAGGCAGAGTAGAGGCGTGTCTATTTCTAATTTATTTAAACGCGCTCAACATGGGCGTACACGCGTTAAATAATGCCCGTCTTGTATTGGCGTCCAATTTAGAGTTGGATTAATGGACGGTAATTTCAGAATGGCAGTTAACACAAGATTGCGCTCCGATACCCCCTTCATACCAGCTATCGGGGCCTAGTGAATTAGTCTTTAAGGATCACACTGGATTTTATTTATCAGTTATCAACTACTGCGCTGCAGAAGATGTAGGGTGGAAGGGCGGCTGAAATCCCCGTAGGAAGCTCCGAATGGACAGTCAATGGTTCAGCGCTTAATAGGAACGGGTGAGTTGGAAAGAAAACATTTAGATGTTAGGAAAGATGATATACAGGGGGTCGGGAGGACCACAAACCTAACCAATATTATAGGGGAGATCAGAGAGATGCAGAAAAGCCATTATGTGATGGATAAGGCTGTAACTCGGTCAAGGTAAATTTGGAGGAAAATCATTGGTTAGTCATGGTTAAACTAAAGTCATTGAACATATGTTAATACCCCCAAAATGTCGGGAGCACAGATTATTTGTCATCTACATGCTTTTGTTTTTACATATGTTTATTGGAGGGCAATTAAAAAGAACACTGTTTGAAGGGTTATATATGAAAGTGTCAGAGCTAGAAAAAAGTAGGGCAAATTCTCAGCTCAATGAGAGTCCCATCAGTGAACACGGAGACAAAAGACAAGAGCCACAGCCCTGCATCCAACAGGACACATTCATCAGTACATTATTTTATGGGTACTCGTTCGTCACAAATATGGGTCGCTTAGTTCAATACTTTGGCCAAAATATTTTACGCCTGCAATCACGTCACTGTGGCTCCATTTCAGTAGGTCCTACACTACCAATATTATATGGTCTCGTGCATTTCTTCCACTGCAATTAGATTGTAAGCTCTGGGGGGCAGGGACTCCTTTTCCTAATGTTCATTTTGTCTGAAGCGCTTATTCCCATTATACGTTATTTGTATAATTTGTTATTTATATTATTATGTCACGTGTATCACTGCGGTGAAGCGCTTTGTACATTAATGGCGCTATATACATACATACATACATACATACAGAGAAGGGGATAAGATACTGCAGCAGTATAAGTGCCATGAGCTACAGTTAATTATTTCATTTTTTAATTATTATTGCACTTGTTTTTTTAACCAGTTCTAATTGCGCTGTAGCTCATACATAGCACATATAGTGCATCTTACATTTTAACCCTTTAGGCACTGCATGTATGTCCAGCCAACTGTGTTGCAGGATTACAATATTTTGGCCAAAGTATTAAACGAAGTGCCCCATATTTATGAGGAAAGAATAGAGATAAAATACATATTAATGTACTAAATAATTTGGAATGTTGTCTGTATCATTGGGGATCTTGTCTCGTGGTATACATTTTAGGTCACAATCCCAAAGGCACTCCAAATGACACCAATATGTGTGTGTGTGTGTGTGCGTGCGTGCGTGTGTGTGTGACACCCCTTCCTTACCCCGAAACTGCAGGCGTTATGCGCTAAGGTGCTACCTCGTGGCTCACAGGGGCTGCAGCTGAGCGTCCCTGCTTAAGGAATTGTAAACAGATTACATTTTTTTTCTAGTATACGATACAAAAGAGGAAAAGGTCCATATGGAATATGCTGTGAACTGAAGCTACTTTCCTCTGCTGGAGAAGTATTTAGTCCCAGTCATTTGAATGGATCTCCCTGGGAAGGGAGTTCAAAGCTTATTGAGTAGTTGCCAAGAACTTTTGATGAAGATGGAGTTAGATCCCTCAGCAGTTAAACTATAAAACAAGGCGTCGTACCCCTGCACACAGCTCCCAATTCCCAAAAAAGGTCTCCGAACAAAGTCAACCGTTCATAGAAAAAATAGAAGATATTATTTAAAAAGGAATCATCCAAATAATAGGGAAACCAAATAACCATTATTATTGTGACTGTCCACTTCTTTAGGATCATGTAGTAAAAATACTTAAAATTAGGACAGTTAGTGCAAGCTACAGTGTAATAAAATAAAGTATTACAAACAAAGACAACCGGTATATGTAAATGTTAGAGGAGCGATCCCAGCACTATCCCATGTGTGTTCTAAAAAATAAATAAATCAGTTCTGTAGTATTAGATAATACTACTACTCTTAATACCATTTTTTTAATGAGTTTAATATACTGAGCATCCTTTGATTTCTACAGCAGGCTTTAGCCACTTCCCCAGCATCTTTGCAACACTTTCCTGTTTGTGATCATTTGTTGCCAATGTTCCCAGCAGTTTGAGCTGCAAAATGTAACATTACATAATGTTACCTTAGTAATATCAGGATACATTGTAGCTGCTGAGTTACACTGATTGAAGGATTGATTGAAACGGAAAGGCGGCCATTTAGTGAACCCTGGGAAGCAGGATCTTTGCTGATTGCTCACGGGAGAACCAATCGATCGGCAGCTTAGGTAATTAGTTTTCAATAAAGGTAATCAAAGGCTGCGTATATTAAAACAAAAAAAAATATTTTGAACATTTATTTTTTAACGTGCTGCTTGGAGTTCCTCTTTATACCATCATTTTGAAGTCAGTTGAACTCCATCCACTCTAGCCAAAGAGAAAAGACAAAAAAATAAACCAAATAATTGGCACATTGGGTGCGCGTGGGGGCGTCTTTGTTTCCAGTTGTATATGTGAGGTCACCCTCCCAGTAGCATTCTAGTTGGCACAATTAAATATATACATTTATGGTACTGTGGGACTAGGCTTTAAGCTTGATCGGACGTTGTGGCGCGCACCTCCGTTGGGCACCGTCATGAGAGAGGCCCGGCGTCGGACATTGCAGGAGCTGGGGAGATGACCGGAGGCAACAAGAAGCTTGACCAGCACCGGCCGGGCCCCCCCCTCGCAGCCACCAGCAGGACAGTGAGAGGGAGGCAGCAGCGGTGAAGCAGCGACCTACGGACAGAAGAGAGACGCATGTAGGTGCGGATAAAGCCGCAGGTTACCCACCCCTGGACTATAGATGTTATATAATTCTTCTTGCTTTCTTTTCTCTATCGGGAGCAATGGTAAAGAGAACATTCCCCTTATATTCCGCTTTTGCTTTATGTAGTATAAATGTATCACATATGAGATAGATCCCTCTCGGGCAGCAGGTATTTATGTATTGGTAGCTTCTGTACAAGCCCAGAATAGCTTCCTCACATTAGCTTTGCTTTTACCTTTGAGCAAACCAAGTAATCAGAAGACGCGACTTCTTCTCCTGCTAGGATATTCCGTTCCCAGCTGCTGAACTTTGGGCCGTTCTGCCTTTTCGAACTCCTTTCCTGCAGGTGTTCCTGCGGTCTGCCAAGAATTCTGCGATGGAGTTTATCCTGGAAAAACCGCCTATTCCATCCTGTCTAACACATTTCCCCGTGATTACCATGTCACTCCATTAAAACTTTCCAGTAATTGCCTTGCAGAAAGTGCAACGGCCATTGAAACCAAACTCTGCTGTCCCGTGAACAGCGTGTACTGTATCTAATGGCGCTGTTGCATGACCAATCTGATGGTGCTGTTGTCTTGTACCACTGTACACTAACCCAACGATACATTCTGTATTGGATTAAACACAGACACGTACAGATTCAGTGAGACGTGTGGTCTCACGAGCCACGACTGAAAAGGCTTAAAGCCGCGGTAGAACTGCAGGGGGGGTCCACGCTTCTGGATTGGACTCCCGGCATAGGAGGAAACAGCATGGAGCAGGGAGAGGTGCGGGGGGTGTGTGTGTCTCGAGCATGTCACACATTTCACCATTGTGTCCAGTATTTTTGGAGAAGCCACCTGGCAACCCTACCTATGACCCAGTCACCAAAATTAGATTGTAAGCTCTACGGTGAAGGTACTCGTGCCTGCAAACATGCTGTGTACAGCACTGCCCTCACTGTACAAGAATAACAAATACTAGAGATTTGAATTAGCGCGCCCATATCCTTTATCCTCAGTTCATTATTCTGTGAGCTGTGATCGTGCAGATCGCAGCGAGATTGGCAGTTTTCGGTGCGATTGGTCACTTCAGGCTTTATTGAATAATCTCTTACGGCCATGTCTACTAAACATAAGGATAATAAATCGGCATAAGGCACCATCTGGCAATGGAAGACACCTTCCTGGCCAGTCACGAGAATGGGCTGTATAGAGTCTTCCAGCGCTGGAAGGTGCCTTGTAGCAAAAGACTGCTTAGTAAACATGGCGCTTAGGCCGAGATCGACTAAGAGCACCCTGGTCCAGTGTTAACTGCCCTTCTGGTCAATAGCAAGGCCTGATCATTGTTCAATACTCCACATCGGAGTTTAGTGAATCCCGGCGTTGGTCCCGGGTACTTGAAACTACGTTGGGCATTGACAAATGGCAACTTCCATTGTTTTATTTTTTTTGATCAACTGCAGCTTTTGCTTTTTAGTTTCTAGTAATAACCAAGACCAGATACTTAGTACTGTTTTATGCCCAGGAGCTGTCAGGCGTAATGAGTTATAGGATCCCATATTAGCAAGCTTCAAGCAAAAAACATGACAATACAGGCACCGTGCATTTAATAAACATGTAACCTTTCTCCGCTCGGTTTCGCTTGTTTACGTTACAAATAAAATGACCCCATTGGGCGTGACATTCCCGGCATTTTCACACCACTTCAACCTAGAAGAAGCTAATCCTTCGTTAATGGTGTTTTAATATAAGTGGTCAATAGTTTAGTAAATGTTTCAGTGACAGATTGACAGATGTGGGTTTCACATGGTAATCCCGGCTGCAGGCCGTGGAACTACCGAGTGGGGTTTACGTTGAACATGAGTGGGGGGAGTTTATGTTAGAGAAGCAGAGGTTGGAAACAAGGCCCCAGACTCCCACTGTTGGCATTTGCATTCTGACTAGTGGAAAAATCACTTGCATTATAACTTTACACTGGCTGAGAGGTTGTGTCCCACATAGGCCCAAAGTGAACAAATGGCGGTGATATATATAAACAAAGGATTTAGGCTTTGCTTTTGGCCTCACCAAGTTTCTTCTTTAATGTCTGACGAGGCCTGACGAAGGGGCCAGGAGGCCTTGAAACGTTGCCCTATTGCGCACATATAACGGCGCTTGTCTGCTAACACTTCCTTTCCCTGTGTGTGCTGAGTTTTTTCGGTGTTGCTGCTTTTTTAATACATTAAAGAAGAGACTTGGTGAGACCAAAAGCAAAAAGTACGTCCTTCAGTATTCATTTGTGAGTGCTGATGCAGTTAGTTTTTGTATAGTTGGATGCAGAATCTTAGCACCTCTATCTGAATTGTGTTAGACAGGGTTAGTGCTAGTTCATTGTACACTGCTGCCAGAATCACTGAACTCTTTCCTAAATCTGTCTCAGCGCCTCCCCTGCTGAAATCCCTCTCCTGGCTTCCTATCAAATCCCGTATCACACATTAAATTCTCCTCACTTTTAAAGCTTTACACTCTTCTGCTCCTCCTTACATCTCAGCCCTAATTTCTCGCTATGCCGACTCTTGCGTTCTGCTCAAGGATGTCTTCTCTCTACCCCCTTTGTATCTAAAGCCCTCTCCCGCCTTAAACCCTTCTCACTGACTGCCCCACACCTCTGGAATGCCCTTCCCCTTAATACACGAATAGTACTTTCTCTATCCACCTTTAAGACCCACCTTAAAACACACTTGCTTAAATAAGCATATGAATAGCACCGTGGCAAATACTATACACGATACATAAAGCCTGCTGCCGGGGGGGGGGGGGGTGTGTGTGAGGGGTGGGTAAGGGGGGGGGGTTACAAATCTATAATGCGTTCTCCTAACGTCTCCCCAAATTGACACACTCACAGGACAAAATAAGAACAAAGGTCCCCTGTTCAATTTCCTCTGAAGACATCTTCCCTGGGATAGAAGCCAAAGTATCTTGATACATTAACGCTAAGAGACGCAGAATGAAAATGTCTTTCTTAGCGGCAGCAAAGGTGTTCATGAAAACATAGCCTCCTTTGATACATACAGTAGGCCAATTGGTCTCCAGTTAGGTGACCTATAGGAGTTGTTTCGCATCTGGATCGCTTTATATTATGCATAAATATGTTTGTTATTCATTTTCAAGACCTTTATTCAGCGTTGGCCTAAGACTAATTACAGCGCCCCATAAAACGACGTCTTACACAAATAATGCATCATACAGTCAACGATGAATCTGGTTTTATTATCCAAAGCAATTCCCCAGCAGGAGTTCCCCGGGCTTTACTTATAGAGCCGTGAACACAACATGGCTATAAGATTCATGGGATAGAGGGACATTTTATTCTACCGTTAAGGTCTATTCTGAACTATAGACATTAAAGTGCGTTATCCCAGAAGGATGGGAACTACATACCACAGGAACACAAAGTGATTATAGCACATAACCCCACATTTACAGACTTGCAACTCTATCTGCACTGTGTGCTTAGAAAGTGAATGAAAAAAAGTTATTTTAATAGTGACTGTTTCCGATGTTTTTTGATACCAGAACGAATTATAGGTCATAAGACATAAATAATATATTACATGTTAGTTACCCGCTGAGTGTCACGGAGGCCTGCAAAGGGGTTAATTTCGCAGGCGTGCCATCACAGTAATATTACACATTACCACTAATGTCGTATAATTAACCCTTTCACTGTTTTACAATGCGTTACGAACCTCTCCACAATTATAAAGGTTACCATAGGCAGGCATATTATATTATCTTTTTAATTTCAACAGCAGAACAACAAATAACCATTTACTTTGGCTCGGAAATTGTTATTTCCTACATAACAGGCATTATCCTTTCTATACGTTGGGTTTTCCTTACACATTACCATTATTTTAATTCCACATCATTATAACCTCTTTAAAGGTCTCATCAGTTGCGATCCAAAAACATATCGCCAGCACTAGAGAGAGGAAGTATCGCATGTATATATATATACAGGGTATGTATACGGGACTTATTTGCCCATTACAATATAAGTACTGCAGACGCGCGAGTGAAGAGTCCACATATATCTATGAACAAGAAGCAAAAAGCGACACACTGAGACTGTTCATTTGCATGTCATTTCCCAGAATCCCTGGCTGCAGTGGAAGCACCGTATGCCGTAGAGATAATGGGGGGGGGGGGGGGGGGAAAGGCCTGTCTGATACGTGAATGTGCTCACAAGGGGTATTTTTATTTGCTGAACACATATATTTTTTTAGGAAGAATACATTCATTTTTTTTAAACATACCAAGTCTCAAGAGATGAAGAAATCCCAAATATATAATATATATATCATTTTATTAATTTTTTTTGGTTTGTAGGATTTTTTTTCTCTTTGTGTACTCACATCTTGGTTTATATACTCTGTTGGTAGTCTTGCTCACTCAAATACTAGTTATTTTTATTTGTTTCTTTTTTTGTGTGTAGCGGTGTAGCATTTTCTTTTTATATATCACCAAAAAATATATAGAATGTATATCTTTATTTATATAGCGCCATTAGTGTACATAGCGCTTCACAGCAGTAATACAAGTGACAATCATATAAATAACAAAGAACTATAAATAACAGGTCATGGGAATAAGTGCATCAGACATAAAAGTCACATTTCAGAAGAGGAGTCCCTGCTCCGAGGAGCTAACAATCTAATTGGTATGTAGGAGGAACGTACAGAGACAGTAGGAGCTTTATGTATCGTATGTCCTGCCTGTCCCTCTCGTACAACTGCCTCTCCTCACTGTCCTCCCTGTCCCTCTCCTACAACTGCCTCTCCTCACTGTCCTCCCTCTCCCTCTCCTACAACTGCCTCTCCTCACTGTCCTCCCTCTCCCTCTCCTACAACTGCCTCTCCTCACTGTCCTCCCTCTCCCTCTCCTACAACTGCCTCTCCTCACTGTCATCCCTCTCCTACAACTGCTTCTCCTCACTGTCCTCCCTCTCCCTCTCCTACAACTGCCTCTCCTCACTGTCCTCCCTCTCCCTCTCCTACAACTGCCTCTCCTCACTGTCATCCCTCTCCTACGACTGCCTCTCCTCACTGTCCTCCCTCTCCCTCTCCTACAACTGCCTCTCATCACTGTCCTCCCTCTCCTACAACTGCCTCTCCTCACTGTCCTCCCTCTCCTACAACTGCCTCTCCTCACTGTCCTCCCTCTCCCTCTCCTACAACTTCCTCTACTCACTGCCCTCCCTGTCCCTATCCTACAACTGCCTCTCCTCACTGTCCTCCCTGTCCCTCTCCTACAACAGCCTCTCCTCACTGTCCCTCTCCTACAACTGCCTCTCCTCCTCACTGTCCTCCCTGTCCTCCCTGTCCCTCTCCTACAACTGCCTCTCCTCACTGTCCTCCCTGTCCCTCTCCTACAACTGCCTCTCCTCACTGTTCCTCTCCTACAAATGCCTCTCCACCCTGTACCTCTCCTACAACTGCCTCTCCTCCCTGTCCTCCCTGTCCCTCTCCTACAACTGCCTCTCCTCACTGTCCCTCACCTACAACTGCCTCTCCTCCTCACTGTCCTCCCTGTCCCTCTCCTACAACTGCCTCTCCTCACTGCCCTCCCTGTCCCTCTCCTACAACTGCCTCTCCTCACTGTCACTCTCCTACAACTGCCTCTCCTCCCTGTGCCTCTCCTACAACTGCTTCTCTTCCCTGTCCCTCTCCTACAACTGCCTCTCCTCACTGCCCTCCCTGTCCCTCTCCTAAAACTGCCTGTCATCACTGCCCTCCCTGTCCCTCTCCTACAACTACCTCTCCTCACTGTTCTCCCTGTCCCTCTCCTACAACTGCCTCTCCTCCCTGTCCCTCTCCTACAACTGCCTCTCCTCCCTCTCCCTCTCCTATAACTGCCTCTCCTCCCTGTCCCTCTTCTACAACTGCCTGTCCTCACTGCCCTCCCTGTCCCTCTCCTACAACTGCCTCTCCTCACTGTCCTCCCTGTCCCTCTCCTACAACTGCCTCTCCTCACTGTTCTCCCTGTCCCTCTCCTACAACTGCCTCTCCTCCCTGTCCCTCTCCTACAACTGCCTCTCCTCCCTGTCCCTCTCCTACAACTGCCTCTCCTCCCTCTCCTACAACTGCCTCTCCTCACTGTCCTCCCTGTCCGTCTCCTACAACTGCCTCTCCTCACTGCCCTGTCCCTCTCCTACAACTGCCTCTCCTCCTCACTGTCCTCCATGTCCCTCTCCTACAACTGCCTCTCCTCACTGTCCTCCATGTCCCTCTCCTACAACTGCCTCTCCTCACTGTCCTCCATGTCCCTATCCTATAACTGCCTCTCGTCACTGCCCTGTCCCTCTCCTACAACTGCCTCTCCTCCTCACTGTCCTCCTCACTGTCCCTCTCCTACAACTGCCTCTCCTCACTGCCCTCCCTGTCCCTCTCCTACAACTGCCTCTCCTCACTGTCCTCCCTGTCCCTCTCCTACAACTGCCGCTCCTCACTGCCCTTCCTATCCCTCTCCTACAACTGCCTCCCCTCACTGTCCTCCCTGTCCCTCTCCTACAACTGCCTCTCCTCCACACTGCCCTCCCTGTCCCTCTAATACAACTGACTCTCCTCCCTGTCCCTCTCCTACAACTGCCTCTCCTCCTCACTGTCCTCCCTGTCCCTCTCCTACAACTGCCCCTCCTCACTGTCCTCCCTGTCCCTCTCCTACAACTGTCTCTCCTCACAATCCTCCCTGTCCCTCTCCTACAATTGCCTCTCCTCCTCACTGCCCTCCCTGTTCCTCTCCTACAACTGCCTCTCCTCCCTGTCCCTCTCCTACAACGGCCTCTCCTCCTCACTGCCCTCCCTGTCCCTCTCCTACAACTGCCACTCCTCACTGTCCTCTCTGTCCCTCTCCTACAACTGCCTCTCCTCACTGTCCTCTCTGTCCCTCTCCTACAACTGCCTCTCCTCACTGTCCCTCTCCTACACTTGCCCCTCCTACAATTGCCTCTCCTCCCTGTCCCTCTCCTACAACTGCCTCTCCTCCTCACTATCCTCCCTGTCCCTCTCCTACAACTGTCTCTCCTCACTGCACTCCCTGTCCATCTCCTACAACTGTCTCTCCTCACTATCCTCCCTGTCCCTCTCCTACAACTGCCTCTCCTCACTGCCCTCCCTGTCCCTCTCCTACAACTGCCTCTCCTCACTGTCCTTCTCCTACAACTGCCTCTCCTCCCTGTGCCTCCCTTACAACTGCCTCTCCTCCATGTCCCTCTCCTACAATTGCCTCTCCTCACTGCCCTCCCTGTCCCTCTCCTACAACTGCCTCTCCTCACTGTCCCTCTCCTACAACTGCCTCTCCTCACTGCCCTCCCTGTCCCTCTCCTACAACAGCCTCTCCTCACTGTCCGTCTCCTACAACTGCCTCTCCTCCCTGTGCCTCTCCTACAACCTCCTCTCCTCCCTGTCCCTCTCCTACAACAGCCTCTCCTCCCTGTCCCTCTCCTACAACTGCCTCTCCTCACTGTCCCTCACCTACAACTGCCTCTCCTCCTCACTGTCCTCCCTGTCAATTTCCTACAACTGCCTCTCCTCACTGCCCTCCCTGTCCCTCTCCTACAACTGCCTCTCCTCACTGTCCTTCTCCTACAACGGCCTCTCCTCCCTGTGCCTCCCTTACAACTGCCCATCCTCCATGTCCCTCTCCTACAATTGCCTCTCCTCACTGCCCTCCCTGTCCCTCTCCTACAACTGCCTCTCCTCACTGTCCCTCTCCTACAATTGCCTCTCCTCACTGCCCTCCCTGTCCCTCTCCTACAACTGCCTCTCCTCACTGTCCCTCTCCTACAACTGCCTCTCCTCACTGCCCTCCCTGTCCCTCTCCTACAACTGCCATTCCTCACTGTCCCTCTCCTACAACTGCCTCTCCTCCCTGTGCCTCTCCTACAACTGCCTCTCCTCCCTGTCCCAATCCTACAACTGCCTCTCCTCCCTGTCCTCCCTGTCCCTCACCTACAACTGCCTCTCCTCCTCACTGTCCTCCCTGTCCCTCTCCTACAACTGCCTCTCCTCACTGTCCTCCCTGTCCCTCTCCTACAACTGCCTCTCCTCCCTGTCCTCCCTGTCCCTCTCCTACAACTGCCTCTCCTCCTCACTGTCCCTCTCCTACAACTGTCTCTCCTCCCTGTCCCTCTTCTACAACTGCCTCTCCTCCTCACTGTCCCTCTCCTACAACTGCCTCTCCTCCTCACTATCCTACCTGTCCCTCTCCTACAACTGCCTCTCCTCCTCACTGTCCTCCCTTTCCCTCTCCTACAACTGCCTCTCCTCCTCACTGCCCTCCCTGTCCCTCTCCTACAACTGCCTCTCCTCCTCACTGTCCTCCCTGTCCCTCTCCTACAACTCACTGTCCTCCATGTCCCTCTCCTACAACTGCCTCTCCTCCCTGTCCCTCTCCTACAACTGCCTCTCCTCACTGTCCCCCTATCCCTCTCCTACAACTGCCTCTCCTCACTGTCCTCCCTATCCCTCTCCTACAACGGCCTCTTCTCACTGTCCTCCCTATCCCTCTCCTACAACTGCCTCTCCTCACTGTCCTCCCTATCCCTCTCCTACAACTGCCTCTCCTCACTGTCCTCCATGTCCCTCTCCTACAACTGCCTCTCCTCGCTGTCCTCCCTATCCCTCTCCTACAACTGCCTCTCCTCACTGTCCTCCCTGTCCCTCCCCTCCCTCTCCCTCTCCTACAACTGCCTCTCCTCACTGTCCTCCCTGTCCCTCTCCTCCCTATCCATCTCCTACAACTGCCTCTCCTCACTGTCCTCCCTATCCCTCTCCTACAACTGCCTCTCCTCACTGTCGTCCCTGTCCCTCTCCTACAACTGCCTCTCCTCACTGTCCTCCCTGTCCCTCTCCTCACTGTCCTCCCTGTTCCTCTCCTTCCTCTCCCTCTCCTACAACTGCCTCTCCTCACTGTCCTCCCTGTCCCTCTCCTACAAGTGCATCTACTCCCTGTCCCTCTCCTCCCTGTCCTCCCTGTCCCTCCCCTACAACTGCCTCTCCACCTCCCTGTCCCTCTCCTACAACTGCCTCTCCTCCTCCCTGTCCCTCTCCTACAACTGCCTCTCCTCCCTGTCCTCCCTATCCTACAACTGCCTCTCCTCCTCACTGTCCTCCCTGTCCCTCTCCTACACCTGCCTCTCCTACAACTGCGTCTCCTCACTGTTTTCACTGTCCCTCTCCTACAACTGTCTCTCCTCACTGTCCCTCTCAACTGTCAAATCCCAACTGTCTAATCCCAACTGCCAGCGCGAGCTCCTTCGCACTAAAAAGACCTTAACGCAAATGCAGCTGCCCTATTGGCTAAGCCACATCATGTGACATTTCCCTGAGGCTCATGGGACTTGCAGTCCCTAACTGGAACCTTCTCTGTGATGGCCACCGCACCTGCACTTCTCTGCGCATGCGAAACCTACTTCGCATGCGCGGCCAATCACAACATGGCCGCCGCGAGTCCTCCCGTGCATCTGCGCATGCGTGAGCCCTGCGCACGTGCACACGCATAACAAACATGGCAGTGCTCTGCAGAGGGAGCCGCCGGCTAGCCCGTCGCCACCCGCAACAGCCCCCCACAGCAGCTGAGGTAAGGGGGGGAAACGGAGGACTGGGGAGCCAGAGGGGACCTGGCTACAGATTATTGTCGGCTTTGTGCCGCGGCCTCCGGCAGACTGCGGAGGAAGGTGACAATCGGAGTAGGCTGCGGCCTGGGTGTACGCATTATCCTTTATTTGTAAAGCCCAGGACATACTTGAAAACGAGAGGTAACTCTCAATGTATTACTTCCTGGTAAAATATTTTATAAATAAATAAATAAATAAATAAATAAATAAAGCGACAACATATACTGCAGCGCAGTTCAAAGCGGGAAACACAGATTTGATAACTGCACAAACAGAATGACATACAAATAAGGACAAACGCGCACAAACAGATACACAGAGGCAATGAGCGCACTGATCCGGGGAGCTTACACTCTAGAGGGAACGAGGGACAATGTTGAAACAAAAAGGTGAAGTGGCTGCTCATTGTGGGATGGAGTATATATCAGGATGGAGTATGGCCCAGCCAGACAGCTGATCCCATGGGTGTTTCATAGCGCAGCGGTGCGCAAACTGGGGGGGGGGGGGCGGCGGTTACAGGGGCCCCGCACCCTTCCCCAAGGCATTTCAATTAAATGCCGGGGGAGGCGTGAGGCCTCTGTAACGTCCCTTACCTGCTGCCAGCCGGGTCTTCGGCGCCGCATTGCCATGGCAACGCGGCATCAAATGACGATGTGGGGTCATGTGATGTGATGCGTCGCCATGACAATGCATGTCAAATTATGCTGCGGGGGTCACACGATGTCACATGACCTGCGTCATCATTTGACGCCGGGTTCTAACTGAGGGGGGGCCTGAATGCTGGGGCTCCCAGGCAGGGGGGCGCACGCGAAAAACTTGGTGTGCACCCATGACATAGCGCATGGGATAGGCCTGAAAGAGGACCCCCTCCAGGACCCAGAACAGGGGTCCCCAACTTTTGTGTCCCCAAGGGCACACTTGAGAGTTCAGGAGAGAGTGGCGCGCACCAACGGATAAGCGCGCACACAATAAACTTACACTGGGGGAAGGCTTCCTGTGTCGCACCGCGCGCAGATGTGGAAGTCGGGCCCGACTCCCGGCACGAGAGGGGGACACGCAGCCGCTGTTGGTGGCACCGCGGCGAGCTACTCACCGGCAGCCAGCGAGCTCCCGGTAGCTTGCGATTCATGTGTTGGAGATTCTACGCCGTATTATCAACTGGTTGGCCAGTTAGTCGCGGGCTCCAAGAAAAGGCGTGGGGGGCAGCACGGTAGCCCCGCGTTGGGGATCCCTGTTGTAGAATGTGGGAGAGGGGAGGATGGAAGGAAACTGAAGCTGCAAAGAAGGGGGGCATGAGGAGCAGGTGAGTATTTAAGGTGATTGTGGGGGGCATC
>NC_134497.1:3409345-3429345 GCF_040206685.1 Ascaphus truei
TTTATAACCTTTGTGGAATGCAGAATATACTTGAATGTCCTCCTCTGATCACAGTGAATGAAATACTGTAGTGTTTTGCATTGCTCTCTGGTAACACACACTTATCCCACACCAAACACAAGGAAGACAAAACTGATTGGTTGTGATTGAGAAACAATGCCAATATGTTCCTGTTTCTCAGAAATCCCTAAGTAAATGTGACATATTGTGGTTCCTGGCTGATGTCAACATCATAACTTGTTGAGACAAAGTTAACAATGGAATAGGGGTTATTTGGAGAAGGACCCATGTTAAATACCAGTATTATCTGTGTGGGGGATATGTATCAAGCTGAGCAATTTGTTTCATCTTAACGTTTTCATTTGCTTCAATTAACTCCTGTTACACGTACAAAGCTTCTTCTCTCTGTCTCTGTCTCTCTCTGTGTCTCTCTGTGTCTCTCTCTCGCATTATTGCTGCAAACATATGTGCATTTTTAAATAAAATTTGTTTTAAATAAATCCCGTGCAGATGGATTTAGTCAGTTAGGTTTGTTTTAAAAACCCACTGTGATTGACAGGCCCCCTATGGCCGAGGGGGCTATAGGGGATCAAATGGGATTATCTCATTTATTTTCATTTAGTCGTCAGCTTACTTCACCTTTTTTCTAGATACACTCATTGAACATTTACTAAATTGTTGCCAAAATGAGTGTCTTGAAAGAAAACCAGCGCACCCTTTATCTGAGGGACAGAATGAACCAGATAAGGCCCTAATTAGTACCTAATGCAAACAGTCTGTATTGTGCATTATCTGTTATTTTCTGAAGTTAAGATTTTTGCCACTAAATTTATAAAATAAAAAGAGCCAAAAACCCTCCACCGTACAGGGGTACAGCAAATAAAAACCCCACTTTTGGGTAGTTTACAAACTGGACGGCACTGTTAAATGTCCGATGCTTCTGATCACGGCTTTTGCACTGTGACCTGTTCAGACAGTGGGGGCTATTTACTAAAGCGACCTGCTGCAATTACTTTACATTTGACCCCGGGGCCCTTCGCTGATAAGCAGCGCTCGCGGTTAACCCTCAGCCTGAGTATTCCTCTGCTTGTTCAATTTGAAGCTACCTCTTGACCTAGAGGTTTGGTTCATTTTATTCAAGTCCTTAGACAGGGCCGGCGTTAGGCTAAGGCCCCGCTCCCTCAGTCAGCGCGCCCGCACTGCAGACAGGGCCGGCGTTAGGCTAAGGCCCCGCTCCCTCAGTCAGCGCGCCCGCACTGCAGACAGGGCCGGCGTTAGGCTAAGGCCCCGCTCCCTCAGTCAGCGCGCCCGCACTGCAGACAGGGCCGGCGTTAGGCTAAGGCCCCGCTCCCTCAGTCAGCGCGCCCGCACTGCAGACAGGACCGGCGTTAGGCTAAGGCCCCGCTCCCTCTGTCAGCGCGCCCGCACTGCAGACAGGGCCGGCGTTAGGCTAAAGCCCCGCTCCCTCTGTCAGCGCGCCCGCACTGCAGACAGGGCCGGCGTTAGGCTAAGGCCCCGCTCCCTCAGTCAGCGCGCCCGCACTGCAGACAGGGCCGGCGTTAGGCTAAGGCCCCGCTCCCTCAGTCAGCGCGCCCCGCACTGCAGACAGGGCCGGCGTTAGGCTAAGGCCCCGCTCCCTCTGTCATCGCGCCCGCACTGCAGACAGGGCCGGCGTTAGGCTAAGGCCCCGCTCCCTCATTAAGCGCGCCCGCACTGCAGACAGGGCCGGCGTTAGGCTAAGGCCCCGCTCCCTCTGTCATCGCGCCCGCACTGCAGACAGGGCCGGCGTTAGGCTAAGGCCCCGCTCCCTCAGTCAGCGCGCCCGCACTGCAGACAGGGCCGGCGTTAGGCTTTGCAGGGTCCCACGGCAGCAGCGCACCTGGCTCCTAAGCCCAGCCCTGACCTGGGGAGTTTTATGGTTACAAAATGTGATCCAATTAACCAAAATGCTGCAGCGTTTCCCCCCATCTCACTTGTCCATGCTTTTTTGTATGGTTAATTTGGGTTTTGAGGGGAAAAGGGGGGCAGGTAGGCTGGAGTCAAGGTGGTAGAGGTAACCCCCCCCCCCCACCCCCGTGTCGGCGGCCTTACGAGCCCTCTCCTTTTACACCTGTATCTCCCCCCGTCCCTCTGTCTCTCACTCTTCCCCCTTCTTCCTCACTCTCTCTCTGTCCCTCTCTTACACCCCTCTCTTCTCTTCCCCCCTCCACTATCACTCAATTATCCCCTCTCACTCAATCCCCCCTTTCCTCACACTCATTTCCCCCTCCTCCGCTGGCCACACACACAATTCCCTCCCAACACCCATACAATCACACACACACACACACACACACACACACACACACACACACACACACACACACACACACACACACACACACACACACACACACACACACACACACACTGCCCATGCAAACCCCCACCCCCAATACAAAACTACCCCCCCCCCCACATATAGACACATAACACCCAGATGCAACCCCCCTCCCAGATATAAACACCAATAGGGTCTGAGGTTCTCCTACAAGTAGGAAAAACATACATTTCTGTTTCTCTGTCCCATTTTTGACATTGATAAAAAAAATCTTCCGTTTCCTCAAAAATATATTTTATTTCCATTTTTGTATTTCCGTTTCCCTGTCCTCCCTGACCTGAGTTATCATGAAATCCTGCTGGACTTCCCCCCCCCCCTTTTTTTTTTGACAAACGTTGACATAAACGAAATATTTTGGGGGACTTTTGCAAATGTTTTTAAAACTGCCTCTGTATTACAGCACTGAGATATTGCAGCGTTCTCCAGCTCCTAATGAAAGCAACATGTATGTTATATTACTGGACATGTATCATAGCCAGAGCACAGGCTCCTGGCTTAAAGGGCGATTAAAAATACAGTCAACCATAAAACAGGCATAAAAAATGGTAAGTAAGGTGTTATGTGGTTGAGTGCTCCCACTTTATTGCTGCACTAATAAATCTTGCTAAATGAGGCTGCACCTCTAAGTCACAGTTTCTGATCTAAGTTAACTAATTAGTGGCAGTAAAGCTAATAACATGTGGTCTTCATTAGATGGGCATTAAACTGTTCAGGAGGATGTTTTGACTGGACTCTTCAGTGGGATTTCTGCTGCTGCATAGTTTATTTTCCAGAAACTGGCAGCCTTTAAATCAAGCTCTCCTGAGCAAAGGCAACACAGGAAAATACTCTCTCCTGACCCCCAAAGTGCCTCCCCCACCGCTATGCATAAGCTATTGACTTTAAGGACTCAAAAAGCCAACTGTGGGGTGATAGAAGTTTAGCAGAGAGATGTCAGATCATTTAGATTGGTCTCAAGAGGAAAATAGAGATGCTCTCCTTCTCAAATACGTTACATTTCCACCGGTTACATAGTTACATAGTCCAACAATGTCTTCAAAGTGCAGGTCTCCTCAAAGACAGAGATACAAAGTAGATCTCTACTCACAAATTCATAATGAAGTTCTCCATTTAATGTGACAGCCAAGAACAGTGGGATAGCAACGTTTCATGTTCCATATGGACTTTTCATCAGGTATAGTTACATAGTTACACATTAGATGAGGCAGAAAAAAGACATACGTCCATCAAGTTCAACCTATGCTAGATTTAGACGACAGATACTTTATCCTATATCTATACTTACTTATTGATCCAGAGGAAGGCAAACAAAAAACCCCAGTGTCATATCATCCAATGATATCTCATAAGGGGGAAAATAATTTCCTTCCTGACTCCAATATTGGGAATCAGATTACTCCCTAGATCAACATCCTTTCCATATTTACTTATTTGTTTTATCCATGTATACCTTTCCTTTCTAAAAAGATGCCAACTTTTTTGTAGATATCTATTGTATCTGCCATCACAGTCTCCATGGGTAATGAATCCCACAGTGTAACTGCCCTTACTGTAAAGATCCCTTTCCTTTGTTGCTGGTGATATCTCCTTTCCTCCAACCTTAGGGGATGCCCCAGAGTCCTTAGTACTGCGGTTAAAAATAATAAATACGCCCTTCCTTCATCTACAAGAAAACCAACGAGAAGTTCACGCCAGGTCCACTATATACCAGTCTATAGAAGTCCGTTAGTGCCCATTAATACGGATTCGCTGTTGCCGAACAATATTTAACAATTAGTTTTACAAGCCGTTTATAAACAATTAGGGGGTGATGTATTCAGCGCAATTGTTGCAAATGAAGCCATTTTCATGTTGCGTCTTTTTGCCTCAGTGAATCGATGCCTTTCCCCCAATTTGCCCCCTGAGCCCCAGCTTGTGATTATTTAGGGAGTGTCAGTAAGAGGAGTTGCAGGACGCACAGATTATAATCAATTCTGTCGCATGCAGTAAACTCTTTTACATTTGACACACACGCGAGCCGTTCTTTCGTTGATACGTCATACCTTTAGGGTGTCATTTGTCAAAGTCTCTCAGCTGCAAACAGTGGCCAAAAAAGTGCAAGTATAATGCGCTAGATTGATCAAATAAAATAATCCCATTGGCTTTACTGGGAACGCTTTTCGTGGATAAATCCAGTTCAGTACTGCAGTCAGAAGACGAAAGCGCAGCACCTATATTAGTCTGAGTTTCACTTACATTTCAACACTTTGCAATGTTTAATGTATGAAAAAGTAAACACCAAATCTTTAATTGAGGAATTTCCATGGCTATTTTGTGTGATCTCTCTTCTCTCCCCTCCCCCCTTATAGCTGGGACTCCTTCAATCTTATAAAGCAGATTATTTACCTTAAGATATTTTTCTCCAGCACTCTGCAATCTTCTTGGGTTACATGCACCTTGACAACCATGGGGCTTATACAATAAATTGCGGTGGTGCCAATTCAACGCTACCCGGCAACTTGAAAGAGACCAAATCGCACTTTATTGAATAAGCCTCTATGTGTGAGTGTATCAACCAAAGCACTAAATCGAAGCCAATAAAGAATCAATAAAGCCAACATGGAGAATAAAATAAATACTAAATAATACGTAGGTAAAGTTCCAAATGGTCATCGAGCCATTATGTTGATGCTAAGACCGTCAGTATTCTGTGTCTGAATGTATGATGATGTCAGGCCCCAGTGCCAGAGCTTGGGTAGCAATCCCGTGTACCCCCTGATGATGCCAACAAAAGAGGAGGGTACCCCTTTGCTGTTCAGATCTTGTTCATCACTCTCTCAGAGTGGTGGACTTGATTCAACCTAGAAAATAAGCAAAAATGAGCTCTGATGTCCTCTCAATGTGACAAATGATACCGGCTGCAGGCCTTTCCAATGTCATGAGAATGTCACCATGTCACGTAATGAGTAAGAGTTCTTTGCATTAACTTTGCACCTGTGAATGATGTCAAAAGCAAAAACAAAAATGGGGATGCAGACATAGCATAAAATCCTTTATATAGAAGGTTCATAAACAAATGATAAGAATGAACTCGCAATGTAACAGAAGTAAATATTTGCCTGTTTGTGGAGACCCGAGCCTCTCATGGCCTCCGTGGGTGAGACGGATGAGATGTATTCTCCTCCCGTGATGCCTCGGGCGCTTGGGAGATGTACCGCTGAGCCTGTGGAGTCCACAAGGATGGAGACATCCTCCGGTCCAAACGGAAACCTCCGTTGGTAGGCAGGGGCCGTCCCACGATTCCGTGGAGTCTCCTGGACCGGCGTCCTCGTTGCTGCGGTGACTTCCGGGACAACTGCGGCACTTCCGGAAGTGCGTCTTTCCCTGTGTGCACTGCGAGTGATAGGGACTGGGGCAGTGTGCGGAAGCTGGGTAACTGGCTGGAAATGGATCACAAGCCAATGGTTTGCGTGCGGAGCCTTGGGAATGACGAGGGGTTATGGGCGCATAAATCTTATGCAATGTATCAAAGTTTGCATCTGTAACCACTGCAGTTTGCCACGTTCTTTAGGTCAAGCTCAACCTACCGGTGCTGTCCATATCGGTGCCTCGGAGATCAGATGGGAGATACTCAAGTAGCAAGCGTCAGACATTCGATTGGACGTCTGTGCATGTTGACGCAGAAGAATAATTATGCACGGCCTCAAATAAAAAAGTGGTATCAGAGCTTGATCCATCGTTAACTGAAATATAAGTCAATGGCGACCAACACACAACCGGGTCACTTTCGGAGTTAGGGAATCCTGGCATGTGTGTTCCTGATACATATTCCCCTAAAAGGTCCCTCGTACTGGCAGTACTGTAAATATCTTTAGGACTAGATATACAGTATTTAAAAAAAAATAAGTTAATAAAACAAAACACTCACTCCTGCGTCATTTTCTTACGGCACCAAGCATCTCATTTTTATCTTCTAAATATACAGATGTGGAAGACGTTGTCGCTCCCGGTGACTTGGTGCATGGCGCCAACTCTGGCGCGATATTTGACAGAGAATATAACGTTATTGAAACAAAAAATGAAGCCCGCATCAATTTCTTAACACGCAATAACGCGGGCGGTAATGGCAGCCATGATGTCTGCTTCGTCTGTATCACTGTCATGCGTTCAATTTGTTCCTTGGTACGACTACAACTTTAAAGGTGCAATCCTACATAGCCCTGCAGCTAACAACATGTTGTAAGGAATGTAACAGTCTTCCTTAACAAATCTAGCCATGCTGAGAGCAAAGATTTGGCAGTTTTAATTTTTGTTGGAAATGAATTAGGATTTTTGTTAGGGAGAATGGTGTAGTGGTTATCCAATTATGTTTTTTCTTTCCCCTTATCCCACCCAGTCCTTATCAGAGCGCCAATAAAGATAAGGGGAGGTGTTACTCTGGCTGTACAAGCGCTTGCTGATCACACAGTGACATCACACAAAAGGGAACAGTCAGAGGCAAAAAAAACCCTCACAAGTCTCAGCTCAATCGACTTTTGCCCAATCTACATACTTTTACCGCTTATTTCGTGTCACGTGAATCCATACCGAAGGTGGCCAAATCCAGTCGTCAAAGGGCGACTAACAGGTCAGGTTTTCAGGATATCTCTGCTTCAGCACAGGCGGCTCAACAGTGGCACAGTCGAAGAAGCTGGGATATCCTCTGCTGAAGCAGGGATATCCTGAAAACCTGACCTGTCGTGGCCCTTGAGGACTAGAGTTGGCCGCCCCTGCTCTGAACGAACCCGCGAACGCATACAAAGTATAACTGTCCCCAGTCGTGACATCGTTTTGTTTGCAGTTATTTTGGACGTATACCAGGACCTCCCACCTTAAAAAAAAAAGAGGCACACACACAAAACCCCGAAAGGAAAATATCCAAACTTCAGCCTTTGCTTTCGGCTGTAAATCTCCAGCGGGTGGAAGGTACACTCCTAAAAACAACATATTAGCCAAAAGAATAAAGAAGAAGAAAAAATGTGCTAGGTTTTGTCATAACCTTTGAAATTTATTGTTTTTGTTATTAAAAAGGAGGGGAAAGAGGGGAATGCGGTCACTGGGTAAAGGGTGGAGGTAGTTATAGAATAATTGAACGTCTCGCTGGGACTCTCAGACTTTCTGCTTTGCGGGTTTCCAGTGGGGCCTTCAAGGTTAAACAGCGACCAGGCTCCCAAAAAACCTCCTTCTCTGCAGCCTGCAACATATGAATCTAAAGACCTCACTAAGTCATTATCTGATGATTAATATTGCTAATACACACGTGCACGACTGTTAATGTCATATGATTGATGCCGCCGTTTGTTTTAGACTATGACAGGATGAGTGTTTCCACAAGCTAACGCTCTGCAGATAATAATTTATCTCGCTGCCTACAAACAGGCGATGGGGCGTCCAGGCCAGCGGCGTTGAAACGCCAGGGCGGGATTGGTGACATATAGACTCTTATTGGGGTTTCTTTTTAAATTGACATTTTCATTTGGAAAGGATTTGCAAGGCTTTAAAGTAACAAAGAAAAGGAAAAAAAAGATGTATTTATAAAGAAACAGAATACAGCGACAGCCGGAGACACAGAACATTATATGTCGCATCAGTGGGGAGTTTGTTGGACTAAACCATAAATAATGAATATTAATTTATAAGTAAACTCTGATAAATAAGTTATCTAGGGCAGGGGTGCGCAAAGTGGGGGGCGCACCCCCTGGGGGGGGGCGGCGGGAGAATTTCCAGGGGGGGGCGCTGCGGCTACAGAAGTCCTGTGCTCTCCCCCAGGGCATTTAAATTAAAGGCGAGGCATCTGCATCTTCTCCTACCTGATCATCGGAGACGCGTCGCCATGGTAACCGGTGTCAAATGACGACTGCGGGGTCACGTGACGTCGCATTGCCACGGCAACGTGACGTCACATGACCCCGCGACATCATTTAACGACGGAGCCGAGGAGGAGGGGGGATGCAAGCCAGGAGGTGAGAAGGCAGAGGGGGGCGCAGGCTAAAAACTTTGTGCACCCCTTTGCGCACCATCATGCGAATGTCTTGCCAAACCAAACACAGAACGTGGGTTCCTCTGACCTGATTTTGGGATCATGTGACCTGTGAGTTGACTTTTAATGCGTGGCAAAAAAAACCGTTGGCTGAATTTGGCACATCTCTCCCGGAGGGATCGACCACACATTAAATAAGTAATGGTGGGTGCAAAAGTGACAAAAAACCCTCCACCGCCGCACAGCAAATAAAAATCCTACGTGTGCGCACATTCCCACGTCTCAGACAGGTCTGCAACCCTGCGCTTCCCCATTATCTCTTAGCATACAGTGCTTCAACTGCAGCCAGGGATTCTGGGTAATGACATGCAAATGAAGGGATGAAACCTTTTCTGACCTTACTTATTTGCCTGGAAAGATTTTAGGAGTAATGTTAAAAGGCGAAAAATGGCCCAAAATACCCAGCGTTTCCCATAGAACACGAACACAAGCGTTACCGTGAGCTAAAGAAAAGGAAGCTGTTTGTAAGCGGCTCTTGTATGCCTTAGGCCGAGTCCATAGGACAGGCCGCGCTGAGCCGTGCGGACGCTGAGCCCCTGCATCCTCAATGAGGATGTCTTTGAGGGGGCTCACGCGAGCGTCCGCAGGCGTGCTGAGGCGCTGGATTTTTCAGCCGACAGCCAAGCTGAAAACACGGAACAGCGTCAGCACGGAACAGCGTCAACATCACGGCGCCGTGACGTTGACGTCGGTGCGTCGCGGGCGATTGGCCCAGCGACGTCACTGCCCCGCCTCCCTCAGTCTCCCCCCACCTCCGATCGCGCCCGCTGGCTCGCCTGCATGGGCATGAAATCGCGCAGATTTCAGCAGGCGAGCCTCAGCGTCAGCGCGGTCCTGCCCT
This sequence comes from Ascaphus truei, assembly GCF_040206685.1. Lineage (NCBI taxonomy): Eukaryota > Metazoa > Chordata > Amphibia > Anura > Ascaphidae > Ascaphus > Ascaphus truei. The sequence continues at coordinate 3,418,625 of NC_134497.1, forward strand.
GCTTCCCCTTCTATGGCCGCAGCCTTATTCGGACCATCGTATCACAGAGCGATGCACAGGGGCTGTTATAGCTCTGATCCGAATGCACGACGAAGAGTTTACATTTACTGCTAAAGAACGTTCTATAATCAGAGACAAATCGGCTTTCATTTACTCTGATCCCCAAATCTCCCTTCTCAGGGCGCGGGGGCTTGTAACTGTTCTGCGGCAAGTTAAGTTAATATAGTTTTTTGGGGAGGAAAACGTGGAAGCGGTAATGTAGGCAAATAGCCTTATATACAAAGAGCCAGACTGACTAAATGGCGCTAATTTATCATGCACGTTACAGCCCACTCACTGATCTGACAGATGTGATTAGGGTTACTTTAATTGTATTAATGGGGTTTCTGTAGCAAAGTCTCCAAACAGCCCATTTTTAAAATAAAAAACTGCCCTAATCTTACATTATTAGCATAAAATGTAATTACTGTCAATATTCTTTTTAGTTGTTCTAATAAATGTGACGTAAAAATGAGTGCAAAAATCTAGCAACGAGGGGTGTGCACGTGGACAGATAGTTTGTTTTTGTGTCCAAACACAGCAACATAAAGGTGTTTTGGATTTAGTGTTGCAAAAACTCGTCAAAAAGTTTTGGGGTACTGGGTTAAGCCACCTCCTTGCTCGGTATGATATCAGCTCTATTGGGGCTACAATGTTCCTGAACTAGGGGAAGTTGGCATTAGAGCATTTTGAATGGGAACCAATGTGTTCAATCTCAAAATGCTTTTTGGCACCCATTTAATACTTCCTAATCTCTTTCTTTAATGGCCTGATTTAACATTGCTGAACAGATCATCCGAGCCTCGTGCAAAGACAATAAGTATTTTTATATGTGGTCAACGAAGCATCGGCTAGGAAAAGCTGCCTCGTAAACAGGTAAACACAAGGTGTAAAATTAAATAAAGGAAACCCCATTATCAGAGGGCACATTGGGAACAATCTTGCATTTTGCTAGCAAATAAGTCTTCCAGATAAAGAAACTATGAGCTGTCCCATCTTGCTAAAGAAAATGTGTTTGCAATTCATTTCTGCCAAGTATATTGCTGAGCAGAAGGATTAAGTTGTTCACAGAGCTAACAAATCAATCTGTCTTCAGATGCGGCGCGTTCAGCGGGGGACGGTGAGGCGCTCGTCCTTCCATCCGTTGCACAATCCGAGGACGTGTTACACTGCACGGGGAACCGGTTTCAGTGGATGGGATGTTCCCAAAACGTCCTCCAGCCACTGTGCTGTTATCAGTATAAACTGATTTCTAATGGAGTGCTGCAAATTAGAGCCCCAACGTGTGAACACATCCACGTCTCAGCCAGGTCTGCCACCCTGCCCTTCCCCATTATCCCTCAGCATACAGTGCTCCCTCGCCTCCCACCAGTTGCCTACGCGGCTTCGTTGCCTTGGCACGCCAGGTCGTTCACCACTTTGTGGCTAGAGCAGGAGAGGCCAACGCCGGTCCTGAAGGGCCACCAACAGATCAGGTTTTAAGGATATCCCTGCTTCAGCACAGGTGGTTCTATCAATGGCTCAGTCTTTGACTGAGCCACCTGTGCTGAAGCAGGGATATCCTGAAACCTTGACCTGCTGTTGCCCTCTGAGGGCTGGGGTTGGCCTCTCCTGTGCTAGAGTACCGCATTGCTTTGCGTTAGAATAGGCCACACGGGGTGTTTTTGATTACAGGGGCTGGGCTGATCTTAATTCATCTCGATTTGCTCGTGATTTCAGTGTGCGTCTCTAACATCATCAAGGGCTTCTGGGTAAAACGGCTAACCTTGCAGGCTGTCGCTTCCAATGTATGGAACAGCAAATCAAGACCTCTCATTTGCCCTGAACAAGAACCACTAAATTAGAAGCGTGTGTGTCATCGCCGACCGATGGGAGGATTTCCTGGCAGAAAAGAAAAGGGAAGGGAGAAAAACGAAGACTTATTCAGCATTTGCAAAAAATATTCCAGCTGTCAGGCAGCGATGTCTCTGTCCACGTCACGTTGGTCTTTCTTCAAGCTGCACACTTCAAAAAGTACAGTGTATTTATTACTTTTGCACAGGGAACAGCTGTAACAGGGAGATTTTACTTAACCCCGCTAAATCGGGGCGCACCGCGGGATGAAAACCTAGAACAGGAGAGTATGTTAAAGTTAGTGTGTGCTCATTTGCATGTTATTACCCACAATGCCTTGGCCTAGGAAATTTGGTTGTAAGTGACCTCGCCACTGGGACCCAATGTTAGCCCTCACCCTAAAACACCCTAATCTTAACCCCTAATACGAATGCTACCCCCTACCCTAAAAACATTAAGCCCTACCCTAAAACCCCCTAAAGTTAACCTCCTACCCTAACCGCTAAACCCATAAAGTTATCCCCCTACCCTAACCACTAATCACCCTAAAGTTAACCTCCTACCCTAACCGCTAAACCCATAAAGTTATCCCCCTACCCTAACCACTAATCACCCTAAAGTTCACCCCCTACCCTAACCACTAAACCCCCTAAAGGTAACCCCCTACCCTAACTACTAAAACCCCTAAAGGTAACCCCCTACCCTAACTACTAAAACCCCTAAAGTCTATAACGTATTATAATATAAGCGGCCGGGGCAGAAGGTCCCCCGGATCCTGTAGGATCCCTCTGCGGAGAAATGCCGGCAGGGACTTGGTCGCGGCGAGTCGGCCGCAACCAAAATGTCTCATTCTGGAATCTATGGCCGTAGTGGAAGCGCTGTCCACTAATAGATAATGGGGAAGGGCAGGGTTGCAGACCTGCAACGTGTGAATGTGCTCACGTGATACTTTAATTTGCTGAACATCGTATTCACTAAGCTAACGATACGCAAACATAACAGATGTAATTGCGCTCATTAGCGTAGCTTAACGACGCATTATCAATGCGTTAACTTGAAGATCATTCGGGTTAACCCAGGGGCGCTCAACTCCAGTCCTCAAGCCCCTCAACAGGTCAGGTTTTCAGGATATCCCTGCTTCAGCACAGTTGGCTCAATCAGTCCCGGCTTCAGCTCAGGTGGCTCAATCAGTGGCTGAGTCTTTGACTGAGCCTCTGATTGAGGCACCTGTGCTGAAGCAGGGGTATCCTGAAAACCTGACCTGTTGGGGGGACTTGAGCACCCCTGCGGTAACCTAAATAACACCCCGCTATGCGAGTCTTGGCATTGCGCCTACGCAGACACTGAACTAGGGTTTGGAGAGGAAGAGAAAAACAATGGTGGCAGTAACGCTATGCTAGCAAAATCATCGCTAACTGGCGTTACTCTCATCCAGATTAGAGACATGAATTTTGCGCGCGCATTAGCAAACCGTGCGAATTTCACCCTTTCTGGCTCTGCGAAAAAGTCTCATTCAAAAGTTCTCCGTCTGCAAAAAGCCGATGGGCACGGCATACTCAGCGAAGTTCAACTCATTTCGATGACTTTCACTTTCGAAAATGTGAAAACTGCTGTAAGGCAGCCATTTCACCAATAAAAAAGAAGCGAAAATGCGAATTTTTAACAATTTGGGCCATTTCACTTGAAACTTTGTCGCAAAGTTCGACCTAAACTTTAACAGGTTTTTCAAACTTTTTGGGAGGTGGAATGGAAACAGCGGCAAAGCATATCTCGCCGGGATGTAACTTTGTATCAAGGTTTGGGGTCCTTAGACAATACAGAGATAAATAGAAAAACATGGGGTTTGCCTTTAAAATCCTTGCATGAAACATATAGCACGCCTTTGCAATAAAACACTATTTTGTGTTATCATTAACTAGATTGCTTTGAGCATGAATGTAATCGTTCTACTTTATTCCACACATTCCAACCTTTTGTCCCTGGGAGAGATTCAAGTCTAGACGGAAACCCGAAAACGAGAATAAAACATGTTCACAGTGGCCAACTTTCACCGAAGCTACTGCCGATTTCTAACCTGTCTATGCAAAGAGAAAACCGTCCTCAAACTATTCAGAACATTCTAGTCATTCGCACAGATTAGTTACAGCCCAGTCGGGAGATCTGGGATTGTATTAACATTTGATTTGGGTCCGCCACGGATCGACCGGTTCCTTTGGGCTGCAGGTCAGACTCAAAAAGGGTGATTCGCCTTTTGCGGATTTTTAATTCGTTTATTTTTGAACGCCGATAATCCAAATCCGGTGACGGATGTTTGGAATCCAATAACATATAAAAACATTGAATTTTTCTAGCAGCAGAAAGAGCTACATTCTGCCCGTAATGTTAAAATTCGACCAGGATGAATAGCATTTAGTTGCAAGAGTAAATAATAATTGCCCATCTTTCTATATACATATAAAATATCAGCGCCTTTAGGAAAATGATGTCTTTACTGCTGGCCTCGGCAAAAACAAATCAAGTCAGGAAGTTGAGATCTAGGTCTGAACTATTTAAACTTTCAATGCAAGTCAACACTTCAAATTTATTAATGTCTTGAGCAAATATTTATGGTGCTGTTTCCCCTGTAGGCAGAAAGCCAATAATCCCTGCAGTTTATATTTGATCATTTGTCAACAGAAATTTTGGAGAAAAGGATGTCTGTCAAAATGGACTTTTAGGGTTCCCATGACTCAGAGAATGCATTCAGTTAAACCCACTGAACTTACAGAGCGTTAAACAATAAATAAGAAAGTTAGATTGGTCGGTAAGTGCTCCATCAACAAATAAACAAGGAACTTCATTTGTATACGGAAAAAATAACCAGCATGGATTAGTAACAAACTAACTCAAGGACTGTGGAAGGTATAGTATAATAGAACTGAGGGTTTGTGAAGGGAGAAAAAATAGTATCTTAATGAATAGCCTTCCAAGTGATAAAAGGGTTATAAAGGAGGGAGAGGTGTTCTTCATTTTCTTATATTTGATGCATCGAGTCAGTATTATTATTATTACTAAATAATCGTGCATTGATGTAAGACACTACTTGTGTTATCCAAGTCCTAAACTTTCCTTGAAATTGCAGTAACAAAGGACGGACAGGGAGGAGGGGGTATGATACCTTTTATTGGACTAACAAGTACTGTAGTTGATATGTTACAAGCTTTCCAACCTCTCAGGGTCCGTCACCGTGTAACCCCAGCACCACATGCTTTCCAACCTCTCAGGGTCCTTCATCGTGTAACCCCAGTACCACAAGCTTTCCAACCTCTCAGGGTCCATCACCGTGTAACCCCAGTACCACAAGCTTTCCAACCTCTCAGGGTCCTTCACCGTGTAACCCCAGTACCACAAGCTTTCCAACCTCACAGGATCCATCATCGTGTAACCCCAGTACCACAAGCTTTCCAACCTCTCAGGGTCCATCGTGTAAGCCCAGTACCACAAGCTTTCCAACCTCTCAGGGTCCTTCATCGTGTAACCCCAGTACCACAAGCTTTCCAACCTCTCAGGGTCCATCGTGTAAGCCCAGTACCACAAGCTTTCCAACCTCTCAGGGTCCGTCATCATGTAACCCCAGTACCACAAGCTTTCCAACCTCTCAGGGTCCGTCATCATGTAACCCCAGTACCACAAGCTTTCCAACCTCTCAGAGTCCATCATGGGGTAACCCCAGTACCACAAGCTTTCCAACCTCTCAGGGTCCGTCATTGTGTAACACCGGTGAACAGGGCTGCTGACAAGTGTCCCGAGCTTGGTTGCCCCGGTGGCTGGACAAGGCAGTTGGGCCTGACCTCTGCTTTGGCGGATTGGCCTTTTTTCGAGGCTGATCTGCGGACCAAAGGAACCAGCCTATCCAAGGCGGACCAAATCCAAAAAATCTTTGCTGCCTATCTCTAATTGTACCCCATGAAAACCCCAAACAGGAAACAGAAATACAGTACAGCAAAGCAATACACCAAACAAACATGGTCATTGCAGTCTTCTCATACATACAAACACAAGATACCCTGATAATACAATGGTGATTAGTATGGGCTTAACGTCAGGTTAAATTAGCACTGCCTTGCGCTAGCGTCAAATAACATTAACTTTAGCAGGAAGGAGGGTACTTAAGAGAAGGGGTAGGCACTTACCTTCATGTGTAGTGGAGGATGAAGGACAATTTCCCTCTCAGCCCTTCTGGATGTTGCTATTATGGTGTTAGTTTTTCTCTTAATTGCAGCGTCGTTAACAAGAGATCCAGGTTCTTGCCCAGAAATGAAGGGGTTCAAGGTTGGGTGGACCCATAGTTCTCCTGGTGGTATGGTGTTGCTATATCTCCCCATGGCATGATATGATTATAGACATCAGGATAAGAGGACGGCCACTCTATGTGTATGTGCATGGGGCTCACGACCTGTGGACGCATAGGAGGCCTACTGGTGGTATGGTATGGGCATATCTGACCAGGGCAACAGGTATGACTAACCATTATGATTATAGACACCAAGGAAGGAGCACAGATTATGGGCTCAAAAGGGAGGAGTCTTCTGGTAAGAAGGTGGGGACCTCTTGCATATGTGCATAAATAAAGCTGTAAACGGTATACCCCAATTCAGTGTCTTTAGTCGGTATAACAAGAGGACATATTGAGGTTCCACTGGTCAAATGTATAGAGAAGAGAGAGACACCCACTCAGCCTAAAAGTAAAAGAAAGGGGGTGCACCGGGGGAAACAATAGACAAGTAGCAAACGAGGATCAAAGCCAAAGCGTCACCCCAGAAGCGGAAAGTAGGCTGAGATAGAAAAGCCCCCAATTACCCCGCAATGTGGCCATGAGCCAATGGAGAGTATAGGGCTAACCAGTGTGAAATTGCATTGGTTCGTAGGTAATGGAATTATAGAACGTTCCAAAAACGGCTGGTGATTACCAGTATGGCTGTGTAATTAAAACAAGCTCATTATGGTCCTGTAGACAAAATAATATACAGAGGACACAGTATTTGATTTAGTCTATAGGACCATAATAAACTTGTTTTAATTACATACGTACTAGTTCACCATCAGATTAGCGAGCGCATGCTAATTCGGGGCTTTTCTATCTCAGCCTACCCTCCGCCTTTGGGGTGACGCTCTGTTTTTGATACACGTTTGCTACTCGGTCTGTAACAAGCTACATAAATAATAACATACTGAATTTTTTTTTAATAAAAAAGTTGTTGTCATTCTTACGCCTAGTACTAACACACTTTGAACGGTGCCAATCGTGTTTCAAAGACACAAGTTTGGCAGCTGTACTGCTCTACATTTCCACTTGACATAGAAGAACCCAATTCCAGTTTAATACATTTAAACCTAATTTGATTTGCTTCCTGAAATTTCTTTATTGGTGCGGTGAAATGTGGTCAGTGTGAAGAAGAAGCATACTACAATATTTATGAGAGAACCGAGAATTTAGATTTTAATTTTACTTCATTACCGCTGCCTCTTAATAGGCAAGGAAAATGTGCTTTGTGTTTTGTATTATTTAATCAGCTCTACCGAACTCATCAGTAATATCCAAGCCTGTCAACGTAAATAGCACAATTTTCATATATGGGATGGAATAATTTACTTAACGGCATAGTCAGTGGAGACTGATGCTAACAATTAGAGAAAGCAGCATGATTTGAAAACGAGTTACAATTGATTGTGTTTCAGAGAAAATGAAGTTTGGGATGTGTTAATTAGATTCTGCCTAAGCATCTGACCCAGAACGAGCTGACGTGAGAATTAAGGTGCTTCTCGGAGAAGAATCAGCGTTGAGAATGTTTAAAAAAAAAAAAAAAAAAGATAATGTAATATTTAAAACAGAATTAAAGTAATATGCTAATGACACCAATATTTCTCGGAGGTGACAGGCAATATCTTTTCCGTGGGAGCTCGTCCCCACAGGAATAGCGAGAAGATAAGGATCGACTTCCAATGTCACCTACCCGTGGGCACGTTTCTCCCTGTGCCCCAGCGCCAAAATGATTGTAAGCTCTGCGGCGTAGCGACATTCTGTGTCTGAAACTACATAAGAAAACTAAATAATTATGAAAACTAAACTCACCTGTTTTTTTTTCCTTTTAATGACCTGATGAAGCCTTCCTTCGCTTATAGATGTGATCCAATCAAACAAGAACAAGAAATTGTCTTCCACACACCAAAAAAAGGTCCCATTAACAAAAACCCTGTGTACTGTAGCAATGAAAATAAGATAATTTACTTATAATCTACCATAATCTCTGCAATTTGTGTGTGATTTGTGGAGGGTAAAAAAAAATGTGACAAAAACCCGGAAATTAAGAATACCCTGTGCGAGCACATTCACAGGTCTCCGACAGGTCTGCAATGCTGCCCTTCCCCATTATCTCTTAGTGCTTCCACTGATAAGAAGTAAAAAGTGGCTCGCTGTAAGTGCTGGTTTGCATGTCATTACCCAGATTCCCTGGCTGCAGTTGGAGCGCTTTATGCTAATAGATAATGGGGAAGGGCAGCTTTGCAGACCTGCCTGAGACGTGTGAAAAAGGGGGATTTTTATTTACTGAACAAATGTTTAAAAAAAATTAAAAAAAACATGCAGATCAAATTGTCACACACGCACGTCTCTGGTAAAGTCAGTTTCTGAATTTCTCCCCTATGTACTGTACGGCAAAAGCGTCCTGCGTACGCAAGGGCCCAATTCACAAACTAACCGCTATTTTGTGTCTGCCCAGCAACAACAGAGCGCGGCCCCTTCGTGCCCCTCCAGGGACGTGTGACTATGTTAAGCCAGTACGGGGGCTGCTGAAGGAAGCGGGACGATGAGAGAGCCTTCCTTCGCTTCTAGATGTGATCCAATCAAACAAGAACAAGAAATTATCTTTCACACCCCCAAAAAATTCATGGGGTTCTGCTCGGGAGACCCCCTGCTTCAATTCTATAGCAAAACCAACAAAAAAAAGCAAGACATGCAGCCTGGATTGCTGCTTTAATACAAATATATTTGTGGAATGTATAAAGAAGCCGCGGTATATCTGAAAATACGGTTCACAAACAAATGTCTGTATTATGAACTTCATCTGTATGTAACAGGCTGGAACAACCTCCATATGCCTCCCGAATCCCCTTTTTTCTTTACGTATCCTTCCCCCTAATAAAACCTTAATAAACTTTACGTGGAAAAATAAAATGGCGGCTAAAAAAAAAACCACGGGTAGGAGGAACTTCTATTGGTGTTAGTTTGCGGCTAAGTAAGCTTCAGCCCCTAGTCACAAGTGAAAGTTTTGCTTGTTGCAAGTTTGTACGAGAGAGACCTGTCTGTGACACTGTGCTCATTTGCATGGCATTACCCAGAATCCCTTGCTGCAGTGGAAGCAATACGCTAAGCGATATTGGGGAACGGCAGGGTTGCTGACCTGCGAATGTACCACAAGTGGATATATTAATTTGCTGTACAGGAGACAAAAAAGACTTGACTTAAAAGTACATCAGATATACACCGATTATTTAGCGCACGCTGCGCACGCATTCTTCCGCCACCTTTAAGATGATGGAAAAAAAACCACCGCGGAAAACCCTCAAGAAAAATAACGCTATATTTCTGCCCTAACACACCTCTTTAGCGAAGCATATGAGTAGCTTCGTGGCTGATACAATACATCTCATACATCGACCTTGGCCCCCCTCCTATTGTCTCTGTACGTTCTTCCTATGCCCCACTTAGATTGTAAGCTCTTCAGAGCAGGGACTCCTGTTCCTATTGTTACTGACATGTCCGAAGCGTGTATTCCCATTATGTGTTATATTATTATGTCCCGTGTATTACTGAGGTGCAGCGCTGTGTATCTGGATGGTGATATATATATATATATATATTTGATCTATATACCCTCATCTCAGACAGATGCAGATACCGCTCAGATGCCTAGCTCGCGTATATTTCAATGCGAGCTGTGACAAAACAACATGTGCGCCTGAATTTCACCAGTGATTCATAGAACCCTTTATTCTGCAGAGATTTTTCCCTGTATTAGTGCTATGCTCCTGAGTGACGGGGAATACAGTGAAATGTAACACAGTGAAAGCAGAACCTCGGTATGTGAACACATCATTATTCCCCTGAGAAGGGACAATCTCCCCTGTCAGACCACATGAGCAATTAAAAGAATTCAGCAAATAATTGCAACATGTATGAATCAAAGAGGCACTAAAAAGCTTCATTTATGGTGCAGAAGACACAGAAAAACAGTGGTTTATATGTGCTTGGACTAATAAATCTTGGGGCTATCCTATTACATTTCAGAAAACAGAGTCAAGTGAAAAGATGGTAGTGGTCTGGACTCACCAAGCGTGAAAAGGCCACTTAGAAGCCAATAATGCTATGCATCTAACATCAGAGAAGAATGCATCCTGCTCAGTGCTGTAATAGTCCTGAGAGGGAATACAGCAGCTAAAGAGTTAAGGCAACGTTGGGAGGTTCATATATCTGATTGCAATATTAGGTATCCTTTAATAATTTACCTTTAAGAAATGAAGAGTGGCCGGATCTGTGCGTGTGTGGGAACGTCGCAACTTTTTAAGAACTTCCTATTTTTTTACCTAGAACTACACTTTGATAAAGCGTCCATGGCGTGAAACGCGTTGGTGGGTGTCTTGTTATTGTACCTCCCGATCCGTTCATGATCTAATAAACCTTTTTTATTGGAGTTCACCCTCTCAGCGTTTCATTCCATTGGTGGTGCGTTTCTTTTATACTCAGGGCTGTAGACACTCTCGGGACACTTCCATTCAAACACCATTTATACACAATACATTATTCTTGATTT
>NC_134497.1:3434345-3534102 GCF_040206685.1 Ascaphus truei
ATTGGCAGTTAAGCTCCTGGGGAGCGTTATGCTATCACAGTTATACAGAACAGCTCACGGCAGTTACTCTCTCTGATAGTGGAAACCGTTTCTCCCAAGAAAGGAAGAAACTCCCAAAAGTTCCATCTGTTTCTGATCTTGCAATAAAACCCTCAGCAGTGACTGTAATAAATAACAGTTACAGTGAGAACACTGCTACACACGTCCATCAATTGCCGCGCATACATACAGTATATTAAAACATGCAACTAGAAAGCCTAGCAACCTCTTTAATCCGAGCTTTCCAAGACGGCTAATTGTAAGTCTTTATTCTTTAGCAGATCTGCTAATAAGCACGGCCCGCGTGTCTCAGAAGGGGAAATGCACGAGACATTCACGGCTGATTGCATTCTAATAAAATGGAATATGCATCGAGGTTTAAACATTGATTCTATATTGCTCAATTGAAGCTAGCAATTAAATATCATCTTGTGTCTCTTTTCTCCAATGCATCAAATAAGCGTTCTATCAAATGTGACGCACTTCCATCAGCTGGCGATGTTGGAAGGGGTTTAGACGCAGTTAGAGGAGGGTAGCTCGGCGCTGTGTTATAATGGGGTGTATAATAACGTGGGCCCAGTAATGGGACAGTGTTTCTGTCTCAATGCATCATTTAAAACCTCATTGCTCAAACAATCAGCATCAGACAGAAGTACTCAAACAAGTCTTATACATCCGGCGCTGGGTGAAAGAACATTCTCGCATTATGGAGCGAACTCCTTCATCTTGGTAAATATTCCCCAATATTGTTTCGCCCAAGCTAATACTGAGTAACAGACTTTGTGAGGCCCAGTGAGTACGGCTAAAGCAACTCCAGCAAAGATAATGTTCAACCAACTATGCTCTGCCCCAGACATATTGTACGTATGTAATTATCGTGTGTTTGTGTACCTACCCCAATGTGAGGTAATTACTAACGTCTCGCAGCAGAAGGATTGCACCACCAGATTTATTAAAGGGAAAACCCCCAAGGGGTCGTCATTTATCTACATCTCCCATCTACAAAACCAGAGCAAAACCAGTTTCAAAACCTTGCACCACGTTGATCAAACAAGAAAATCCAAATGGCTTCAATGGAAATTATCTTTTGTTTGCCCCAGTTTTGGAAGCCGGGGAACGTTATTATTTATTACACACCCCAAAGTGTCTTGGTATATATTGAGGGTAAGAGATTCAAGATAAAAATGATGTCGTACAATTCTTAAATATGTGTTATTGAAAATGATATTGTCTAAACATACAGAATTACAAGAAGAGATGGGTGCAATTTTGCACTTTTGAATGTCGGAGATGGAAAATAACCGCCTCTAATGTATTATATGTTTTTTTTTAAAGAAAATTAGAAAATATTCTTGTGCCTATCTATGAAATGCCAAGATTATATTCATGTTAAATGTAAATTGTCTCATCAGAAAACAAATCAAACCAATGTAATTAGCTTCCTTAAAAGAGAACTGAAAGGTTTCTCCTTTGCGGATAGTGAAAATGAATACTGTGCTTTTGTGTTTTGTTTTTTTTAGCTGTTTGACATATGATGGGTTCATAACTATTTCCCAAGAAGAAAGGACATAGCTTAACTAGGGGGGATAATTACAAGATCCTAACAGTATTTCATCACCCAACAGAGTCGGTAACAAATGAAAACACTCTGCAAAGCATCAAGTTACTAAGATAGTCTATACCTGCTAAGTGGTGCTATAAGACACCTTCCAGGGGCACCTTTCACTAACCTGAATGCCCCCCTTACGTTGTCTTCCAGAGCTGGAAGGTGTCTTCTAGCATTGCAAAGCTTAGCAGACATGACCCTAAATGTTTAAAATATAATAAAAGTACTTAAATAGGGGGGGGTCAATCATTAACCCATGAAACATATCTCCATTGGTTCACTTTGTTGGGACTGCTGTTTAGTGCTAAGTGTTAATAATCTTGAAATCTTGTAGGATAGCTGAGATGCTCTTAAGGTTATTATCGTTAAACTAACATTTGGGAGGAGAGTATGGTTGACAGAACTGAATACCGAGATGAAAGCATCAATACTACAATAAAAAGGTTACTCATTTATAACAGTAAGTATGTACATTGTATCCATTCCTGGGTGCTACAGTTGATGGTGAAGCACTTCCTTTTGTTACCTAATACTTAAATGCTACCACTTATTCAAAGTTTAAATGGATATGCAATACAAACCATGTAAGGCTTTAACAAAGTGTGTTTATATTAGGGACTAAGCTCGTGGACTGAGCAGGTGGCTCATTGCAACCATAACCTTTGCAGCCTTGAGTCAACGCTGGCTTGGAACCAAGAGGTAGAAGCATTCGGGATAGAGGCACTGCCAACCACAGATACGTTTGGGAACCTTTTTTTAAAAGAGCAATGACTCTGCTTAAAAACATGCTATGATTTCACTGAAGTCCGTATATAAACATGGTTTTGGTTAAACGTGTATCAGGTTAATAGAAATGAAACCTTTACTGGAAAAACCTGCCAGAGTAGACTGGAAAGCGTGCGTTTCGCTGCCTTGCTGGCCTTTGCAGGACTGAATGGGTTAAAGCCATAATCCCACTGGGTACTCTGGTAAAATGGACGCTGTTTTCATATAGCGCTTTTCTTCCAATGAGACACACAGCGCGTCACAGTTACAGCACAGCGCGCGGTACGCAGCACATAGGAATGTTACAGGCACAGGTCCCTGCCCCGCAGAGCTTACAATCTATGTGTTTGATGCCTGAGGCACAGGGAGATAAAGTGTCTTGCCCGAGGTCACAAGGAGCCGACACCGGGAATTGAACCAGGTTCTGAGATTGTCATTGGTCTACTCCTAGCACATTGGTAACGTGCAAATCTGTTGGGATTCAGATCTCCGCCGGTTCAAGGGAGCTTTAAAATAAAAACTGCTTCCCTAGTGAAAGTGCCCAAATTGTTCAAAATTCGCTATTTCGCTTGTTTAAAGTGACAAAATAAAGATTTGTATAACTTTTCATCGAGTCTCGAAAGCATAAGCAAACAATATTAGGCGACAATGCAATGCTAATGGATTTTGGACATTAAGCGAACATATTGGGATCTAAGTAATCTTAGAGGGTCAAAATTCGTCAAATTCTTTTACGCCTGCAAACAAATGTGTACTGTACCTCTCTAATGAATATGTCCGATGTTAGAAAGCATCCATGCTATTTTGTAAGGCGCTGTTTAAACTGTTGGCGCAATATAAATACAATTATACATACGTTGTAAAATCACAGGTCTCATTCCATTGTTGGTATTATCTTATACTATATTAGTGAAAGCACTGTATGCATGCATGCATGCCTGGATGTCCGGTGTCCCTAGGGGAAATCTGATTGGTCCCTTGGCCCGCCTCCGCACACCTCTCATTGGCCTGAGGCGGAGTGACGGGCCAAAGGACACAGGGACACAAACACACACAGGGACACACACAGGGACACACACAGGGACACACACAGGGACACACACAGGGACACACACAGGGACACACACACAGGGACACACACACACAGGGACACACACACACAGGGACACACACACACAGGGACACACACACACAGGGACACACACACACAGGGACACACACACACAGGGACACACACACACAGGGACACACACACACACAGGGACACACACACACAGGGACACACACACACACGGACACACACACACAGGGACACACACACACACACACACACAGGGACACACACACACACACACACAGTAGGGGGGGGGAGGGTGTACATTAGCAGCATGTATAACCCGGGGGTGGGGCTCACATACCCACCGGTCCCGGAGCCTCCGCCTCTATCTCCCCGAACATCAGCCTCCACCCACACCCGCGCGCACCTCCTCCTCTCCCCGTGTTTCCGGCGCTTTCAGCCCCCCCCCTCCTCCCCCCGGCGCCGCTACAGTCAGCGGGGGAGCGAGCGCCCGGGACACAGCGGGGGAGCGGCCACAACACGCTGCCTCCCGCCTCAGATCCACGTGGGACCTTCCGGACGGGTGAGTGAGCGGCCTTCACCTTCCCTCACCCCCCTTCACCTCCCCTCCACCCCCCCCCCCGGCGCCGCTACAGTCAGCGGGGGAGCGCGCGCCCGGGACACAGCGGGGGAGCGGCCACAACAAGCTGCCTCCCGCCTCAGATCCACGTGGGAGCGGCCGGACAGCTGAGGGAGCGGCCGGACGGCTGAGGGAGCGGCCGGACGGGTGAGTGAGCGGCCTTCACCTCCCCTCACCCCCCTTCACCTCCCCTCACCTCCCCTCCACCCCCCCTTTACCTCCCCACCACCCCCTTCACCTCCCCTCCACCCCCCCTCCACCCCCCCTCCACCACCCCTTCACCTCTCCTCCACCCCCCCCCTCACCTTCACCTCCCACCCCCCCTTCACCTCCCCTCCACCCCCCCTTCACCTCCCCTCCACCCCCCCCTTCACCTCCCTCCACCCCCCCTTTACCTCCCCTCCACCCCCACCCCCTTCACCTCCCTCCACCCCCCTTCACTCCCTCCACCCCCCTTCACCTCCCTCCACCCCCCCCTTCACCTCCCCTCCACCCCCCCTTCACCTCCCTCCACCCCCTTCACCTCCCCTCCACCCCCCCTTCACCTCCCCTCCACCCCCTTCACCTCTCCTCCACCCCCCCCCCCCTTCACCTCCCCTCCACCTCCACCCCCACCCCCTTCACCTCCCCTCCACCTCCCCCTTCGCACCACCTCCCCCCCTTCCCACCACCTCCCCCCCTTCCCCACCCCCCCCTTCCCCACCACCTCCCCCCTTCCCACCACTTCCCCCTCCTCCCCACCCCCCCCTTCCCCCTCCTCCCCCCCCCTCCCCCCTTCCCCCTTCCCACCACCTCCCCCCTCCCCCTTCCACCACCTCCCCCCCTTCCCCCCCACCACCTCCCACCACCTCCCCCCCTCCCCACCACCTCCCCCCCTTCCCCCCTCCTCCCCACCACCTCCCCCCTTCCCCCCTCCTCCCCCCCCTTCCCCCCCACCACCTCCCCCCTCCCCCCCCCTTCCCCCTTCCCCCCTCCTCCCCCCTTCCCCCTTCCTCCCCTCCACCCCCCCTTCACCTCCCCTCCACCCCCCCTTACCTCCCTCCACCCCCCACCCCCCTTCACCTCCCCTCCACCCCCCTTCACCTCCCCTCCACCCCCCCTTCACTCCCTCCACCTCCCTCACCCCTCACCCCCCCCTTCACCTCCCTCCACCCCCTCACCTCCCCTCCACCCCTTACCCTCCACCTCCCCCCTCACCTCCCCTCCACCCCCCTCACCTCCCTCACCTCACCTCCCAACCCCCCCTTCACCTCCCCCACCCCCCCTTCACTCCCCTCAACCTCACCCCACCCCTTCACCTCCCCTCCACCTCCCCCTTCGCACCACCTCCCCCCCCTTCCACACCTCCCCCCCTTCCCACCCCCCCCCTTCCCACCACCCCCCCTCCCCACCTCCCCCTTCCCAACCACTCTTCCCCCCTCCTCCCCACCCCCCCTCCTCCCCCCTCCTCCCCCCCCCTCCCCCCTTCCCACCACCTCCCCCCTCCCCCTTCCCACCACCTCCCCCCCTTCCCCCCCACCACCTCCCCCCCTCCCCACCACCTCCCCCCCTCCCCACCACCTCCCCCCCTTCCCCCCTCCTCCCACCACCTCCCCCCTTCCCCCCTCCTCCCCCCCTTCCCCCCCACCACCTCCCCCCTCCTCCCCCCCTTCCCCCCTCCTCCCCCCCTTCCCCCTTCCTCCCACCACCCCCCACCCCTTCCCACCACCTCCCCCTCCTCCCCACCACCTTCCCCCCTCCTCCCCCCCCACCTTCCCCCCTCCTCCCCCCTTCCTCCCCACCACCTCCCCCCCTTCCTCCCCACCACCTCCCCACCACCTCCCCCCTCCAACCCCCCTTCCCACCACCTCCACCCCCCCTTCCCACCACCTCCACCCCCCCTTCCCACCACCTCCCCCCCCTTCCCACCACCCCCCCTCCCTTCCTTCCCCCCCTCCCTCCCCCCCCTTCCCCTCCCTCCTCCCCCCCCTTCCCCTCCCCCCCCTTCCCCTCCTCCCCCCCTTCCCCTCCCCCCCTTCCCCGTCCTCACCTCCTCCCTCCCCCCTTCCCACCTCCTCCCCCCCCCTTCCCCCCCCTTCCCACCTCCTCCCCCCCCCTTCCCACCTCATTGGTCCTTGGCCCGCCCCCGCACACCTCTCATTGGCCTGCCCCCGCACACCTCTCATTGGCCTGAGGCGGAGTGACGGGCCAAAGGACACACAGGGACACACACACACACACGTAGACACACACACGTAGACACACACACGTAGAACACACACACACACACACGTATACACACACACACACGTATACACACACACACACGTACACACACGTACACAAACACACACACGTAGACACACACACGTAGACACACACACACACACACGTAGACACACACACACGTACACACCACACACGTACACACACACACGTACACACACGTACACACACACATGTATACGTAGACACACACACACACATGTACACGTGCACACACACATGTACACGTATACTCACACACATGTACACGTACACACACACATGGAGACATACACTCACACACGTATACACACACAGGTATACATACACATAATGTATACACACACACGTATACACACACACATGTATACACACACACATGTATACACACACACGTATACACACACACGTATACACACACACATGTATACACACACATACACACACATTTATACATACACACACATGTATACACACATGTGTATACACACACATGTATACACACACACGCATGTGTATACACACACACATGTGTATACACACGTGTATACACACACAAACATGTTGTATACACACAATATATACATACACACAATGTATACATACACACATGTATACATACACACACATGTATACACACACACATGTATACACACACATGTACACATACACACACACACACACACATACAATGTATACACACAAACATGTATACACACACACACTATCCCCAGCACCACCACATCAGCACACCGTATCCCATGCCCCCCCAGCACACTGGCATTCTCGGCTCCCCACCATTCTCAGCCCCCATCAGCACCCACACATCGCCACCTTTGCACCTCCCCCATCGGCACACCCACATCCGCACCCCCACATCAGCACCAACCCTCCCAAATCAGCACACCGATACAATCACCATCAGTACAGCCACAGCAGCACTACCACCGCACATGGGCCGTGTGGACCACTCCCCACCCAAATGCCACACCCACACCACAAACATCCCGGGCAACGCCGGGGCTCTCAGCTAGTAATAAAATAAAGAAAATAACAACTGTAAAGGCAAAAAGCTGCTGCTTAAAAATTACCTCTTTATTTTGGTAAACATTTGTGTGGTTCATTTAATTGATTTGAATAAACCGTCTGTGAAGAAAGACTATTATTATCTCTGTACCCAGCAAATTCTGTCGTCAAATATTTACACTTTGCAACCTGACCTTAAAAAAGTTATGGAGGGTAAAAGCCAAAAAAAAGGGCCAAAAACCCTACACGAGGCCGCAAATAAAAATACCACGTGTGGGTCATTTGCGTGTCTCAGACAGTCTGCATCCCACATTTCCCATTAACTCTTAGGCTGCGTCGACGCTGCCGCCGACTGCGCTTAGCGCGGTCAGCACAATCCATTTTAATCTGCCCGGCCACGCTCATGTGGTGCGCGCGCCCGTGCACATACGCTCGCGGGCGCTAGGCGATTGCCGAGACAGATAAAATTGTGTTTGAGGCGTGCTGAAGGGTCACATGACCTCCTCAGCCAATCAGCGCCAGTTACTGCTCGGCCACGCCCGCAGCCACGCCCCCTCTCCCCCGCTCGCGCTTCCCCAAAATGTTGCCGGACAGCCAAACGCTCATGCTTGGAGAGTTGGTGACGTCAACGCTCTCAAGCATGAGCGCGGTCCGCAGCACGGGGGACGCAGCCTTAGGCTACAATGCAAATAAACACAGTGTGTCACACTTTACTTCTTGACGTTACCCAGAATCCCTGGCTGCAATGGATGCACGGTTTGCTAAGAGATAATGGGGAAAGGCAGCGTTGCAGAACTGAAACATGTGAATGTGCTCACAAGGGGTATTTTAGTTTGCGGTGCTTTGTAACCTGAACCTTGTGGTAGTAATGTCACCCACTTAAGATTTACATATGTGGTTTTAAAAGGATGTGGATGGAGTCCTGTTCTTTGAACGTAAAATTGAATCCCTGTATATTCTCTCACCGGCAATATTTTACAATACTGGCACAGAACTAACCGAAATGCTCTGTTCTACCCATTATACCAGAGTACCCAGGGGACATTTACAACGGAAACATACATAATATTCAAATGTCATTGAAAAGCCGCGGCTGCAAAGAATAATATTTCAACTCAAAATATGCCATTTCTAAAAATATAAAATAGTTGACATTTTTGGAACCGTGATAGATTTTTGTGGCTTTGAAAAGGATTCTGGGTTTCATTCTGATTAATACACAATACCGGCTTTGTTTCCTACTTGGGAATTCGGTTAGAAAACCGCTGCGTCTACCTGCGCTGCGTTCCAAGGAGCACCTCCGAAAATATGTAACTTCAAAACACTAAAGGTGTGCAGTATGTTTGTCGTTATTTATATAGCACTCACGGTGTACTCAGCGCTTCGCAAGGACAATACAGGGAATTATAATCCAATAAGTGCAACAAAGTCAGACAATAGGAAAGGAAATTCCTGTCCCGTAGAGTTTACAATCTAAGGCTGCGGCCCCGCTAGCGCTGACCGCGCTCATGCTTGACGGCGGTGATGTCACCAGCTCTCCAAGCATGAGCGCCGGGTGTCCTTGCTATTTCGGAAGCACGCGCGGGGGGGGGGCATTGCGGGCAGGTTTAGTGCGCTCGAAAATTAATTTTTTTTGTTTATCCAAGCGCCAAGCGTGGGTGAGCGTGGGTGCCCGTGTGAGTGGGGACTTACATATATAGATATATGTAAGTAAAAGCGGCAAGCGGCGCCTGCTCAGTGCTAGCGGGGACGCAGCGTAAGTGGTATGTTGGGAGACTTACAGAGACAGCAGGTGAGGGAATAAGTGCAGGAGATGGCAGCGCTTGGCCACAATGGGTGGTAGGAGTAACTGTGGGTGTGGGACAGTAGCCATGAGTCTGGGCTTTTGGGATGCTTCATTTAAGAGGTGAGATTTAAGGTTTGTCTTGAAGGTGGGGAGAGAAGGTGCTTGGTGTATACTGAGTGTGAGGGAGTCCCACAGGTAAGGGGCAGTGAGGGAGAGAAGGTGCTTGGCGTATACTGAGTGTGAGGGAGTCCCACAGGTAAGGGGCAGTGAGGGAGAGAAGGTGCTCGGCGTATACGGAATGTGAGGGAGTGCCACAGGTAAGGGGCAGTGAGGGAGAGAAGGTGCTCGGCGTATACTGAGTGTGAGGGAGTTCCACAGGTAAGGGACAGTGAGGGAGAGAAGGTGCTCGGCGTACACTGAGTGTGAGGGAGTCCCACAGGTAAGGGGCAGTGAGGGAGAGAAGGTGCTCGGCGTATACTGAGTGTGAGGGAGTCCCACAGGTAAGGGGCAGTGAGGGAGAGAAGGTGCTCGGCGTACACTGAGTGTGAGGGAGTCCCACAGGTAAGGGGCAGTGAGGGAGAGAAGGTGCTCGGCGTATACTGAGTGTGAGGGAGTCCCACAGGTAAGGGGCAGTGAGGGAGAGAAGGTGCTCGGCGTATACTGAGTGTGAGGGAGTCCCACAGGTAAGGGGCAGTGAGGGAGAGAAGGTGCTCGGCGTACACTGAGTGTGAGGGAGTCCCACAGGTAAGGGGCAGTGAGGGAGAGAAGGTGCTCGGCGTATACTGAGTGTGAGAGAGTCCCACAGGTAAGGGGCAGTGAGGGAGAGAAGGTGCTCGGCGTATACTGAGTGTGAGGGAGTCCCACAGGTAAGGGGCAGTGAGGGAGAGAAGGTGCTCGGCGTACACTGAGTGTGAGGGAGTCCCACAGGTAAGGGGCAGTGAGGGAGAGAAGGTGCTCGGCGTACACTGAGTGTGAGGGAGTCCCACAGGTAAGGGGCAGTGAGGGAGAGAAGGTGCTCGGCGTACACTGAGTGTGAGGGAGTCCTACAGGTAAGGGGCAGTGAGGGAGAGAAGGTGCTCGGCGTACACTGAGTGTGAGGGAGTCCCACAGGTAAGGGGCAGTGAGCGAGAGAAGGTGCTCGGCGTACACTGAGTGTGAGGGAGTCCCACAGGTAAGGGGCAGTGAGGGAGAGAAGGTGCTCGGCGTACACTGAGTGTGAGGGAGTCCCACAGGTAAGGGGCAGTGAGGGAGAGAAGGTGCTCGGCGTACACTGAGTGTGAGGGAGTCCCACAGGTAAGGGGCAGTGAGGGAGAGAAGGTGCTCGGCGTACACTGAGTGTGAGGGAGTCCCACAGGTAAGGGGCAGTGAGGGAGAGAAGGTGCTCGGCGTACACTGAGTGTGAGGGAGTCCCACAGGTAAGGGGCAGTGAGGGAGAGAAGGTGCTCGGCGTACACTGAGTGTGAGGGAGTCCCACAGGTAAGGGGCAGTGAGGGAGAGAAGGTGCTCGGCATACACTGAGTGTGAGGGAGTCCCACAGGTAAGGGGCAGTGAGGGGAAAGGGAGTAACGTGAGAGAGCAGTAGAGGTGAAAGGGGTGGAAAGGAGACGGTTATGGGTAGAACTGAGCACGCGCTTAGTCTGCCCTTTAGGTAATCCGGCCCTGCTTTGCTGGAGTCCTGAGCACGCGCGTAGCCTGCCCTTTGGGTAATCCGGCTCTGCGAGCTGGGGTGCTTAGTCTGCCCTTTGGGTAATCCGGCCCTGATTTGCTGGGGTCCTGAGCATGCGCGTAGTCTGCCCTTTGGGTAATCCGGCCCTGCTTTGCTGGGGTCCTGAGCACGCGCTTAGTCTGCCCTTTGGGTAATCCGGCCCTGCGAGTTGGGGCACAGCGAGGGATTGAAGCTGATATGTAGGGAGGAGAAGATGAGTGGAGAACCTGAAATTTAAGGAGGAGAACTTTGTAAAATGCCTATAAACTAACTTTACAGGGGAAAAAACTTCAATATGTCACTGCCTTTAGGTCACGTGTTCCTTGGAGGGATTGACCCTTTAAGTAAGATGTCACAATACAGCCATTAAAAGGTTACATTCTGTGTGCATTATGACTACCAGGGTGTTAACTAGCAACAAGATAGTTGCCCTCCTCCAGCAGGCAGGGGGTTAACCTTTGGGACTGTTCTGTGAGTTGCCAGTAATCAACTTAATTAAGCAATTAGGGAATTGCTGTATTTCCTCAAGAAGTCCCAGAACAACCACTGTATTGTTTAAGACATCCTTACAGGGGAGCAGGAATGTAAAATAAACACTGTCTGCGCAGAACAAGTCTCGGTGACGTTATGTATAAGTCCATGAACCTGGCGTCACAGCGCAGGAATTACTAAAACGCCACGAGGACAAATAGTAGAAACTCGACCTCGCTCTCAAGGTCACCAAGGGGGGCCCATTACATGTAACATGTGAATGGCCAAGAGGTTACCTGGAATATGATGGTGTTAGTGCCACATATCTGTTAACAACGGGGAGAGAGTTATTAAGTATTTTACACTTCTTGATAACATGTGGTGTAGTCCCCCCTTTGGGACTACTAATTCAGTTAAATGGTTAACAGCCTTAATGGGTTAACTGTGTGGGGTCACTCAGGTCACTCCCCTCCCCATCATGTCATGTAGAATGACTATGCAGAAGGTATTGCTACTCTCCAGTATGTCTCGTGACCTGTGATGTCACCATAGGGAGATAGAAGGATATATATAGCTCCACCCAATGCTCTAGAAACTAGTTCTTCAGAGTTCAGACTGGGGGCCTCACTGTGAGTCCTGTAAATAGGTTTGTGTGTACAGCTAAATGTGTTTGCCCTTCTCGGGGGAACATTTCTGTGGTTCTACAGCTAAATGTATTACGATGTGTCGTGTCACCATTTGTTTTCAGTTAAGGAACGTAAACCCTGTAAGTAAGCGCCAGTAGTACGGGTCTGAAATTGTTCTCACTATTGAACGGGAGGACGCATGCTTTTAGTAAGGAGTTCTCAGTGTTAGCAACTCCAGAGTATGTTTGGATCAGCCCAACCAGAAGGTCCCCAGTACAATCCTGATCAGGTAGGTATGGAAGATGTACAGTATGCGGTACACAGTAGCGGGTTCCTAATTTACCAACCAGAAGTGTATTCCAGAGAGGTCCATATAACATGGGGCATCACTAAGTCTATTCAAGAGATGACCAGATTAACCCTTACTGCTGGTAACAAGCCAAGTACCTCCCCAGCGTAAGAGAGCGATATACACGGGATGAAGCCCAGATAAGTCCAGTACCTCCCTAGTGTCGGGGTGAGAGCTGCAAAGGGGATGAAGTCCTGAATATTATTATTTGCCACGATTTACCAGTCGGTTAAGTATGGCAATGCATGGGAAGCATTGTTGACGGATATTCAATTTATCACTAAATGTTGAATAAAAGTTCCTGGTGCCCATCCTTGTTACATTCAAGCACCCACGCCCAGCCTGCACCTACCCAGCCCCCTGAACAGGTACAGTATAAGAGACTAAGCACTGCCATGTATATATAGTCAATCTGATGTAAACTCCTTTGGCTTCGGGAAAGGAGGGTTACAGAAGTTGAACAATTGTCCACTTCCAAGACTTCAGGTGACAAATGACTGCCAGGAGGACACAGCCCTACAGGCCGATCACACGTGCAGTTTCTCTCACAAGATCAAACCAAAATTAGGTATAAAATTTTAGGTCTGAAACAAACATTTTAGATTAATCTGGGGATACACTTGAATGTGTGTGAATCTCATAGTTTCTTCCCATGATCCCACATATGCCAGCCCTCCCTATTTAGGAGGGAGACTCCCAGTTTGGGGCTCAGTCTCCCACATCCCTCTCAGCCGCCTGCATCTCCACATTGTTTGCAAATAGCAAAAAATAAACTAAAATCTCCCTCTCCACACTTGTCTCTAGATGACGAGCCTGCGGTATTCACGTGTCCGAGCAAGTGACATAGGAGTTTTTTTAGTCTTGCCGGTTCCACTCTCCAATTCCAACACTTCCAAGAGGAAGAGGAGAACATCGTTATGTGAACCCCCCTGTCCTCCTTACTGCATTTCCAGCGCTGATGCAAACAGGTTCTCCATGGTCCCAGTCCATGGTCCCAGTCCATGGTACCAGTCCATGGTCCTAGTCCATGGTCCCAGTCTAAGGGGAGCTCTGCCGTCCAACCTGAGGCAGTTCTCTGTAGCCCAATAATAGTGGGACTCCGATGTCTTGATGGGCGCCCCATGGACTGATCCCCACACGGTCTATTATTTCATAGTCTTTCCTGGTGTAGCTTTGACAAATGTTTGCTAATATACCACAAAAGAAGCTTTAAAAAAAAAAAAGCACTATGTACATGTACAGTACGGCACTATATAAATAAAGATATACATACATATTTACAAAGCTGCGTACTCCATAAAGCTATTGAATGGTAGTGTTACTGAAACATTACGTTTGGTGGGAGGGGGGCGGTTGGAGGTCTTAGCTCACCTGGTTCAGTCATACTGCCTCATACTTACAAAGCTGGGTTATTTGCAGACTAAACCTTCCAGTGACTTAGGACATCTTATAAGTCTTGCACTTGAATGGCTTGGACAGTGTCTTCAGGAGCTGGAAGGTGTCTTCTAGAATAGCACCGTTTCGTAAACGTGAGCCTCAATGACCAAGTCCTCCTCAAATGGTCAAAATATATATTTTTGGACACTCTTTTAACTATGCTTTTGATCAAGGGAAGTGGCATGGGGTGTTTCATGGATTAGCACTACTTAGTAAACATGGCTCTAAATGTATGCTTTTAAGACCAGAACCTACCAGGTGGTAAAACAGAAACAGGTCAAACTGCTCTCTTCACGAGCAGAAAGGTGTCCCTTTTATTTACTACAAACTGCTCTTAATTCTTGCACCAGGGAAAGAACTCCAAGGTGGTTAAGTATCGAATTCTCTGGGCTGCGAACCAAGGGACCAGGACCGCAAAGCGGGATATTTCCACATAATAAACCTCACCTTCACGGCTGAACATTGTGTTGGTCGCGTGGAGTCGATATACATCATCATGCTATTTTTAAGAACTGGGCACGAGAGAGGTGCCTGCCCGGACCCAAACCCATCATTGTAAGTGTAAGCCTCCTAAATAACGCAAACAGGAACATTTATTATACCGCTAATGAAATCCCATAATGGTTTAGGTTGAAAAGCTCTCAATTGATTGGGCTCCATTTGGATTCCGCCCCTCCCACACGTGGGGAAATATAGATTCAGTTTCACAGCCACATTCTAAGTGTCTACACTATCATCACAATGGCGGAATGGTTTACCCTTGTTGGCACTTCTAGATGAACCCATGCACCCAATAGAGGAAATAAGCTAATAAGTGAAGATTAAAGAAAAGGCTTGTGAACTTGATACAAAGTATCAATATGTAACCTCATAACAAATGAAATTTTTTTCAATTACTGGTAACTTGACACAAAATAGCGGGTAATAGGAATTAAAATCTTTTCTGATAACTTGAAGGCCCTTTCCAGTGGGCAATGTGCATTAACAAACCCACGCCAAATTGGACTTCACTGTTCTCCCTTGGTGTCCATAATAGCGTAAAATAAAAAGATTTTAGATAAGATTTCATCAGTTAATCAATTGAGAAACCACACAGTGCTTTGGCGAGCCCTCATCCCTCCACCTAATGGACATTTGTTTCACGAGCATGTCAATGCTGAGCGCATTCCTACAGCGGAAAGCACATACAAAATATCCCATTACACTGGAAATCACTTACCCTTAAAACATATTAACCCCTCCGTTGCTGGAATTCCCAATTAGCAGTGTTGTCCGTTTTTCGGATTGCTTTACACTACATTAGTTAAGACAATTCTAGCATCCTGGGCCATACTTACTAGGCCATAAGAGCCACCTACCTGCGCTGAAAGAGACTTTACACCAGGGGGTGTAACGTTTCGGGTAAGGGGTCTTGTAGAGCCATTAAGTGTCTTAATAAAGGGGCAGTTGTATGGAGAACCCAAGAGAATTCATGAGTAGGTTACACAGGTTACAGGTAGGTCATTGGTTAAGAAGCCATGAACTTTGCAACCTGAAATTCATGGTGGGGTTCACGGTCCATAGTACCTTATCTCCCCCTAATCCTGTCGCCTTTCCTAATTGGTCAATTAACAGACAATGTAAGAATGCACTTTGCTATGTGCATTGGGTAGATCAGGGGCGGCCAACTCCAGTCCTCAAGGGCTACCAACAGGACAGGTTTTCAGAATATCCCTGCTTCAGCACAGGTAGCTCAATCAGTGGCTTAGCTGAAGAGCCAGCTTCAGCACAGGTGACTGTGCTGAAGCAGGGATATCCTGAAAACCTGACCTCTTGGTAGCCCTTGAGGACTGGTGCTGGCTACCCCCTTGGGTAGATGATAGAGGGAGGGCTAGGCGAGTAGTTAAATTGCAGTTATATTGGGATCAAAATGTGCATCTTAGTTCAACACACAGTTTACCAGCCGTTCCTCGCTGTTCCTCGCCGTTCCTCGCCGTTCCTCACCGCAGCTATGAGATTGGTGTCAAAAGTTAGATGTCAGTGTCTCCTAAATTAAACAATTTTGTCTTATCAATATTTGGCCACTTTAAAGGAGCAATCCAAGCACCTTATTTTTACATTTATTATTATATATATTTTTTTTTACATAGACTTGAAGCAGGGGGTCTCCTGTGTTGAACCCCATTCATTTCAGCTCTGGGGACCCCCTGCTTCCGGAGATAGAGATCCGTAGGGGGTGGGGGTGGGGGGGGGGTGCGGTATCTCTCTGCCTTTTATAGCTCTGCGTCAAGTAGACCTATAGGAATCCGCACTGGATGATGTCACAGCTTCCTATTGGCCCACAGGGTGTGGGAGCTTGGAAAAGCGGCCATTATGTGAACCCAGGTACTCAGCCGGAGAGGTCGGTATCTCCGGATGCAGGGGGTCAAAAAAAAAATAAGCGCTTGGCTTGCCTCTTTAAAGGGGCATTCCTTCCTAGGAGCAAAGTCACCTAATGCCCGAGGCGCGCTCAATGGGTTAAACATACAGCAAGTGACTAGAAACCCATGTGAAAATCAGACAACTATGAGTCTTTTAACCCTTTGAGACCTGGTGGAAAATGATCATCGTCCTTACTTTGTATTTGGATATATAGATTTCAAGACATAAACCATGACGGGAAGGGTTAAAATATGATTTTAACCGTTTAAATGGAATAAAAAAAAATAGTTGCCAAATTGGAAGCTTGTACTCTGGAGGGTTTTTATTATCTTTATGTAATATCTTTGGGATAAGAGCGTTGAATATTCAGGTAGAATGTATTGATCCAGGCGTGAGCGCTTGGTTTGTTTCGCTGCGGCTAATGAAGACAGGATAATTAGGTTCAAAATATAACGGGGAAGACGCGTTATTACCAGATCGCGTTTCAATTAAATGGGCCTGGAGAAAATAGAAAAGTGCTTATTTTTACACAAAAGGCAAATAAGTGAACATTTCAAGAGTGATGAGCTCTTCCTAAGGAAGCCGAATTTCGTGCCCCTTTAAGTCATTGTTAGCTATATTTTCTAATCGACACAAAGACTTAAGACACCTTACAGCCCGTTGATGTGAACGGACCATGAGATGCCTTACGAATTAGCACCGCTTAGTAAATACAGCCCTACATGTTCCAACACGATATCCAGTTTAACACGTTTGCTGCCATTCTGGCCACACAGGTGCTCACAAAGGTAACATGTCTACATAGAGCGCAGAAAATAAATATCGTTTTATATGCTCTTTTATTTCCCGTGGTACTATTAAATAAATGAATTTCACGTGCAGTGTATAGACGACATCGTAGCCACCTGAGATGTATTTTTAGCCAGTTTGGCACGAAACATCATAGAAATGCAAGACGCGCCTTGCACGCAGCCCGTGGCGTTATTTATAGAAGGATGTGGAAATTACGGGGCCTGCTGGGTACTACCGGCATCGTGCTGTAACCGATACCACACAACAGAGGTCAAAGTCTTGACCTTCCCGCTTTCCAACCAAACAGCTGAGCGAGTTGTCATTTCTCGAAGACAATCGCAGTGACAGAAGCTGCTGAGAAAGGCTTCACGTAGATTAACCCCTGAACTGCGGCTCAGTTAGGGCCTAGTTTCCCGGTTTATGCAGCGCAGGGCCGGCATTGGGGCATGGCGGCCGCCTTAGGCCCTGCACCTCCGTGGGCCCCGCTCCCTCTTCTCTCCCTGTCAGTGCCGGAATCCAACTTCCACCCGACTGGAGGGGGGAGCTGGAGAGGGGAGCGCGCCCCCCACACCCCAAATCTCCATCTCGCCTCTACGGGCGTGAAGCTGGATCCTGGCGCCAACCGGAGCAGGAAGAGGAGGAAACGCGGGGTTCCCCCGGACCGGCAGAGGTGTGGGGGTGTCTGGGTAGTGCGTGTGCGCATGTCCTCTGACCTTCTCCGCAGCGTGCCGCCTCCTGCAGTGTTGGCAACGTGACGTCACATGACGCTATGATGCGTGTTGCCATGTCGCCGTGATGTCATGCCGCAAAGCCTAACAGGAATGGACCATATGAACCTGCAGCACATTCCCCTAGACCTGCGCTACTTCCACACTTGGAGCCATCACCCCCATTCAATGTTCCCTGCACTAGTCACTTTCTAGCTATATATTGTTACTACGTTTGTTCTAGTTTCCTTCTTCAGGCCCCAGGCCACCTCAACACAAATGTATTAAAGCAGCACTGCTGTGGACACTTTGGGGGGGGGGGGGGGGTTTGTTGTATATTTTTTTCTCCATAGCCGGACCCCGTTCATTTCAGCTCCGGAGACCCCCTGCTTCCCGAGACACTTCCCTCCCGTAGGTGCTGACGGTATCCCTGCTCAGTTCCAATGTCCCGGTCACGTGGGCCAATAGGAAGCCACAAGGGATGACATCACGGCTTCCTATTGGCCTCCAGGATAGGGTACATACAAGCCGCCATTATGTTAGTCCCACCAAGCTTAGCTGGAGCTGTTACCAGCACCCCCTACACAGGTAAGTATCTTGGGGAAGCAGCTCCGGAGACCCCCTGCTTCAAACCTCTTAAAAAAGGTGTCCCCGGGAATGCTGCTTTACGGTCTTCACACTGCAAAACTGGGGCAAAAACTCCACCACTGTATATCCAATTCAATCTTCTTCTTTGATAAATGTGGTAGTGTTTATCGCCCCATTTTTGCATCCGGAATAGAGTGGAGCCTATTTATTATCAGCATGACAGACCCCCTATTCAATATGCTGTGAAGACCTCTTCCCCGCGCTGGACAAGTGTTCAGCTCCATTCCAATAAATGAGACGAGGGGTGGAGACTTATTGCGATCCCAGATTAAATGCCATTTAAGTCAATGGCCGTTAACGCAGGTATGGCGGGGCGATAACCTCTTCCGCACCTTAGTACATACCGGTGAAAGAAAGGTTATTTGCAACACTTAGTACAGACTCCCAAAACATTAATCCATTAGTCCTGTTAAACCTTTGGTGCCGTCTACAAATTGAAGGTATAATTAAGGCTGCATTTTCCCCCCAATATGACCTATAGAAAGTGAGCTCCTTTAAGGAGATTACCCATAATATTTTTATATCGTTTCCCAGCTGTTTTTTTATTGTATTTGAACCTTTATATGCAAAGGCCCAAAGCCTGTAGTAGAGTGTTCACATGACACTCCTGTTATGTTATCTCACTGTTATCCGGCCCAGAGCTGTTTTCCATGCAGACTACAAAGCATCCTATTAGAGATTAGTACATTTTTTGCAGCTACCCAAATGTTGCAAATTACCCCCTTTTTAATTCTGCGAAAAAAGTTTGCTTCAACCTAAAAGTTTGCAACAAGTTCGTCTAACGCTAAAAATTAAATGAGCTTTGCATGTTCAATTCATTTCCATTACTTTCGCTTCCAAACGTAAGACTATTTCAGGTTGCTGCAAGGCAGCTATTTCGCCACTTTTAAAAAGCAAAAATAGCACAGAGTCATTTTGAATAATTTGGCCTGTTTCGCTAGAAGTTATTGGCTCCAAAAGTCCTTGCAAAATATTCGTTTGTTTATGCGATTTTTGGGGAAAGTTCGGTCGAAGCTGCGGAGAGGCAAATCTCGCCCCCCCCCGACCCCCCCAAAATATCTTACCTTAATCTTCCCAGAAAAGACTCCTTGTCTGGGAATTACTAAAATCATATAAGCCGTATCGGAGCTGGATCACGTTAAGTGCCATGGGCTTGAAGGGCAGGTAACTCTGATGGAGCTTCCATGCTGCTTATTGCAGCTTTAGTGAGACCCCCACTTTGAGGTCTCCTAATGTTACTAAGTAAGAGGGGATTCATTTCGCTTTTCCGCTCATTTATTAGGAATAAAACACTCCGTTCAGTGAGCGAGGTAAAAACTAGAGAGCGGAAAACAGACATCCAGTATGGGGAAGAAATGCACTAACTCAGGGGTTCTCAACTCCAGTCCACAAGACCTCCCCCAACAGGTCAGGTTTTCAGGATATCCCTGCTTCAGCAAAGGTGGCTCAATCCATCTCTGCTTCTGCACAAGTGGCTCAATCAGCAGCTCAGTCAAAGACTGATTAAGCCACCTGTGCTGAAGCAGGGGTATCCTGAAAACCTGACCTGTGGGGGGTCTTGAGAACTGGAGTTGAGACCCCCCTGCACTAATAGAATTTGCGCCAGCCGCAGCAAATATATTCTTTACTGACCTGTTAGAGAAGGTAAGAAGGGCTATGTGAGCAAGAATTACTCCGCAGAAATCTGCACCCTAGCTTTCGCCCGAGGTGGCGCATGATCCAGGGGTTTGGAACCTTTCGCCCGAGGTGGCGCGCGATCCAGGGGTTTGGAACCTTTCGCCCGAGGTGGCGCGCGATCCAGGGGTTGGAAACTTTCGCCCGAGGTGGCGCGCGATCCAGGGGTTGGAACCATTTTTTTTTCTTCCCGCGGGGGGAAAAAAAAAGTTGTGAATTGGTCAGAGCGGAGACACCGCGCGGTGAAAATTCACCAAGCGTTTCCCTTCCACAGCCTGAAAGGCGGCGTTTTGCGGGCAAGGAGGCCGCCTTATTTCAGGCTCTGGACGGGGGAATTAATATTCGTTGCGACGACAGCAACGGAGAGATCACGTGACCTCCGGCACGCAAAGGGTTAAATGAAATGACCATGCTCGGCGACTCACTGGCGAATCGCGCCCCGAGCTGCGGTTGATTGGCGAGACGGCGAATTGATAAGAGAAAACGTGCGATTTCCGAGAAACTTTTAACCCCGCAGCCCTCGAGTGTCCCACTTCTCTCCGGGGAGAGGGCGTCCCGCGCGGTCTGCACTGATGGCGGACGGAAGGCGGACGACTCCTCTTGCGACATGGTCACGTGACTCAAGTGCCGGAGGGGATGTGGCCCCCCACGCCCCGGGTACTCAAAGGGTTAAAGTGCTGCAATATTTGGTCGCGACCGAGGCAGCGCCGGGGGTTCAGCAACTGAGGAATCCTCCGCCGCAGTCGCTGCGCCAAGATAAGTTAATGTAAGGGTTAATTTAGCAGTTTGGGTAGGGGGTTAATCTTTTTAGGGTAGGGGATTAGGGTGCGGGTTTTTAGGGTAAGGGGTTAAGCTTTTTAGGGTATGGGGTAGCGTTAGTATAAGGGGTGAACATGGAGGATTTTTGGGGTAAGGTTAGGGGCTTACCTTGGTGGCGAGAGGTGCCAGCGGCGAGGTGAGTAGAGGCTAAACACCGGTGGAGATTTGGCAGGGGCAAAACGTCCACAACCCAATGTTCTAGAACGTCACAGCACTAAATAATATTATATATAATATAATTATATATAAATAGCTGTCCTTCAGTTCTTTTGATAAAATCATTTCTGTGGTTTTTGTCTCAAAGACTCTTTTAATTTTGCCCATGCCGGTAACATTACACATGGCAGTGAAGGGGTTAATGTAACTGCTCCATCTTGGTCCCCCCCATTACCTGAGCGTACGCACAGCGGCGCCATGTCCTGAGAAACTCTCTCAGGAGTTTCCAATTACAACAACATTCTTAACACGGGGAAATCGCCACATAAGTGCCGGTGTTTTTTTGGATATGTGTTCTCTGGCGACGATCCGCCCTGGGGCGCACAAGTAGCTATAGATTCTTAATCACTTTCTTCATTTCGACCCAAAATGGCCGCCAGCCCCCTCAGGGGCAAACACCCGTCACAGGATGTTCCTACAAAGAGAGACAGCCACGGGCTATGACCAGAACAATATTGTAATGTTCAGCAGCTCAGCGCCGGCGCCGGTTCTGTTTCCCTCTCACTGCTCAGTTGATGTCTCGTGTTTCGTGCTTTGTTTTGTGTACGTTTCAGTGTTGCTAAAGGTGATAAAAATACACGTACGGTACAAAAGAACTGGGGCGTTTTTCAAGACTGTAGGATGCAGGCTGCCCCAGCTCTGACATGGTTAATTTCATAATGGTCGTTCATTTGCACAACACTACCCAGAATCCTTGTCTGGCGCTTAACCACTGCACAGCGCAGTCAGGACTCACGCCGTTTGCGTGATGATCACGGCGTCACAGTGGATTAAGTGAATCTCACGGTGACAGGAGTCCTAGACCCCATCCAATCGTGTGATAATATCACCCCCCTCATATCAGAACCTCGTTCCATGGTGGTCTAACCTTCCCTTCCCATCATAAACACCTGCCCTTCCTGGCACAACACCGCCCCCTCGCGTCGTAAAACCGCCTCCCCTGCAGACGCTGGATCCCCCGCTGAGGTGAAAAGGGGTCTCACGCATGTGTAAGACACCTTGTCACGGTCTGGAGTGGGGGTCACGTGACAGCTCTGACTGTATGATGCGACAATGGGGAGTCGGGGGCAGGTTTGGGGACCTGTGGAGGACAGACGCACACTTATAGGCCGGAACGGGACTCATCGCCGCTGCTGCCGCTGGAGGTAGGTTAGGAGTTAAGGATAGGGGTAATGTTTAGAGGCTAAGGTTAGGGAATAGGTTTAGGGCTTAAGGGGTTAAAGTTAGGAGTCAGGTTTAGGTGTTAACGTTAGGGGTGAAGGTTAGGGGACAAGGTTAGTGGTTAGGTTTAGGGGTGAAGTTTAGGGGTTAGGTTCAGGGGTGAAGGTTAGGGGTGAAGGTTAGTGGTTAGGTTTAGGGGTGAAGTTTAGGGGTTAGGTTCAGGGGTGAAGGTTAGGGGTGAAGGTTAGTGGTTAGGTTTAGGGGTGAAGGTTAGTGGTTAGGTTTAGAGGTGATGGTTAGTGGTTAGGTTTAGGGGTGAAGGTTAGTGGTTAGGTTTAGGGGTGTAGGTTAGTGGTTAGGTTTAGGGGTGAAGGTTAGGAGTCAGGTTTAGGGGTGAAGGTTAGTGGTTATGTTTAGGGGTGAAGGTTAGTGGTTGGGTTTAGGGGTGAAGGTTAGGGGTTAGGGGTGAAGGTTAGGGGTTAGGTTTAGGGGTGAAGGTTAGTGGTTAGGTTTAGAGGTGAAGGTTAGTGGTTAGGTTTAGGGGTGAAGGTAAGTGGTTAGGTTTAGGGGTGAAGGTTAGTGGTTAGGTTTAGGGGTGAAGGTTAGCGGTTAGGTTTAGGGGTGAAGGTTAGCAGTTTGGTTTAGGGGTGAAGGTTAGTGGTTAGGTTTAGAGGTGAAGTTTAGTGGTTAGGTTTAGGGGTGAAGGTAAGTGGTTAGGTTTAGGGGTGAAGATTAGTGGTTAGGTTTAGGGGTGAAGGTAAGTGGCTAGGTTTAGGGGTGAAGGTTAGTGGTTAGGTTTAGGGGTGAAGGTTAGCGGTTAGGGTTAGGGGAGAAGGTTAGTGCTTAGGTTTATGGGTGAAGGTTAGTGGTTAGGGGTTAGGTTTAGGGGTGAAGGTTAGTGGTTAGGGGTGAAGGTTAGGGGTTAGGTTTAGGGGTGAAGGTTAGTGGTTAGGTTTAGAGGTGAAGGTTAGTGGTTAGGTTTAGGGGTGAAGGTAAGTGGCTAGGTTTAGGGGTGAAGGTTAGTGGTTAGGTTTAGGGGTGAAGGTTAGCGGTTAGGGTTAGGGGAGAAGGTTAGTGCTTAGGTTTATGGGTGAAGGTTAGTGGTTAGGTTTACGGGTGAAGGTTAGTGGTTAGGTTTACGGGTGAAGGTTAGTGGTTAGGGGTGAAGGTTAGGGGTGAAGGTTAGGGGTTAGGGGTGATGGTTAATGGTTAGGTTTAGAGGTGAAGGTTAGTGGTTAGGTTTAGGGGTGGTGGTTAGGGGTGAAGGTTAGGGGTTAGGTTTAGGGGTGAAGGTTAGTGGTTAGAGGTGAAGGTAAGTGGTTAGGTTTAGGGGTGATGGTTAGTGGTTAGGTTTATGGGTGAAGGTTAGTGGTTAGTGTTTAAGGGTGAAGGTTAGTGGTTAGGTTTAGGGGTGAAGGTTAGTGGTTAGGTTTAGGGGTGAAGGTTAGTGGTTAGGGGTGAAGGTTAGGGGTTAGGGGTGATGGTTAGTGGTTAGGTTTAGGGGTGAAGGTTAGTGGTTAGGTTTAGAGGTGAAGGTTAGTGGTTAGGTTTAGGGGTGAAGGTTAGTGGTTAGGGGTTAGGTTTAGGGGTGGTTAGTGGTTAGGTTTAGAGGTGAAGGTTAGTGGTTAGGTTTAGGGGTGATGGTTAGTGGTTAGGTTTACGGGTGAAGGTTAGTGGTTAGGTTTACGGGTGAAGGTTAGTGGTTAGGTTTACGGGTGAAGGTTAGTGGTTAGGGGTGAAGGTTAGGGGTTAGGGGTGAAGGTTAGGGGTTAGGGGTGATGGTTAGTGGTTAGGTTTAGGGGTGAAGGTTAGTGGTTAGGTTTAGGGGTGAAGGTTAGTGGTTAGGTTTAGGGGTGAAGGGTAGTGGTTAGGGGTGAAGGTTAGGGGTTAGGTTTAGGGGTGAAGGTTAGTGGTTAGGGTTAGAGGTGAAGGTTAGTGGTTAGGTTTAGGGGTGAAGGTTAGTGGTTAGGTTTAGAGGTGAAGGTTAGGAGTCAGGTTTAGAGGTGAAGGTAAGTGGTTAGGTTTAGGGGTGAAGGTTAGTGGTTAGGTTTAGGGGTGATGGTTAGTGGTTAGGTTTATGGGTGAAGGTTAGTGGTTAGGTTTAGGGGTGATGGTTAGTGGTTAGGTTTAGGGGTGAAGATTAGTGGTTAGGTTTAGGGGTGAAGGTTAGTGGTTAGGTTTAGGGGTGAAGGTTAGTGGTTAGGGGTGAAGGTTAGGGGTGAAGGTTAATGGTTAGGTTTAGAGGTGAAGGTTAGTGGTTTGGTTTAGGGGTGAAGGTTAGTGGTTAGGGGTGAAGGTTAGTGGTTAGGTTTAGGAGTGAAGGTTAGTGGTTAGGTTTAGGGGTGAAGGTTAGTGGTTAGGGGTGAAGGTTAGTGGTTAGGTTTAGGAGTGAAGGTTAGTGGTTAGGTTTAGGGGTGAAGGTTAGTGGTTAGGGGTGAAGGTTAGTGGTTAGGTTTAGGAGTGAAGGTTACTGGTTAGGTTTAGGGGTTAAGGTTAGTGGTTAGGTTTAGGGGTGAAGGTTAGTGGTTAGGTTTAGGGGTGAAGGTTAGTGGTTAGGTTTAGGGGTGAAGGTTAATGGTTAGGTTTAGGGTGAAGGTTAGTGGTTAGGGGTGAAGGTTAGGGGTTAGGTTTAGGGGTGAAGGTTAGTGGTTAGGTTTAGGGGTGAAGGTTAGTGGTTAGGTTTAGGGGTGAAGGTTAGTGGTTAGGTTTAGGGGTGAAGGTTAGTGGTTAGGTTTAGGGGTGCAGGTTATGTATTTGGGGTTTGGTTAGAGGCATTCCAGCCCTGCTACACACTGTACATTGTTAAGATTCTGTAAGTGCCTCCATGTCAACGCAAAGGTATTTTTTTCTATATTTATTTTCCGTATATTTTTCACATCTTTTCTGTTTCTGAAGAGTGTCAAATTATATTTTTTAAATAACTTAAAAATTAGCAAAAAGAAAGTTTATAACTTCACCTGGCTTTTAAAATTCTAAATTTGCGCCGAATTAAGTTGCGGGGTATCAACCCAAAAATGAATTTGATGCAGCAGAGATGTTTCATTACATGGGTTAATAATATGTATTATTTTCACTGTACGGCTATTATAAACAATATTACACTAATAATTATTATTGGCGAATACTAGTTAAAGTATAAATACAAATTACATGTCATTCTCTTTTAATTAAAAAATATAGCCTATATCCTTTAGGTAGGTTTAGCCGCGACAGTCCCCGGTCTTTAGGGCTCTGTATCGACGTTTTCGGGTACTCTCCTGGTTTTTGGATCCCCCTGGCGAGCGCCGGCTGCGCTTGCGCAAAGAGCGCTAGCCAACCGCACATGCGTGATCGCCACTTGCCGGCTGCTCGTGCGCATGTGCGATCAGCAAGCTCCGATCGCGCATGCAGGCAGTGCTCGCCGTTCGCACTTGCGCAGTCAGTGCTCACCATTCGCGCATGCGCTGTCAGTGCTCGCCGTTCGCGCAACATTTGTCCCGGTTTTTGTCTCCCTTTATGCGATCAACATGCGAGAGTGCGTCAAACATTATTTCAAACCACAAATGATACATCCCGCGTTTGCCGCCTTATTACAGACGATGCACATTTGCTAAAGTTTACCACTTATTAGCACTGATATGTTGATGCGCAAAAAAAGTTAAATCACATATGAGCGCGTTTGTACCGCGCTGCGCAATACGTTGGCGCTTTACGAACCAGCGATGATAATAATAATATATGTTGCTAAATTGACTTTAATAAACAAAGCCCGCACACCGCATGACTGCCATGTTTTCTTATGCCCCCTAATGTGATCCTCTCCCAGCCATGTCCCCCCGCGGTGACGCTTCCGGGCGGGTCCTGACAGTGATTAATGGCGCGTAGGAGCCGCCAGATAAATATGAGGATGTTATGGTTTGCGGCCCGTCTATACAATAACAGTTTTGTCAGTGACCTTTGTGGAGATTTAGTGATGAACGTGAACAGTTTTGTGTTATTTCAGCGTCCGCTGAAGCGTGGATGATAATGCCTCAGTGGACTGGAACCCGGTTGGGGGGTGTTATGCTAAAGTTTTGGATGTGGCTGGCTGGTCTAAGGCAGGGGGGCTCAACTCCCACCCTCAAGCCCCCACCCCCCAACGGGTCAGGTTTTCAGGATATCTAAAGACTGATTGAGCCACCTGTTCTGAAGATGGCTGAGAGATAATTGAGCCACCTGTGCTGAAGCAGGGACTGATTGAGCCACCTGTGCTGAAGCAGGGACTGACAGAGCCACCTGTGCTGAAGCAGGAATATCCTGAAAACCTGACCTGTTGGGGGGGGGGGGAGGGGTCTTGAGGATCGGAGTTGAGCCCCCTGCCCTTACAGGTAAGGCCTAAGTTACAATTAAACACGAGTTGTGTGATATCGGTGGAGATTCTTACTTGTACCTTGTTTACTGAAGCATTCAGTATGCGTGGCCCTTATTTAATAGGCTGTGGAACCACTTCCCAGAGTTCCAGAGTGTCCTGGAACAGGATTACACATTTTCTGTCTCCCTTTGCAGTTTTGACGATTCCAGTCTCCCGAGTTCAGCTGTAATTCTCCTGTCCCAGCAGCTCCCGCATGTGTAAACTGCAACATTGTTGCTACATTTGCCCTTTCACACAGTCCTAGTTGGTTGCCCTGACAACCTTCCACTCCTCATAGATAGAAGAGTGGTTCAATCCTACTCCCCCGCTTTTATAGCAGTTACTTTGGTCCTTAGACCCTTCCTGCCAGTCACAGGAACATGTGCTTTAGTTCTAACTAGCTGGCTTAGTGAGTACATGCTTCCTCCATTACACCCCTGCAAGGCCATCCTTTTTTACCGTCCCCCCATACCAGAGCACCTTCACATACAGAAGCCCTCTCTCACCCCACATTACCATCTGCAAGTACCCTTTATATTTGTGTTTGACGCCCCCAATAAAGTTGAAGAAAATAAAAGGCCTCTGTTTGCTCTCAAAAGGGGATGAGTTAAACCCCTGCACTCACTCACATCCCACATGTGATCCGGGTTCCAGAGAATGGGACTAACCAGACATTAAAAACAAGTTATGGTGGGTAAAAGAAAAAGTGCCCAAGCCCTCCGCCGTGCAGTAAATACTGTACGAGTCCCACCTGTGGCGCGTTCGCATGTCCCACGCAGGTCTGCAACCCTGTCTCCATTAGGCCGCGGGCATGGTGAAGGGAAGAGCGCTGGGCAGCGCTGACGCTCATGCTCTCCTGCTCAAGCAGGAGCTTTTTTCGTGTCCCTGCATGAGCGTCAGCGAGCGCGCTTGTGTGCTGGGTGGGAGGCGAGGCGGGGCTAGCGCGTCACGGCGCCGATGTCACGGACTGCCATTGGCTTTTGGCAGCCACGTGACCGGCCCTGCGCCTCCCTCAGCGGAAAAACGTAATTTTCTCTGTCGGCTGAAATTCCGCACGCCTGCGGATGTGCCGTCTAAAGCCGCGCTGATAGGGATGTTTCGGCTCAGCGCTGTCTTTTTGACCATGTCCGAGGCCTTATGGCTTAGCGCACAGTGCTTCCACTGCCGCCAGGGATTCTGGGTAATGACATGCAAATGTGCTCATATGTGCTCTACAAAGACAACGCTGTACAGGGAATTATAACAATACACAAAGCGCAGCAAAGTCAAACAACAGGAAATCCCTGCCCCGGAGAGCTTACAATCGAATTATTATTATTCGCTATACATATTGAACAAATACGCAACATTTAAATATGTATGTATGTAAGTATATCTTTATTTATATAGCACCAAATTTGTACGTAGCGCCACACAGCAGTGAGCTGTGAAAACCCTTGTCGGACACACAGTGACACCAGCCGAGGCAGTGTAAACTCACCATGTTTACCACGTACAGATGTAGCCAGGTGAACCTTCCCCAGAGCGCCGGAAAAAAAACAACTTTCCGTGAAAGGTGAGAGTCATGCACCGCCGCGGTAATATTAGTTTACCAGCTGCCTCGCGGGCTTTGTCTCTGCGGCCAGCGAATACCTGGGTCACTTAACTCCCCGGCCGCAGAGAAAGGATAAGCATACTCTAGTGCAGGGGTGCAAAACCCCGCTCTCCCCCCCTCCCAACAGGTCAGGTTTTCATGACATCCCAGCTTCAGCACAGGTGGCTCAATCGAGCCTCTGATTGAGCCACCTATGCTGAAGCAGGGACTGAAGGGGCTGAAGCAGAGCTATCCTGAAAACCTGACCTGTTGGAGGGGCTTGAGGCCTGGAGTTGAGCGGGCCCTGCACTGGTGCATACTGACCTTCACTGTAAAGGTACAAAGGTTGGATTAAGTTCTCCCGTGAATATTTACTTTGAGCAAAATCTCTTTCCCTGTCAACTAAAAGGATGTGTTTTTGTTGGCAACAGCACGGAGAACGAGAAAAGGGCCTTACATACATATAGGGCCCGTTTGTAAAATTCCATGTATTCTGAAACACTTTTTGAATCAGCATTAAGAACATAAGCATTAAACAGCCACACTAATTTGATTATGCTGTTAATGTACATTATAAGTCTGGCTTTCCACACAGTTACTGACCATGAAAGGGAATTTTGAGTATTCCACATGGTAATCCCTACTTAATCCTTACCCACCCTGTCAATCAGCACAATACAATCACAATATTTATGACCCCATCTAACTGGAGATCTGGAAGAATTTAACAACTTTAAATGACCAAATCCAGGGAAAAAGAAAGTTTCCACTGGCAGAACAAGCCGTTGCCAGGAAAAATATCACTGTTGACTTGGTACATTTAATTGAATTTTCTACTCAGAAGTGTCTTACAAGCCAACAAGTAGAAGAAATTATCAATAGTGGAAACTCTAGCAATATCAGAGCGGTTAAGTTCTAGTTCCAGCGTTAAGCATAACTTTATTGTTATTTCAGCTTTTTCATATTAATGGGATTTTTTTCAGGGATCCTGTCTGCATATGGTCTTTCATACAATCAATTTACACACAAAGTAATCTCTTGGGAATTACACTATTATTGTAAAACTTGCTGGAAGAAGAGACGGAAATACCTTGTAGAATAGTATCTTAAAGCAGCATTCCAAACTGCTGTTTTTTTTAATTTAATTCCCCCGCCCCCTTTAATATGCGCATCAATACAATCCTCACAATGATAAATAATTAGCTAAGTTGCTGATCGATCTGTTCTCCTGTGATAGATCGGCGAAGATTCAGCTCGGGGTTCACTAAATGGCTGTCAGTGCAGCAGAAGAGGACCAAAGATGCAAAGTTCTGTGGGGAAGATCATGTGACCAGGCACCCACTAGATACAATTGGTGCACTGCTAGAGAGAGGGCAGGGCTCAAAAAGGGGTGTGCCAGAGCCTGTTTCAGAAGAGGAAGGGGATGTGACTTTGTAAATGGTTGCTATAGA
The DNA here is from genome assembly GCF_040206685.1 of Ascaphus truei. Classification (NCBI taxonomy): domain Eukaryota; kingdom Metazoa; phylum Chordata; class Amphibia; order Anura; family Ascaphidae; genus Ascaphus; species Ascaphus truei. The sequence continues at coordinate 3,463,907 of NC_134497.1, forward strand.
AACAAAAAATGCTTGTTACATTATAATACATTCAAATGTCATTCAGGGTTGTTTAAAAAAAAATATACAAGTATTTTCTCATAGTACAGAACTGATTTATTAAAAAAAAAAACACATATGTAGGATATTGCTGGGTCTGCAGCTTTAAAGACCTTCAGCAGCAAATGAGCCAACTTCTGAAGATGCTTCTCTATGACGTTCACAATCGGGACATCTTTGCTAAGTGCTGCTAAAAGATAAGTAGACACATGCCAATCCATCCCAGTTTGCTTCATGAAAGCTTCCAGCTTTGGTCATTTTTGCCAATATTTGCCAACTATTTTTTTTTTTAAGTCTTGCGAAACATGGGGTCAATGTGCTTTCTAAGTAAGATTTTCTGCTGTCTGAGTTTTGGGTGAAGTTTCATATCTTTGCACATTTTTAGAAAGCCATGGCTACCTGCAATTCGCCAAAATTGCACACTTATGTCTAGAGATTGTGCACAGTTTTTGCCCTTGAATGGGCGATAAGGTGTTATGGTGCAGTATGGTATCTAATGGCTTAGCACCTCCATAAAAGTCCCTCTATGCTGCAAGACCCCCTTGGCACTGGAAGTCAGTGGGATTCCAGTGTCTAGAGGTGTCTTATGCCAGAAGACTGCTTTGTGAATGTGAGGCTGAATGTCTTACATACTCATTGCTTTGTTAGAGGATGTGATACCATTTAATTTACCGACATCTCAGTATATTCTGCATTGAATGTACTTTACTTGTAAATGGGCTTGTCAGTGGCCCACAGCTATATAAACAAAATTGGTGTTTAAGAACCGCCATGTTAGTTCAATAATGTAAGGAGAATGACTTTAGCAGGGGCGGCCAACTCCAATCCTTAAGGGCCACCAACAGGCAGGGTTGCCACCACTCCGGGTTTGACCCGGAGACTACGTGTTTCGGCCACGTATCTCCGGGCTACCCTGTTAAATCTCTGGGCGGCGGCATCTCCCCCTGCAGGGTCCCGTCAATATGGCTCCCCGACGTCAAATGGTGTCGCAATGCCATGATAATGGGACGTGACGTCACGTGGCGAGCGTTGCCATGAAAACGGGTCGTCACGTGACTCCCCGGTGTCATAAGGCGTCCCATTGTCATGGCAACTTCACACATCTCCTTGCAGGATGTCTACAAAATAGGGGCGCATTAAGCATGGTTGATGGACTACCGTTGTGGGCAGATAGGCCCATATTTGCTAACTGGAGCTGTTCCATAAGACACCTTGCGGTCTGAAAGAAACCTTACAGCCTATTTAATGACATTTAAGCCGCGCTGGAAGGTGTTTAATGGATTAACACCGTATAATAAATATGGCTCCTATTATATACTACAAGTCCATTACAATTACACATTATTAATAGGCTCAGAAAATCCCTGTATTTAATAGAAAAACGTGGCTTGGTGGGCTAACAATATGTTCTGTAAACAGCCCGACATGTTTAATTAAAAATGTAGCCATTTCTTTTTTTACATATCATTTTCGATAGAAAGTGTAAAGGGAAATATATATAGGGGGAGGGAGCGGCTCAGTGAGTAAGGACACTGACTGACTGGCACTGAGTGTGAAGCAGGGGAAGGAGTGGCTCAGTGAGTAAGGACACTGACTGCCACTGAGTGTGAAGCAGGGGAAGGAGTGGCTCAGTGAGTAAGGACACTGACTGACTGGCACTGAGTGTGAAGCAGGGGAAGGAGTGGCTCAGTGAGTAAGGACACTGACTGACTGGCACTGAGTGTGAAGCAGGGGAAGGAGTGGCTCAGTGAGTAAAGACACTGACTGGCACTGAGTGTGAAGCAGGAGAAGGAGCGGCTCAGTGAGTAAAGACACTGACTGGCACTGAGTGTGAAGCAGGAGAAGGAGCGGCTCAGCGAGTAACGACACTGACTGGCACTGAGTGTGAAGCAGGGGAACCTGGTTCAATTCCCGCTGTCGGCTCCTTGTGACCTTCAGGAAGTCACTTTATCTCCCTGTGCCTCAGGCACCAAAAACATAGATTGTAAGCTCCACGGGGCAGGGACCTGTGCCTGCAAAATGTCTCTGTAAATCCCTACGTAAAAGTAGCAGCGCTATACAAGAACATGCTATTATTATTATTATTATTATTATTATTATATACTATTCCCACATTATATATTTGCATGAATTTCCGACGGAAGAATAATCGTGCAGCCTACTAACTGCGGTATAAGCTCCCTGCAGCTTTAAGAACTCAGGAAGCATTAATGCCATTCAGAAAGGAATTAAAAACCTTCCTCTTTAAACAAAATATGGCAAACAGACCCTAATACCCCAGTAACCAGCTTTCCCGCTCCCGTTCGTGTTTACCGCCCTCCTCGTTGTTCCCCTATATGTTTTCTGTAGGTCCCGCTTGCAGGTCTGGGATGGGTGTCCTCCCTCCGTCCCTACACGTGCTCTAGTACTGAGTTTCTTGGTGAGTAGCGCGGTAGAAAAAAAATCTAAATAACTAAACGGGACAGAATGAGGTCAAATCCTTGATGGAGGATTCGGGAGTGCTTGTGGACAGCAGGTTAAAAGAGCTAGGCTTTTATAAACAAATATTTCCCCCTAGGTCTGAAGCAGGGGGTTTCCAGAGCTGAACCGCATTAATTGCAGCCCCGGAGACCCCCTGTTCCCCGCGATACTTACACTGGCGACACACTTTATTCGAGCTCGGCTAGTCCCACGAATTCGGGTATACCCGGGTGTATTGAGGTTTGTGACTGTTTTCTGCCCGAGTGCATTGAGGTATTTTCCAGGCAGGGATTGAAGCATTTTATTCTCGCTGGCTGCAATACTGCACAGTATATATATATACTGCATTACAATTCATGAATTTATGCCATCTGGTAGACACGCGAAGCATTGCAGCCTATTAAATCCTAATCATGATCATTTAACAGATCAGCCGCCCGTCAGCCAGGCATGAACCCAGGCTGGGAAGGCAAACGCAACGGGGCTTGTCAGAGGTGAGGAGCGGCGCATTCCAGGTATCTGCCAGGTACATACTGGGTATTTGCTCGAATAAAGTGTGTCGGTGCAGTACGTCTCTCAGGCCCATGAAAAGGTCCTGCAGGAATCTTTATACAGGCATTGCGTGCCCAGCCAGAGCTGCTTCCGGCAAAAAGAAAAGCCCAAGAGGGCTTAGCAATAATGCTCAATGTCAGGCAGTAGCTACAAATGCTTACTTTTTCCACTATACATCTTTAGTAAGACAACACCTTGAACATGGAGTACTGTTTTCCACACCGCTCCATAACAAAGACATCATGGACCAGGTAAAAGAGCACAGGCGAGCCATCAAATTAAGAAAAGAGGTGGAAGGACTGACTTTTGAGGAAGGGCTATCGAAATCAGGGTTGTTTGTATTAGATAAGAGGCATCTAACAGGGGATATGATTACTATTTACAAATATCCTCACGATCAATACAGGAAACTATCAAGGGATCTACAGTATTCAGCCCACGGGCAGTAAAAGTGACAGCTCATCCCTTGGGATTGGATGAAATTACATTTCAACAACAGCTGCAATGTAAGGGTAGTTAAAATGGAGACTGTGATGGCTTACCCTCCAACTGCACCTATTTAGCAGGTTATGTACTTGTTTTTGGTGTCCTTTACCTGTTAAAACCAGATGTAGCTGTTGCACCTATTAATACCAGTGGTTGAAACTCACAATCTCTAATTAACACTTGGAGATTGATGACCGATTGCTAATGATCAGATTGATAGGGGTAATTGAAAATCACTTCTATTGTGTGTCTGTATATACAAATAAATAAAAAATACACATATTTTATTGGTAATGTGATCTGTGCATTTAGTTAATTGCCCACATTTTCCTGTGTGTCCTTAGAAAGCGTCACCCAGTCCTGGTATTATTCACTGACATAGCACACAAAGTGTACCTATTTCCAGGTACCAAATGTTGGAGCTTCTGTGATGACAGATGCAATTAATACCCGTAAGAAACGGTTCAACCTCTTTTTAAAAAGAAACGGTATACAGGGATACTATAAATAAGTTTCACACACATTGATCCAGAGAGAAATCTGATATTACTAGAGTAAGGAAGCAGCAAATCGAAATCCCACGTGTGAGCACAGACAGGTCTGCCACCCTGCCCTGCCCCATTATCTCTTAGCATACAGTGCTTCCACTGCAGCCAGGGATTCTGGGAAATAACATGCAAATGAGCACACTGCCTTTTACTTCAAGTCCACTTTTACATGGGGCCCCTATTATAAGCATATGCCTGCTGCATTACACAGCTTTTCAGCACAGCCTGGGTTAGAGAAGTGCAGAGCCAGTAACCCACTCGAGTCGGGAAATAATTTATTTTTCCCCTTATGAGACCTAATTGGCTAATGGTTTACTGTTTTCTTACTGTTTGGATCTCAATATAAATAGCAATATAGGTTGAGTATCTAGCCGATATATTGTAACATAAGTTGAACGCGATGAACAGATGTCTTTTTTCACCCTCACCAACTTTGCAATTACGTAATGTCAAAATGTTTTTCAGTTTAGTAGATTTAGTAGATTTAAGGGACAACTTGTACTGAGGTGAAGACAAAACGTCTACAAGAACAGCTGCTCCTTATCTGGCTAATTAGAGACTAATAGGTGTGTCCCCTTTGTCATTTAAACCTGACGATGATTATTTTTCTTAAACGTAATTTATTTTAACATCTGCATTTTTAAAGACACATGGGGGATTTTTGTTTTTTTTCCGAGGGCGGTTTATTCACCGTGACACAATAATCTCACAGGCATCAACCTCCTGGCTTTCAATGTCTCGTCAAATGTATAACAGCAGAAACGTGTGCTGGGTTTCTTTATGCAGAGAGCATGGCAGCAGCTAATGCTGAACTGACAGACAGAATTCTCTGCACATACATGCAAGCAGGAAGGAAGCAATTAAATATATATGGAATAGTAATTAAACCTGAGATAAAAACCCCTTCGTTTTCAGGCTTGTTTATTAAATGTAGTCTAATTAGTGTTCAAGGTCTTTGGTATTATTTCATGTTACGCAATTTCTGTTACATTTGTCTAATTCATTTATTGATTACCTTTTAGCGCTGGATTATTTATTTATGATGGCGGCCATTTTTAGTACCCAAAAGCGATGGGGCATTGAGAAAGTGGCAGCCAGCGTTTTAGGTTAAGAAACTCTCGTTGCCGCAGAAGCAATTGTTTCTGTCCGACACATACTAAAAAGGGCTTCCTACAGTCTACCTTTAATAAGATCATATCATCAAATTCTTCCATCGTTTGCTATACAGTTACAACACTTTAGCACTCAGACATATTTCTCATAAATGACTAATTAATTGCAGTCTGTACCAGGTTTTATATTTCAATAATGGTGGCAAATCCATTGTGCACTGGGAGTTAAAACTGACCGTACCCAGGGTGTTTCCCCAATACATACCAGCAACCCCAGAAATGACTGTGTATACTAGGGTAGGGCCAGATTTACTAAGCAGTGCTACCCTATAGGACACCTTCCATGTTGGAAGACGCCTTTCAACCCATTCACTTGAATTATAAGGCGCCAATATATTCCATGGCGCAGTACAATAGGGTTGGAGGATGAAAACAATAAAATATCAAACATTACCCTACGTTGTTACAGTAGGTAAGGAGACGCCTAGCCCCAGAAGCTTGCAATCTATACGGAAAAGTCAGTAAGCTTGAATGCATCATATAGGCTAGTAATTACTCGCAACAGCACAGTCTCTGCTTTAAGCTGTAGTTTAGGGTTGGGCAACTCCAGTCCTCAAGGGCCATCAACAGGTCAGGTTTTCAGGATATCCTTGCTTCAGCACAGGTGGCTCAATCTCGACCCCTGATTGAACCGCCCTGTGCTGAAGCAGGGATATCCTGAAAACTTGACCCGTTGGTGGCCCTGGAGGACTGGAGTTGGCCGCCCGTAGTCTATTTCCTCAGTGTAATACAGCTATGGCAAGTGCCCAGTTTGAAGCCCGATGTATAGGTTTACATACTGGATTTTATCACGCTTTCAGCTGGGGAGAGATAACTCGGCAGAAAAACAGTGTGTTAAAAACCAACAGATAATGTGGGAAATTCAGCGCTCGTGCTGCAGGTATATCGTTCGCTGGAAACATTAATCCCCTTGCAGCGTGTATGTAGAGCGTCTCCCCAATGAGCTCCTAAAACAAGGTGACCCCAAAGAGGGGGATACCTTGAGATGAAAAGAAGAAAAATGCACACAATGCACACCGGAGATTAAAATAATGTAAATTATTTATTAATAAAAACAAAAAATAACTGAAAATAACTGAGGGGATCCAACCCCACCTCAGTACACAGGAGCCATAGATCCGGGTTAAGTTTACAATAAACAAAAACCACATCAATAATAAAATGTATCTAATTAAACTAAATCTATAAACAACATAACAAAAATATATAAAAAAATATATAAAAAAAGGGACAATGTTCAATAAAACGGGATATATATATATCCAGAATAAGGCTAAAAGTAGTAGCTGAACAGCTGCCTGAGGCTGAAAGGGGGAGACGGAGACTTACACTGACGCCCAGAGCGGGTTCCGCGGTGAACGTTAAGGGTCCAGACCGCGCCACCGCAGAGATGTTGCCACCGCCCGAGCTCCCTGCAAACGCCGTCTCAGCCTGTCAGGATACGCGCAGGGTGACCTGTCGTGACCTCTACGCGTTTCGCACCACGTGCTTCGTCAGGAGGTCGTCAGGATCTCATGAAAGTTGCTTAATGAGGATTTATGCTGAATGAAACACCAACATTTCAGGGGGTAGCGTGGATTTATTGTAAACTAGCTGAGAGACCCGGCGTTGCCCGTGAGTTAAATTTCCCGATCCCTTCTCTCCCCCTCCCCTCCTCAAGAGGGGAGGGACGAACAGTGGACAGGAGGGAGGGAGACAGTGGACAGGAGGGGGGGACACAGTGTCACACACACACACACACCTCAGTCCCGTGCGGCGCTCAGCGGCGGCCTTCTCGGGTGCAGGCCCCGCCCCCCCGCAGATCCGTACGGCGCCTTTCTCGGGCGCAGGCCCCACCCCCCCGCAGTTCCGTGCGGCGCCCTTCTCGGGTGCAGGCCCTGCCCCCCGCAGTTCCGTACGGGTGAGGGGGGTGGTGTGGGCCGCCCCTTCCCGGCCGCCCGTTCTGCCCCCTCCCGGCCATCCGTACCGCCCCCTCCCAGCCGTCCATTCCGCCCCCTCCCGGCCGTCCGTTCCGCCTCCTCCTGGCCGTCCGTTCCGCTCCCTCCCGGCTGTCTGTTCCGCCCCCTCCTGACCGTCCGTTCCGCCCCCTCTCGGCCATCCATTCCACCCCATCCCGGCCGTCCGTTCCGCCCCCTCCCGACCGTCCGTTCCGCCCCCTCCCGGCCGTCCGTTCTGCCGCTTGGTGCCGGCCAGAGGCACAGGGGTGAGGGAGGGGAGGTGGTGTGTGTGGTGCTGTGTGGAGGGGAGGCTGGAGGCGCAGGGGTGTGAGGCGGCGGTTTGGGCGGGAGGTGGTGTGTGTGCGTGTGTGGCAGTTGAGGCTAGGCTCTCGGCGCCGGAGGCAGCTGCAGGCTGCCTGGCCACTGCCTGTCCCCCCGCCGGGGAGGGAGGGGAGTGAGCGACGGTGAGTGAGCACCGGGGAGGGAGGTGAGTGAGCGCCGGGGAGGGAGGTGAGTGTGATGGGGGGGGAGAGGACAGAGAGAGAGTGTGTGTGTGAGTGTGTGTGTGTGGCCGAGGGGGAAGAGAGTGACAGTTGGGTGACGTCAGACCCACCAATCTGATTGGCCAGAGGCTGAGGACCAATCAGATTCACCGCAGCTAGTACCAACCTTTCGATTTTATATATTAAGATATATGCCTTCTGGGCTTTTGCCAGATTTATTTGAAGAATTACTTATTGAAACATTTTACTTGAGCTGTACTGTCAGCACTGAGAATTCTTGTGCAATGCACCAAACACTGAAATCAGTGGGGACATGCTACAGTATATCTGAGAACGGCACAGCCAAGCTGTTTGGGGAGCTGGAGACATAACATCTATTCATTTTGTTGTTGTATTGCAATAACAGTTTAGAAGGCTCCACTGTATGTCTGCTAGAGATCGCTAGTTTCATTGGCTACTTTCAATACTCTGAGATTAGCCATTGTGTCCTCATTCCAGTGAACTACCTACCCAAGCACCAAATGGTTCTCCCAAACCAATACATCTGCAATGTAACAAATACACTGATTCAGGGAATTCTCCGATGGTTTGGGTCCTAAAACATGCAGCGATCTTTGGTAGGATGTTATTCTTATGAGGTTCTATAAGCACTTCCAAACATCTAGATGGTCTTAAGTCACAATGGTTTATGACTTTCTGAGTTGGTTCCACTTACACAAATAGTTAGAATAATGTTGAGAATCTAACCTCGAGGAACCACCGACACTCCAGCTATTAGGATCGACCAGCTAGTCCTCAGGTCCTATAACGTACACCTATTTCTTGGGTAATTAAGAACAGGAACCCTACACATGTCCGTCACGTGTTTCCTCCGCCCATATCCAGCTTGGCGGAGGACCAAAAAGAAGGGTTGGCGAGGGACACTACACAAAAGACAGTTCTTAAAGGAAGGTTAAATCCCTCCCAAGTTTTATCTTAATTTACATGTCAATTAAAAAAAATATATATTTTTAAATACTTATAGATGTCTGATTTAAAGGATTTTAAGGAACCAATCGCTTGGATTGTGGTCCATATTTACTAAGCAGTCTTTTGCCATAAGGCTTGTATGGGGTGCCGGGAAGAAGACTGCGTAGAAAATATGGCCCGTAACTGTTTAAGCGTGTCCCTGGTTCAATCTGATTCTCGGGACTGCTCATTTAACACAAGTTGCATAATAGTCTTTCTGACCATGAAAGAGTTAATTCATCTGAAACAGTCTTAGAATATTCTTATCTCCGGTGGGTTTTCTTCTTATTTTTCGACGATGGATAAAATTAAATAAATGCTGACGTATGACCAAAACCTGAAAGAAAGACCAAGTACACTGAGTTATAATCCTTACAGAGGCAATCCAAGACTGCAGATGTATTTTTATTTTTTTATATAGGGTTGAAGCAGGGGGTCTCCAGAGTTGAACCCCATTCATTTCAGCTCTGGGGACCCCCTGTTTCCTGAGATACTTACGTCCGAATTAGGTGCCAGTAGGCACTCTCAATATGTCCGCTGTTTAAAGTGTTCCCGGCCTGCTGACCAATCGGTGCAGCTTCCTGTTTGCCCATCGGATGCGGGAGCTTTAAACTTTAAAGGCCTGCTTGCTGCGCTGGAGCAGCTGTACCGACACCTACAGAGATACGTTTCTGCAGAATCAGGGGGTCCCAGGAGCTGAAATTAACGGGGTGCAATTACGGAGACCCCCTGCTTCAATCCTATCTAAACAACATAAAAAACTTGCAAAAGCATTTGCAGGCCTGGGCTGCTCCTTTAATATGTACTCATTTCACTGAGGTTATTTTTGAACAATACCTTAAACTTGAGCAAACCTTTCACTGTTAAATCCGAGTCACTCCTGTGCTGAGGAAGATATGTCTGAATTACAGACGCAGACAAAACAAACACGGACATATAACCTAGTCAGAGCACTCTCAGCCGTTAGCGTTACATCATGTAGCACTTTGTACCACTCCTCTTAACTCAGGAGAAGCACCATTTGTAGTTTTTAAACCTCATGTTCATTTGTCAGCACTGGTCCCATCTGAGAAGTTGCACCTGTAACATTTCCTTTAACAATACTGATACTGTATAGGTAATGGCTCAGCGCCAGCGCCCTTCCATAAACCTCACGCGGCTGCAGGAAAGGGATCACATTCTTCTGGATAATGGAACTTCTTGGGTGGCAATAAATGCAATCTTTCTCTTAATTAGGGTATTGCTTTGAGATGAGCTTTTCATCTCTCTCTCTCTCTCCACCATGATACATATTATGGTTTGTGTGTATATATATATATATATCAGTCTATACGTACAGTATACATACAGCACCACACACCATATATATATATATATATACATACACATATAACAAGCTTTATTTCACCTACTCACAACACAGAATATCACAGAGTTTACATAGGAATTAATGGCAATGAGAACGCAGATTGAATTCTGTCCATGGCATCAGCCGGCACCGGGAAATCGCTCCGTGCGAGATCCCCACAGGCAGCCGCGGCCTTTAATGTTCCCGGAGCCGCTGCATTTTCCTTTAGACCCCACGTCACCGGGCACAGTAAATCTGGCAAAGCACCGGTGGGTGAGAAACGCGTTGGAGGTCTCTATGGTTTGACATGTTGCTGTTTAAATAAATTGTAACTTTTTTAACTGAACCTGGTCCCTTCAAGGTTTCACTGAAGTCGGAAACCTTTGCTTGTATCTGTATTCCACCCTAACTCAAAGCCAGAACCAAAACCCGAAAACAATCGAGAGGCAAAACCAAAAACACCAGGCCAAGTGAGCCCCTCTAATTTCTACTTAATGTAATAAGCCAGAGACAATCAGGTTCTGGAACAATGTCATCCAACATGAATCCTTTCCCTTCCGCAGAGACCAGCAACGCATTTCATACGCAGTGTAAGGGAAAGAAGACTTTAGCTGTACAGATGTGGGAAACAGTCTTCGGTGCCGCTGCCACGTGCGGTCACGCCCCCCAAAGGATTAATGCTGTGGGGGTCCCATTCTGAAGCATGGATGCCTCACAGTTCCATTACGGTAGACGCTGTTTCGGGTGCCACCGACGCTTGTTCATCCGTGGTGTGGAGCAGAGTAAGTCTTATTACATCTGTATTGTCACCATCATAGACACTTGTCTACTCAAAGTATAGTATAAATATATATATAATAGGGAGAAGGAAGAAGAAGGAGGGAGAAGGGAGAAGGAAGGAGAAGGAGGGAGAAGCAAGGAGAAGGAAGGAGAAGGGAGAAGAAGCAGCTCAATGAGTAAAGACTCTGACTGTAAATCACTATACTGAATTTAAAGCATGTGGAGCTTGGTTCAATTCCCGGTGTCGGCTCCTTGTGACCTCGGGCAAGTCACTTTATCTCCCTGTGCCTCATGCACCAAACACATAGATTGTAAGCTCCACGGGGCAGTTGCTGTGTCTGTAACATTTCTATGTGCTGCGTATGGCACACTAAGAAACGTGCTATATGAAATAAAGTTATTATTATTATATTACAGTTCAGGTTTCTATTTCATATCTTCCTACATCTACATGCTTCATCTGTTTCATTGTTCAGTTCCTCACACGCATCTCTCGCTAGATATTCCTCTTGAGCCTCAATGATGCAGTAAAGATTAGGTATATAGGAAGTCGGCTCTATACAGAAAGTTAAAAGACTTCCTGAGCCAAAGTAAACGGAGGTCAGAAGATTAAACTTCATCAAAACTTTCAAATCTGACCCAAGTTAAACAAATGAGCTGTCAGGCTTATGTAAGAGATCCAGTATGACTGATTTGGCATGATAGCAAAACCTGCTTAAAACTAATAGGTTTTGCAAAAGGGTTTTCTTAATGCCACATTCCTACAAGTCAGGAGTAATAACTGCATTCAAATACCATTAACAGATTCTCATATGTGGGCTCCACTAATCTGCACAAAATATTCTCTATAATATCAACAGAGAAAAAGTTCTGAAGGTTTTTAAATGCATCTCGGTGACCTAGAAATGTGGGGGGTTTTGCATTAAGAAATATAACACTAAAGTTTATCTGATAAACATACAAGCCTAGGCTTGGTTTGTAGTGGGCTAAAATAACTCTCACTGGTGCTACTGAACTGAATTTAACTCCCAAAGTTACTTACAATATGAATTCTCTGATTGGAGATATTGCATCAAAATCCTATTCAAACGAACGTGAGTCGCCATGTAAAAGCGCGTGCAACGTTGCTGCCGCACATAACACAATATGTGTGTTTGTGACGCAGAACATCACAAAGTTTCCATGGGATTTATAGGCAGCTTCGGTGCACAATATCACAACATATCACAACATAATGAGCAGTGAAGCCGGATACATCTGTACTGAGTACAGTTCTGGAGGGGACATTTGTAGCAGGCCCCCCACCCAGCGTAGGGTGCAGCGCCCTTGGCAGGGAGAGACGGACCCTCCCTGAGATCTCAGCACGTATCCCTCCGAGACTTCAAAAGAGACGGCAGATTGGCAGGTCCTTGACCGTGCGAGGTTTAAAAGGCCAACATGGAAGATCTCTGGGCGCCAGTGGAGATCGCGTAAGATGGGAGAGATCTGCTGAAAGCGAGAAACACGTGTCAGTGTCCGAGCTGCAGCCTCCGCATCAGGCACACCCGTAATGTGGCATATAAAGCATTCCCGTAGCCCAACCGCGTCAGCACCAAGGCATGGACCAGTGACTCGAGGTCCATAGACGACAGGCGTGGACCCAAACTCTCAAGCAGCCTCAGATTTAAAAACCCCGTCTCAACAACGGAGACCACTTGGGCTGATATGTTAAGACTGGTCAGAGAAAATGCAGAGGTTACGGACCTGGGACACGGGCAGCAGCTGTGCACCAATGAAAGGGGGCAGCTCACAGACCCCATACGCTGCTATCCTTCGAACGCACTTCCTTACACAGGCTGGTGGGGCGCGGGTTAGTGAATCCAGCCCATTCTGCTACGTTCGGAAAGCCAACGTTTTCTCAATCTAAAACGCGTTGCAGTTTAGAAAGCGGATATATTTCTCAAAGCTAGTGGACTTTTTCTAATAAAACTGTATAAAAATACACATTTTGCAAAAGATTAAATCTGTGAAATATTATCTCCGTCTTCCGAGTTCGACATATTGCTGTAAAATCACTTAAAGAGCATGTGGCGGAACTTCTCTGTCAATGTCGTCCAGTCTCTCTCCTTTTAATGGCTGTTTCACCTTTATCCCTTAATTACCTAATTTGTTCTCCATCCCACTGAAAAGCCGGTGTGATTGACAGCTCACATAATTGATTTTATTCCGGTTACACTGTTAATTGGGCTGTAGTTAGGAACATATAAATGAGGCTGACGGGTTGATAAAATGTTAACGGAGCATAGTTGATTATAATTCCATTTTAATTGATATTGTTGCGTTCATGTCTGGAAGTGAAATCCCCTCTACAAAAGGAATTGGAATATGGTTTAAAACCTGGAGGAACCTGCGCTGGTCTCGTTCTTTTCTACCAAACATACAGAAGTGGTCAACAGAGGATGAAGAGGTTTATTTACAAAGCAGTCTTCTGCTATAAAGTCACCTTCCATAGGAGTCGTTGGGCTCTAAGGGCTCATCCACAGACAGGTGTCTTCCGGCTTAGTAAATATCTGATGAAGCCTCTGCCTACTCATATAAGACTCTGGCTACTATTATATATGCTGGAAGGCTGATTCTCTGAGCTGGAGAAGACATGAGCTCCATTTAAATTAATGGAACTAAACTGCTCTATAGGTCTAACTCTATAGGTGCCAAAGTGGCTGATTGGGTCGTTCTTGGACGCATTTCCCTATTGACTTCTATATGGAATTTCTTCCTAAATCGGCCACTTTGGCACATATAGAATCACCCCCATTGTCTTAAAGTTGGAGAAATTAGTCGGTGCAAAAACCCTATGAAGGCTACTGGATTTCTATCTCAGGAAATCAAAGAACCAATGTTTTCTTTTCCCAAGTACAAGGACCTTATTTTATGCATGAGAAGCGAGATTTAATTTCAGTTGAGAAGCAGAAACAGAGGACGGTTTATACAAAATATAAGCCAGAGGATCTGAAGTTAATGTGAGCTCGGGCTGTGGGAGACCATAGACTGGCATTAAAACACTGGTGAACTATAGTTTTGGGGCAAGCAAAGTGTTATCATTATGGCTGACAAAATAGCAAAATGTTGGGCAAAGGAGACGAGTAGCGTAACTGCATTAGTGTCCATGAAATAACCCCCATTCCCAGGCTATGAATGGTATCACATCAGAATAGTCCATAAAACATATGCACGGTCTCTCAGCCATATAGATGGTGCGTGGGTAAGTGCACGCAAGATGTGGGTAAGTGCTGGTTTGGTGCCCCCCTCTGTCCCGCCCTTTCCGGGGAGGCAGTTTTGCCTCTGAATCTTATTTTGGTGATTTTGTACATAGCCCTGACCATAAGAAAAGGTTCCTCAGTAGAGAAGTGCGAATCCCCCCCAAATCCATTTCCTAGATTTTCGTGCCACCCTCGAAAAATCGTTTCGCGGTGTAAAATCCACAAACGGAGTTGGGCGTTTTCAATCCGCGCAGATTCATCAAAAACCGCCATCGGATACAACCCGTGGCCGGATTTGTAGAATCCAATCCGTGGATTGAATGCTACAAATCTGTCCACAGGCTGCGTAATGCGCGGAGCGTATTGGTAATAATAATGTTAACATCCGCAAACACCGAAATCGCACTTTTTGACATTGATCCGCCGAAATCCGCGGACCAAAAGAGCCGGCCAATCCGCTGCGGATCCGAATTCGTCCAAAAAATGTGCCTCTCTGTATTCCTCGGGTCCAAATTTGTAAACAAGGATTGGAGATTTAAAACCATGTATCTGTAACCGCTGTAAATCAGTATCGTGACCTGAGGAAGAGAGAGAGAACTCTTCAAAGCTTGTCTTATAATATTCATTTAGTCCAAATACAAAAACGTATCACACGATACTGATGTAATAGATTTAAAACCCAAACTTGCCGCAACTGCACTTTTAGTCATGATCCCTATGAAATGGGAAAGTCGGCCAGTTTAACTTTTGAAATGCTCCCGGTCTTAATTGAAACCCTGAATTGTTTGAACCAGTTAAGGTTTACAAGTGGCTTCTGGACACGAGAAAACCCTCTTGTGTTCTGTGTTTCCCCTCCCGAGCCTGCACTTACTGCCACTTCCCGAGTAGGTAACCTCAGCAGTCTTATTTATAGGCAAACAGCTGCTAGTTCATCCTCTTGCCTGGTTCATAGATCTAAATAAATGATATTCCTATAATCAAGAAAGTAATATCCATCCATGGATCCGGATTGATGTCTCCTGTCTCCTGTCTCGAACATTCCCACCTTACTGACAATTAATGGTAATAACAGTTCCTCAACACATACTACCTATTAACGCTTTAACTATTTTGTAGGGTTTGGTTATGGTTCACTGGAGGTATTTGAAGCTGCAGAGCAAGCAATATCCTACATGTGTTTAAAAAAAATAAAATAAAAAAAAATCAGTTCTGTACTACGAGAAAATACTTGTAGCATTTAAAAAAACAACAACTCTGAATGACATTTTTAATGTATTATAATGTAACAAGCATTTTTTGTTTCTATAGCAACCATTTACAAAGTCACACCCCCTTCCTCTCCTGAAACAGGCTCTGGCACACCTCTTTTTGAGCCCTGCCCACTCTCTAGCAGTGCAACAATTGTATCTAGTGACTGCCTGGTCACATGATCTTCCCCACAGAACCTTGCATCATTGGTCCTCTTCTGCTGCACTGACAGCCATTTAATGAACCCCCGAGCCGAATCTTCGCCGATCGATCACAGGAGAACGGATCGATCGGGAACTTAGCTAATTACTTATCATTGTGTGGACTGTATTGATGTTCATATTAAAGGGGGGGGGGGGGTCGGCAGCTTGGACGGCTGCTTTAATGCACAAACATATGTTAGTTGACCCTTGTATTAGCAGGGGCTACATAAGTACACATATTTAAATAGATCATGGGTCACTTTGGTCAATGGGTCCAACCTTTGATGCTCACATGCATATAATAGTTACTGTGAAGAAAATGATGAACAATAGTTTCCAATGTCCTAATAAGATGCAGTGAAGGTTAGAATGACGACTTCAGAATTGCATCCACTTCTTAGAAAGCCCTTAAGATAAACGGGTATATGAACTACTGTAACAAAAAATGATTAGTTTGTTCACTAGCAGCTCTCATTTCATTAAAACATTCTTAAATGGTAATCCATCACACCCTCGCATAGCTACGTATTGAAATATACTCAGCCTAGAGCGCCATGCTGGAAACATGACCAGGAAAACGAGAACTCTGAAACTGATACAACATTCATTAAAACAATGTTTTTCACAGCGATGCTGTGAATTTGTGCACGACAAAGAATATGGATTTCCCTCTAGGGAGAAGTGTTATCAAGAAGGATAGTGGAAGAGAAAGACCATTTGGGAATAAGCAAGGGTTTAATGGGTTAAGAATAACGATGCTGCCTTCTAAGCCGTTCCCCAGTGGAAATTTGGACTGGACATAAAAAAAAACATTTAATGATACTGCTTCAGTTACTGATGTAGACAGATGTGAAGTTCAACATTTTTTAGCAAAATCATTGGTTAAAGAAGGGGTGCTCAACTCCATTCCTCAAGCCCCCCACGCCCTCCCCCCAAGTAAGGTTTTAAGGATATCCCTGCTTCAGCACAGATGGCTCAATAAGTGGCTCAGTCAAAACTTGACCAATTGGGGTGTCTCTGGTTGGGTTGTAACCCCCGGGTTATAGTATGAAATAATATATTGTAACAGAAAAAGAGAAGCCTGATCAGTTTTATTGTTAATTCAAGAAGCACTGCATTTAATTTAAGGTTACGTACAGTAGTTTAACTTATTCTCCAGAAGTTGTGGCTTCTGTATTCACCTGCGCCAATATCTACCTTTTCAATGGGGTGGAATGTATTCAATGCTTATGTATGAGAATGTTTCAAAATGTCGAGGGGCATTCAATAGAATAAAGTGAACACCAATGTCCACTGAGATAATTAGAACTTGCATCAACGTGAAAACAGTCACCCAAGAAACACCTTGTGAAATTCGTGATGAGGAGGATAAGGCCATATTGTATTATGTCTGTTATGATTTGTTTAATTGTATTATTACAAGAGAGATTGAAGAGAGAGAAGAAGAGAGAGGAGAGAAAATATCAGGGAGAATATGTTATGCTTTCAGAGTCGGTCATATGTAAATGAAAACAGGTAACTGGTCCATCTGAATGAGTTAGTATTAATATAAAATTGTACTAAATGTATTTATATTCAGTGTATTCATTCTCCAATGTCCTTCTTTAAAGCAGCAATCCAAGGTACCATTTTTCCCCCTTTAATATGTGCATTAATACACTCCACACAATGATAAGCAATTAGCTAAGTTGCCGATCGATCCGTTCTCCTGTGATCGATCGGCGAAGATTCAGCTCGGGGGTTCATTAAATGGCTGTCAGTGTAGCAGAAGAGGACCAAAGATGCAAAGTTCTGTGTGGAAGATCATGTGACCAGGCAGTCACTAGATACAATTGTTGCACTGCTAGAGAGAGGGCAGGGCTCAAAAAGGGGTATGCCAGAGCCTGTTTCAGGAGAGGAAGGGGATGTGACTTTGTAAATGGTTGCTATAGAAATAAAAAATGCATCTTACATTATAATACATAAAAAATGTCATTCAGAGTTGTTTAAAAAAATGCTACAAGTATTTTCTCATAGTACAGAACTGATTTATTTTTAAAAAAAAACCCACGTAGGATATTGCTCGGTCTGCAGCTTTAAGTTCCTTTAGAGAACATTACGCTTGATTATGTTTTTGACTATAACCGAAGTCAATGGCTAATTTCTTGCAGTAATAAGGAACACGGTTTTACGCGAGAAACGTCCCCAGTTTCCCTGTGGCTCAGTACACGTGGCCACTGATTTAATGTGATCCTTCCGAACATGAATACGCAAATCGAAACAGATACTAGAAGCCATAACAACATAGTATATTGTAAATGTACAATCCCACTGCCAAGGGGCATTACAGCTGCTTCTGGGAGGGTTGCTCATTTTAATTAAAAGGCTCAGAGCCCCATGGGAATAAATGGCCTTTTTGTCTCTAGCCTTATTTATCGAACACTGGTGTCCCGATCCTGCCCCAGCCTGCTGATTATGTAGTATGCAGATATTATGATTCAGGGTTTGTGCATGCAAATGAGTTCAGATATAGCGGGTGATATTGTTCCTCCAGATAACACGCCATACCCTGTTATAACGCAGTATATCACCGAGTTTCCATAGGGTTTAATGGCAGTGGTGATGCAGAACATCAGACTGTTCCACAATTAAACCCGAACGTCTTTATATCATAAGCTTACTTGTACCAGTTTGTTAACAATGGTACAATGTGTCAGATGTCTACAGTAAGTCTAGAGCAGGCGTGGCCAACTCCAGCTCAGCAACAGGTCAGGTTTTCAGGATGTCCCTGCTTCAGCACAGGTGGCTCCATCAGTTCCTCAGTCAATTGGGCCACCTGTTCTTTCAAGAAGCTCTGTTCATGTAAATGTAATGATGTACTGTTATCAGAACCCTGTGCCCAGGACATACTCAAACGAGAGGTAACTCTCAATGTATTACTTCCTGCTAAAACTTTTTATAAATAAAAAGCAGTAGGCACTTTACAACCATCTAGTGAAAGTGGCATACAGTATAGCACTTAGTATATGTACGCCTATGGGGATTCACTTATATAGTCCATAAAAAGTGTTCAGAGAAAAACACAGAAATAAGGATGTGTGTGTACTATCTGACACTTGCTCTTTGAAGTTAAGCTTTAGAACCGGACAAAAAAACAATTAAGTATATATTAAATAATAAGCCGATTTTAGAAATGGTGTAGAATGTATTATGTAACAGATACAGAAAGTGCGCTGGTTACCTTTGAAATTCCATTGCTGTGAAATAAGATTGTGCGGAATATATGTTTTCGTTTGAAACTGTTATCTCCGCTCATACTGAAGATGCCAGATGTTATTTTGCATAAGCTGTAAAAATGACATGTTAAAAACCAAAAAAACAAAACCTCTGTTAGATCAGATCCCAAGGGAACATTATTAAGCTGGGAGGCTTGATGAGGATGATATCAGAAAAAAAGTGCAATTGTGTTGCTACAATTACATGAGTAACCAACAGCCAATCATATCGCTCACAGTCCAAATGCAATCAAGTTTGGGTCTCGTCTTATTTTGCTTACACTTTATCCCGACTCTGAGCTGTTTCACCTGCCACTTGCATGTGACATTTCCTACTGATCTTGAGTCGATTCCGCTTAGAAGATGAAGTAAACAAACCTTCCGTACACGATGTAGCTGGGTTCTTGCAGTACAGAAGATGTTCACATCTTTACAGATTAATGATCAATTATAACGGTCTCTGGTACGTAGGAGCGAATAAGGAATGGTAGGAAAAAGCGTATGCTGACGGAGCCCATCAAGAGAAACTGCGAGAAACGTCTCATT
Organism: Ascaphus truei; assembly: GCF_040206685.1. Taxonomy (NCBI): domain Eukaryota; kingdom Metazoa; phylum Chordata; class Amphibia; order Anura; family Ascaphidae; genus Ascaphus; species Ascaphus truei. The sequence goes on from NC_134497.1 coordinate 3,483,230, forward strand.
GTATGTTCAGTATACTGTAAGGAAAAAACATAGTATAACATGTCCTGGAAAGGGGCCATTCCCACTGTAATGGCCCACACTTACAGGAAACGTGTTGATCAAGTAAAATGAAAAGAGATGTCAGGCATCAGTACTCTTGGGCGCTAGGTCCACTCAGTTTCATGTCGTGGGGAGACCACTCAGTTTCATGTCATGGGGAGACTTCTGAAGAGATAAAAGATCCGGCACCGACACCGCTGGGCTTTAGATGCCCGCAGTGTGATGTCGTCTCAGAGACCGGTGCCAGCAATATGGAAAGATAGCAAAGGCAAAACCATAGTGTAACCGGGTTTAATAGAATAAAAAGACATTACAAATGCACACCGCGCTCACAACGTGAAGGTAGGAATTGCGCATTGAGGGTAGTCCCAAATACGTATGCCGTAAACCAGAGGTCTGCTCTGCTCGACTGCCTCGGTGTCCAGCGCCCGTCACGTCCTGCACACAGTCCTTCCGCGTTCTTCCACGTCACGTGAGGTCTATTCTCGTCTCGCGTTACCACGGCAACTTTACTGATTGTTGGTTTGGGGTCTCACACTCTGGCGCATTCTCTCACCCTTTCTTTTCCCCCTTTTCTACTATACCTTCCACAGTCCTTGAGTTATGGTTGTTTCTGTTAAGGCTATATTTCTGTTTCCCTATGAATACTCCGAACCACTACGAATTTATGGCGAAACTCATTGTAGATATTCCACAATCTTTTACCTGGACCGTAATCCTTAAAACCTGACCTATTTGGGGTCTTGAGAACTGCAGTTGAGCACCACTGGTTTAATAAACAGAATCAAATCCAAATAATGGGCCAAATTTATTAAGCAGTCTTCTGCCATAAGGCACATTTCGGTACTTCAAGTCAAGGCGTTTCCTGGTGGTGGAAGGTGTTTTAAGACAAAAGACTGTTTAATAAACATTTCTTATCCATAAATGTTTTTCTTTTAATAATATATATATATTTAATGAGGATACATTCCTTCCTCATATACAGAACGTTTCAGAGTTAGGAGCACAACACTCCTGCATTCAGGTTATCGGACAGCTAGAAGTGGACCATGGCTGACATCCAGTCTAAATGATTAATGACATGAATAACACTGGACTAGAACCAGGCTTTCTGGTTTTAAAAAGCTCAGACCCAGAGCTGAATTCCCATCTCATCACATTTCCGCTACATGTTGGAAATGCTCTATTAATATCTTTCTGCTTCAATAGTGTTCATTCTTGAATGGGAATACGCTATCCATTACCTGTTTAAATAGGTTCTTCAAGCAACAAAAGCAGTCGGAAAGATGGTTAATGGCTATTTTTTAGCAGCATTGCACTGGGCTAAGTAACAGCTTAAATTACATGGCCTAATTCTGGGAAATGGGAAGAATATGATTGGGAAGTCTTACATTATAGTGTCAGTTGTAGGATGCAGGTATGGTCCGATCTTCAGCTTATCTCATTACAAGAATAGGCTGCGGAACAAAGAAGGATGTCGGCATTGTTGGAAAAAGAGACCTTTTGTTCTTGGTGATGAAACAATTTCAGTTCCTCTAAAGTAAAACACTAGAAATGTTTCAACAATAAGAACCTCCGTCCATTTTGAAATACAACACACTCGTTTCAAATACTTACTTTCAACCAGTGCTAAATATGGACTGCAAAGTGGTGGAATATGGTGCAAACAATTTGTAATCAGAAGACCAAACTGACCAGGAGATGAGAGTAGAGAGTGGCCTTCTCTCTGTTGGCCGTGCTCTGTGTGCGGTGATTCTTCATTGTGCATGCAGGACGCTACTTGGATCGTCCAGGACCAGGAGATTGAAAGGTGCTATTGACCCATATTGAAGTGTGGTGTGCCCGTAATAACGTTCATTCTTCGTACATAGCGCCCAAACCTTTTTCCTGCGAGAGGGACCAGTGACACATTGCAGGCCATATTTAAGTTTTAGATTGTAAGCTCCTTGGGCCAGGGGCCTTCTACCCATTCTCTGTTTGTCTGTTTGTCCTAACCTCTGTATACTGTGTGTGTTATACAATGCCATTGTCCTCCCTCTCACATTGAATAGCACCACTTAGTAAATATGGCCTTTTATGTGCCATGGGGCATCCAATTGAACACAACACATGCATGGTGTTGAACAAAGAGCATTTCTATATTGCATCCTTGTATTTCATTAGTTGTGAATTAATCTAATAGGCCGGGAAATCCACCTCATGGCTAGTTACATTTAAACTGCTTATCTTTACCGTTTTGGACACAAGTTAAGAGGATCCTTTCACTGGTTTGACACGAAGCTGTCGACAGTAAAAACATCGTATCTGTGAGCACATGGATCCCTTTAAGTACCTGCTCAGGTGAGAGACGTGTGACGGTATGAGCTACTTTTTTTTTACATTTACAAACCTCGGTTTTACTCTTAAAGTGTAGGATATATAACAGGAATTAACTCTGGTCGCTGCTCCTCCTCTTACCGTGCACCTCACGACTGGAACAACCTACCCGAGACTCTCAAAACCGCCACCAGTCCAAGTACTGTCAGGACTAAAGCTGTCTCACATGTTTATCTTGTGTGTGTCTGTTACATACGCCCATAACATATACTATCTCTAACTGTGTAGGTGTGTAGCGCACAGCATCCAAACGAGAGCAGGTCTGGCAAAAACTTTCTTTATTATTGTGCAGGCACAATAATAAAGAAAGTTTTTGCCAGACCTGCTCTCGTTTGGATGCTGTGCGCTACACACCTACACTATTGGACTTCACTTCATACAGCGGCACGCATTGGAAGGGAGACTCTGGAGGTGATTTAAACAGTGAGTACTCAAAAGGGGCCATCCCAATGAGGTAGAGGAGGGTGTCTTAGGACAACCACCCCAACCTTCAGGGTTTTATGGTGCCTCTCCCATGACTATGGACTGAGTTTATATACAATGGATTGATACCTTAATACCCAGTGTTCTCCCTCCCTTCAGAAACACACACAAAGCACTTTGAGCACCATTGCTCTATCCTAACCGTACTATCTCTAACTGTCCATGCAATGTCTGTAAAAATAATGTATAACCTCTGTTCATTTAATGTAACCATGTATTGTTATTATAACGCTGTGCCCGGGACATACTCTGAAACGAGACGTAACTGTCAATGTATTACTTCCTGGGAAAACATTTTATAAGTAAAACTGACCCACTGAATCCTTAGATTGCAAGCTCCTGGGGGCAGGAATTCCCTCTCTGATTTGCATCCAGGCGATCACTAAAAAGCAAAATAGTACACAAACGCACTCCTCATAATGCAGTATATTTAATAGAAAAATCCGGATACAAAAATATAAATATATGGGCTGACATATTAAAGTCTTGATACCAAGCATATCTGACAAAATTTCCTTTCCTATTGTCTTATTTTCATGTTTATTGCACTTATTGTATTATAATTCCCTGTATAAGCGCTGTCCACATTGTTAGCGCTATGTACATAAATATACACACACACACCGGTATATATATATTATATATATATATATTCGATTGTAAACTCTTCGGAGCAGGGACTCCTCATCCTAAATGTTCATTTTTATGTCTTAAGCGCTTATTCCCATGTTCTGTTATTTGTATTTTTTGTTATTTACAGTATATGATTGTCACGCGTATTACTGCTGTGAAGCGCTATATAAATACAGACATCCATACACAACACGAGGGCGGTAGATTGGGAAGTGACTTGACTACGTTTACATGGAGTTGATTCTGTGATCGAACTGGGGTAACACGCTTCAAAAGGAGCGATGTTAGTAGAAGACGACTCATTCTCGCTGCTACCGTGAAACAAAGCCTGTATGAGAATACAAACTGAATTACCATATTGGCGCGATTATAAGGCAATGATTTTTTTATTATAAAGTTACGTTGAAAAATTCATACTCCCCTTATAATTGGGCCCATCACACTTGTACCCAGCAGGTAGAAGGACAAAATGGAGGCAGCTCCTCTCTGGGGGCCCGAGGCAGCCATTTTGCTTGTGAAAAAGGAGAGGGAGAGAGGGAGAGAGGGAGAGAGGGAGAGAGGGAGAGAGGGAGAGAGGGAGAGAGGGAGAGAGGGAGAGAGGGAGAGAGGGAGAGAGGGAGAGAGAGAGAGAGAGAGAGAGTGTGTGTGTGTGTGTGTGTGTGTGTGTGTGTGTGTGTGTGTGTGTGTGTGTGTGTGTGTGTGTGTGTGTGTGTGTGTGTGTGTGTGTGTGTGTGTGTGTGTGTGTGTGTGTGTGTGTGTGTGTGTAAAATATGATATACATGTTTTACAACTGACAACTGCCCTAAATCTACAGAAAACATCTGATTTTCCTTATGTAGAGAATATTTTCGGAAGTACAGTGCTACACATTGATTGTTCGTTAAATGTTTGTATTTTTTTATGTGGAGAATGACACACAAACTGAAATCGCTTCTGAGCGTAACGAGATTATTCTAGGCAGGGGAGAGGATAGAATAGGAAAGTTTTGTGAGCACTGCCCCCTGCTGGACACATCTTTACTAAACACCAAGCAAAGAGACTCCCCCAAAAATAAATAAAATTCGAAATAATCCGCCCAGGTGGTAAGCAAATTAATATACGCACAAATATTTTATTTTAGAATTCAAATCTAGCTGTGTAATAATTCTTTAAAAAGCAGAATTACACATTTAAAGCAGGGGATCGGACATCCACGTTCCCATTACGACAGGAACATAATCTTCTATATATTTTGGAAACTTGTTTATCTATTTGTCTGTTCGCTAGGCATATGGACGCCCCTTAATATCTCTTTACCACATTTTAAATGATGGTTCTTGAAATCAAGAAGCAGGTTTTTGTGTATGTTTGGATACAATTGGAAGCCATTTTGAATCAAGATGGCGGACGGAACCTCTCAAAACATATATTGTCTTTAACTGTTAATGAAGTGTTATTAAATATAAATATAACCCTGTTCATTTAAATGTAACCTTGTACTTGAAAACGAGAGGTAACTCTCAATGTATTACTTCCTGGTAAAATATTTAATTAAAAAAATAAATAAAAAAACACTGCACTTCTTTTACCCAAATTCCCCAGGATTGTAAGTAGCGGGACTGAGTTTAGAAAATCCATGTTTTGCATATTGGTCAACCCTTATGTTGGATGCTCCAGAGTGGGAACTGGAAAAATGTGTATTTTAGCACCTAATGGGAAAGAAAATAAGATAGCGTTTCCTGAAAAGCATTACAATAAAAATAGATACATTTTTTCCCCATTAAGAATCTAGAAAAAAAAATCAATTATCCATTTATAAATCTTAGTATTTTGCTGTTTCTTAGAATTCCCGAAGTAGCGCCGGCTACTTTCAGCTAATTTACAATAAGATTAAAATACAGGTAAGCAAAATATGTATAACTAATGCATTTAACTAGCAGGGAATAGTGTCATTTTGGGTGTAATGTCCAGGAATCCATTGGTACCCTACAGCATTTTGAAAGACTTGTGTAGGTTTATCCAATTTTCTTTTATTCCACTATAAATACCTGTACTATATATTTGTGTGTTATTATTAACCAAGGAACCTCTCCAGCGAATAACTAATTACGTTTTTACATGGACTAAACACCGTAAAACCTACTTTCCCGATGTAGCAGATGGTATTACTCGTCTTGGTTCCTCACTGGGACTTGTCATTTGCTTTGACCCTTTCTGGTTGACACCCGTGACACCCTTCCACGTTTGCTCACCAGCAATCTCACTTTTCGATCAGACTGCCCTTTTCCTCGTCTATTTTGAGAGGTGATTTTGATTGCTTCGGTACACTCGTAGGTCACAAATAAAACGTGGCGTGTCAAGGCACGCCATCCTGCAGCCATCAAGGCGCCAGTCCTTTACCTGAGACAAGCAGGTATTGTGCAAACACTTGCAGGATCAGTTTTCTCATCCGCCAGATTAACTAACAAGAAAACGATGACAGAAAGAACAAAACAAATTGTACAATTACGCAAACGCTCTTTGTAGTAGATTAGCCTGTAGTGTTGGATGGGCTGCGTTGGTCGCCAGGTTCAATGAGTTTGGCTGATGAGCCTTTTAGCTCTTGATCATCTGTTTGAATAGGAGTGATTATTGTCTTAAGCTCTTAAGAAAAACGTAGCTGCCAACAGTCCCAGTTTTACCTTGTTCAAAAGAGATCCTGGGAAACTCACTTGGGCATCATCCTAGATATATTTCCCCTCTTCACGTTTCTGTTATTCCATCTCTCCCACTCAACCATACTTGTTTTTTCATCCCTCCCATCCTCTTCTCTCCCTGGTTTATCTCTGCACAATTGCCCTTAGTACCCCTCTAATATAGCACTAGCCAATGCATATGTAATGGTCCCAGCTCAATATGTCATGGGTATAACTAGCCAATGAATGCCTGAGATCCCAGTCTAATATGCCGTGGATATAACCAGGGCCGCCAACAAGGTGGGTCTGCCGGGGTTGGCGTCCCAGGCCCGGTGAGTCGGGAGGGCCCAGCCGGTCGGCACTGCAAGATGGGCCTGACCTCTGGCCAGGCCCATCTGCCGGTCCTCTCGCGGCCGGTCCCCGGCACTCCCTTAGCAGCAGCCTGCATGGCTCTCCCCCTGTCCCACACTGACGGGCCTCACTGACATCAGCGCGCCGGAAGCCCTCTGACGTCAGTGCTCTCTGCTTCTGGCGCGCAATGACATGAGAGGGAGGCCTGTCGGAAGCTCGGCGTGGGACAGAGGGACAGAGGCACGCAGGCTGCTGCTGAGAGAGTCGGGGTCCGGCCGCGAGATCATCGGCAGCCGGGCCTGGCCAGAGGACGAGCCCAACTTTCAGTGCCGGCCGCTGGGCCCTCACAGCCACTGGACCCGGCCTGATCATCCACAAGGTAAGTCTTTTTTTTAAATATGTATGGGGGGAGGGGGAGGGTCTTTTTTTATATGTATTGGGGGGGTCTTTTTTTATATGTATTTGGGGGGGTGGGGGTCTTTTTAATATGCATTGGGGGGTGGGGGTGTATTTTTTAATATGGAGTGGGGGGTGTATTTTTTTATATGCATTGAGAGGTGTATTTCTATTATGTATTTAGGTGGGTGGGGTTTTTGGTATGTATTTTGTGGGGGGGATGGAGTGAGAGTGGGGTAATTGATTAAAAGTGGGGGCAAGTGAGAGGAAAGAGAGGGGGGAGGGAGTGAGGAAAATAGGGAGTAAGAGTGAGACGAAAGGGAGGGAAATACATGGGTTGAGGGTGGGTAAGAGGGGCTCGTGAGGTGTGAAATGGGGGGGGGTGCTGTGGGCTCGCAATACTGCTGAGGGGGGGCAGACGTATCTAGTCCTGGGCCCCAGGACATCTGTTGGCAGTCCTGGATATGACTAGCCAATGTATGCTTGAGGTCCCAGTCCAATATACCATGGATATGACTAGCCAATGTATGCTTGAGGTCCCAGTCCAATATACCATGGAAATGACTAGCCAATGTATGCCTGAGGTCCCAGTCCAATATACCATGGATATGACTAGCCAATGTATGCCTGAGGTCCCAGTTCAATATACCTTGGATATGACTAGGCAATGTACGCTTGAGGTCCCAGTCCAATATACCATGGATATGACTAGGCAATGTGTGCCTGAGGTCCCAGTTCAATATGGCGTGACGCCTGCTTCAACTTCCTAGAAAAGATTTCAGCCCATTCAAATTGAGCTTAAATCTTTCCCAGTAGGGGGAAGCTGCTTCACAGCATGTTAAATAGAGGCCATTGAGTTCTTAGAATGGACTGCCAGGTCAGCCCCACGCGTGGTGTAACTTAGACAAACAGCTGAGGCTTTTTTAGGAAACGTTCCTCGGAATTTGTTTCAGTGTTGGTGGGTACTCTGGAAAAAAACATACCGCCACATTACTTTAATAACCAGCCAAATGCAACGGACATGCTGCAAAATAAATACTGACTCATGTCAGGTCACCAAGGAAAATACCTTCCCGCGCATTCCGCGGTCTTAACAGCTGATCAATGGCCCCAAGACTGGAGCAACGTTAGCGAACAAAACAGCATCAGTTTTTCTTGTTCGTTTCTTAAAGAACAGGAATCCCGGAGAAACCGCTGGAAATCTGTGTTCTTCCAGAGATCTGGTGGATGTGTGCACCAATTCCTCACTCTGGAGACAGATAAATAGACTTCTAAAGGCAGGGGTGTTCAGCCCCAATTCTAATGCCCCCCTTTCCTCCCTCCACCCCTTCCACCCCTTCCCCCAACAGGTCAGGTTTCAGGATATCCCTGCTTCAGCACAAGTGCTCAATCAGTGGCTGTCAAAGGCTGAGCCACCTATTCTGAAGCAGGGATATCCTGAAACCCTGACCTGCAGGGGCTTATTATTTGTCCAATTCCTACAGAAAAGTCATTGAAAATGTCACTGACAAATAGAGTGGTAATTATGTGGCAGATAAACACGTGGCCTAAATACAGTGCAGATTAAATCACGAAGGCAGCAATGTATCAGTCTTCTGAAACGAGCTTCAGCATGCATTTCTATTAACCAGCGGGCGTCGGGGTCCCCCGGTAGGAACTCGTGCGGGGTTTCCTGCATGTGATAGAGACCGGTTAGCGCTTAGATTCCGCCGACACGGGAGAGAGGGAGAAACAGGAAACGGAGACACACAATACATACGGTACATCCTCCCAGCGCACCATCAAGTCACGCTACAAATAGCGACCCAAGTGGGGAAAGAATTAGGGCGGGAATAGTCACCTGTTAACGTTGTCTTAGCATCGATTTAGAGCGGCATTCCCAGTGCGCTATATTTATTACACAGATACGAAGCAGGGGGTCCCCGAAGCTGAAATTAATGGGGTTCAGTTCTGGAAACCCCTTGTTTCAATCCTGTGTAAATAAAAGGTTTAAAAAAGTGCTTGGATTGCTCTTTAACTGCAAAACGTGTGTTCACAGCCCATGGAATGGTACGTACTGCAGGTCTCCAAGTCTGCATCAAAATGAATGTGCGTAGGTTTGTCAGGAGCCCCATCTAGTGGCAGAACACAAGAACTGCGCGGTGTGTGTCTACGATACCATCATTCGTTAACAGCCATTTATTCCAATGCCGTCAGAGTCCTGATTCAGACAGCGTGTCTACCCCAGTTTCAACTATTAAAGATATGAAAAGCTGTGCAATGCGGCAGGTATATACTTATAGGGCACCGTGTTAAAATGGATGAGATGTAGAGAGTGACGCACTTTGCTCATTTGCATGGCTTTACCCAGAATCCCTGGCTCCAGTGGAAGCGCGGTTTACCAAGCGATCATGGGGACAGACAGGGTTACAGACCTGTCTGAGACGTGGAAATGCACCACAAGTGGGATTTTTATTTACTGTACAGTGGAAGGTTTTTGACACTTATTTACCCACCATAAACTTTTTTAAATGTCAACTTTTAAAGAAGAATGACTAATTTTATGGGCGTTAGTCAGTAAAAGACAATACATGGTTGTTTTTCTCAATGGTCGTTAACATTTGCCATTAAATGAATAGGCCTCTTTTGCATTTTATGACTCACACTTCTTAGCTGTATTGCCCGAGTTGGATCTTTGACGGCCAGCTGGAGTGTAAACTGTGGATACAACTAAATATATAAAAAATGACCATCATTAACTTAGAGCTTGCATCCTCAACGTACTTATTACTTAGAGTGTTTTATAAATCCACAGTATGTAGGGGAGCATTACTGTTATTGACAAACTGTAAATAAATGCACAAGACTCATTAAAGCTTCACATGAGTGAGAAAAGAAATCTCCCAAAAGTGCAATCACTTATCAAAGTCAAAACAAATACAGATCGCTCAGATACTTGTAACTGGAGAGTGAACTTACTGTGCTCCTAAATGTTAGCGTAGCTGTACATTTTTGGCCATATTGCCTAAACGGTGCGATTCCATAAGACACCTCATGACACATTCACTAGAAAGGGCTTGCAGGTATCTTCTGACTACTTCAGAAATACGGGTCTTCATGTCTTAAACACATAGCTTTGCCTGTAAAACTAAAGAATGGGTATGAGAACAATCCCATCCTATGTATCCAGCCCTCACCCAATGTCTTCTCCAGACTAGTACAGCTGAACCCCTTTATAACGCGGTGCTTGGGGTCCACATAATGAGACCGCGTTATAACCGGGATCGGGGGGGTGGAGGGGGGGAAATAAAATGGCCGCTGTGATCAGGACTTACCAGGGTGCAGGGGATGTGACACCACGGGTCAGCCATGTTGGGGGAGGGGGGGGGTTGTGCGCCTGTCCATGTGTATGTCCATCACCAATAAAAGCTTTTTGATAGAAGTTTGCTTTTTTATTTTTTAAACATCTATTCAAATATTTATTGGAAACAGACAGACTGACAGACACACACACACACGTCATTCGCGTGGTGCCGCTTGAGGAGCTGGGTCGCGTCCTCAACATGGTGGTGCAGACGGTCGGGAAAACAAAGGTAGGTGATGTTTGGGAGCCAAGCTCAGCCCATGTTATAAGCGGATCCGTGTTGTAGCGGATCGCGCTAGAACGGGGTTGAGCTGTATTACTCTTGCTACGTGGCGGAACAATGAGATACATTGTAGCAGGAGTTGCTTGGAACAGAGGTGAAGCTATGGGGAATGCATGCCTATTCTTTTATAGAAATAAGGCCATTGGAAATTGCAAGAAAGATGGATCGCAAAAAGGATGGTAGATTGTTCTTCTATCCTTCCATTATTTCATGCATCAGATACATTTCTGATATGGACAGTCCAGTCCCCTTGTAATTTATGTAAATATTACGAGGGGTGCAAAATCCATAAATTAGCATCTTCATAAGGTGTTTGCAATTCCCATTCTTTGGTATTGAGGACCAGATACCCGATGTCTTCTAAGTCTTTTCCACAACTGATTTCCCGCTAGTGACCTGCAAAACAATGAACTTGGTCACTATAATAAATGCTCCTTTACAACAATAAGGAAAAATACTGGATTACGGTAATTATAACGATTTTAACCCCGCCCTGACACCATTAGAAAAGGTTGGAGCCCAAATATAACAGTAAGTCTATAGAAAGGAATATGAATCACTGTTCCTGATTGATTTATTGCTAGTTTGTGCTTGGTTATCACATCTTGTATGTAAAGCATGTTGCCTAGGAGAAATATCTGACTCTTCCCCATTCACAAATTTGTCGCTTCTTCCTCCGTAATATTGCCAAGATCAATAGGAAGTCAGAAGCCCCAGGCAACATCAAGAAGAATGGGAACACGGGGGTGGGAATTACTAGTAGGAACAGGAAATAGAAAAATACGTTTGGGTGCTATAAAAGGTTTGTGACATTGCATTCTTCTTATAGACATTAAAATGGCAGGGGACTAGGCACACAACAATAACAAATGACCGCTGTTGGACAACAAAAGGACTCAAGCTTGATATCCAGAGATATGAAGGAGACTCCATTTTTGGAGGAAAACATAGGTCATGAGGAGTAAAAGGAAGGACTGAACAATATACAAAAAGTAAACTGTCTAGAGCTACAAAGAAAATAGAGACTTGCTACAGTGTCAACTGGAAGATCAATATATGGCGATAATGGGTGCTCTAACAGTCCAGAAAAATATATATTCAATTGATTGATGAGAAAAACACATATAGCTCAACTATGGAGTGGGTGAACTACTGGGTGAGTAACGTATCAAAACTAGTAGCATAAGTATCCTGAAGGCAACAGAAAAGACATGTAAAAACACACTGTGCTGTACCTCATTGGAGGTAGCTGTATAGTGTATCCAAAACTCACCCCAATCAGTAGTAAAGAAGATGATCCATGTAAATAAGTATCAGAGAGCCTTACCCACTCCTAGAGCTTGTGCAAATCCAGATGGAAGATCATTGGAAAAGCATCTAAACAATTGATATACAAGGCTGTGCTGAATCTCTCTCGATAGACAGATATAAACGGGTTACTGCACCAGCTTGCACAGAAAAGTAGGATATTCTGTGATATCACACTATACTGTATGTTGTGTTATTAGCGGGAGCAATAAAGTCTACCACATCTATATATACAGACCTTTGGGATTACAATAGCCTTAAAAGGTTAACTGTGTGGGCCCAGACAGAGAAATACCGCTTGCCCATCACATGGTCCTGGGGTGATTCAGCAGAAGTTAAGCTCTGCCCACTTTTGCCTGGAGAGAGGAACGTCACAGATAGATAGATATATTTAGAAGCTTCTGGAACCCAGATCTCAGGAGTAGGGGGATCTCACTGTGAATAGTGTGCATACATTCATATGAGTGTAAGGATCCCCTGTTATTGTTTTATAGAGAGGGACAATACCCTTGTTAGGTAGTGTTCCACAGAGATGGCTCCCTTCACCATTAAAGTTTCATGGAGAGGCTGCCTATGCCCAGGTGGGACTCAAGAGGCCATAGCCACAAGGCATAGTTGGACCATCTCCATCAACGGGTCCATAGCAGGCCTCACTCCAGACTGCCACAAGGTGGTACGCAGTGCCCGAGGGAGGGACCCTCATCACCGACAGAGGGAGATTAGCAAAAGGCTTGTCAGAGACCCATGAGATGGAGCTCTAACGAAGCCATGAAGAAGAGGGCTTCCATAGGTAACAAAGGGGGTCGAGCCTCAGCACCTGCCCCGCGGGCCGGGATAGGGGCAGCTAGGTAAGGAAGGTTCACACAGCACCAGGGGAGAATGCAGTTATGTCCATACCAAGTTCCCTGTGTATATGGATGTAACAATAAAGCTGCTGTTGAATGAATAAAGTTCCAGGCGCCCATCAATGCTAGATCATCGCCCGGCTGCCGGAATCCAGCACCCTGACCAGGTAACCACATCTTCGTAAGCCACGGTAAGAGACATTAATCTAAACTACCTAAGAGCCGGGCAGCCGGGGAGGGACACACACCGCACACACACCACAACAAGTCGGCAATGCCGTTACAGGACAGAAAGTAAAGGAAACCTACAAGAAACATCTATAGCACATTGTGAGGAAGCGCATCGTCTCAATCCGAAGCTTCTCCAGCAAAAAACAGAGACGTTCCGCAGATGTCCCATTTATGCTGCCAAACCATGTAAGCCCTGCAGCACCACAGATATTTTCCATGGGATAAGTCTAAGCCAATCAGCTGTAGGCATTTGTGGTTAGGCTCAGCTTCCAATCTTATACAAAAAACTTAAAATCCAGAAACAATGGAAAGAGGGAAAAAAAAAAAAAAGTTATTATTTCAAATGTATTTAAGAACGTCAAAAGAGAATGAGGTAACTGTAATAGCTTAATTTGTGAACAGCAAAGCAGAACACATATCATAACCGGGGGGATTCGTACTGTAATCAGGCAGGCCGCCACGGTGAAACGCTGGCTGCGCTTTAATTACATGCGGTTCTTGGAGACGTCTCGATGATGAGGTAAAAAAAAAAATTAAAAAAAATTAAGAAACACAAAAAAACCTCTTCGCTAAATACAGGCGAGGGTTTATTTGAAATTCTTGATGATGTAAAGGACATCTTTTAACGGTTTCTTGCAAAAAGTCGTGTTTTGGCAGGGTTACCTGGCGATAACAGGACACGAATACCCACACGTACGTTACTGGAAGAGTTGAAAGTGTTGTGGAGATGAGCGCATACAAAAGAAGAAGAGGACATACAAAATAAAATATAACGTACACAAGTCACTGCTTGTGAAGGTAAAACGGGGGGGGGGGGGGAGATTCTGAGTTCTGAATAAATAATCAGTGTTCTCACACGGGCATGCGTGAGTAAAGGTCACTAAGGGTCGTCTTCAGACACTGTCAGGTGCTTCTGTTAGTCGTGGATATCCTCACAAGCTGGAATGTACTTGTTGATAGTAGACACACGGGCAGAAGAGAACACGATAACCCAGTGTAAGCAGAGTAATAAAAATGAATAATCAATGAACTCCGCAGACTATCCCGGTAGCGGCGATTCCCTTCTTCCGCGTCCGGATGGCAGGGCTGGGTCCCAGATGTACACAAGGACTACGGATGCTGTTGTAGGTCAAAAAGGCTCCCCGTTCCACCAGTAACAACGCGTTTCGCAAGCGCACTTGCTTCCTCAGAACCTGAGGAAGAGCTTCGGTAGAGCTCCATCTCATGGATCTGACAAGCCTTGTGCTAATTCCCCCCCCCCCCCCCTTTACAAGCAGTTACTTGTGTACATTATATTGTATTTTGTGTGCCTTTTCTTCTTTTGTATGTGCTCATCTCCACAACACTATCATGTCCACTAAGGATCGAGGGATGATCCTTCTCGATTGAGCTGCAGCATCTTATGGGCCAGTATCATTTGTTTATTACTTTTTCAGTTTCAGTCCCTACCCCACTAGGGGATTATAATTGTCTTGTACACCAATATTTCGAGCGAGCGCCACCGTCACCTTTTTTTCTATGGCTACTGGTAGAGTAGAAGACTCTGTGGTAGATCCACGGAAGGACGTCACTTTTGCGCTAATAACGGTCGTTACTGATAATCAGGAGCAAAGTTATTTTTCCTTCAGTTTAAACGGGTATCCGGAAGGCTAATGAGATGCAAGTGTGACGTCAGTCAGAAAAAACGCTGCCCGTAGGAATATTCCGTGTATGTAATGGGATTGTCGTAGTGCCGAGACACGTTAAACAGCACACTGCACAGGCGCATTGGAAAAAAAGGCTAATTGGCGTTTGTGATGCGTTACCCAACATAACAGCCATGAGCGTGTTTCAATTTCAAATAAATACACGTTACAATTTGGGAGGGGGTGTCCTAACTAGCGAGGTGCTGGGCGTCGCTTCACAAGGCTTACCCAAAGCAGCTTCAGCGTCCGTAGGGTTCCGGTCCCTCAAGACCTCAGGGATGCGATTTCAGCAAAAGCAACTTTGAATTTCCTCCTTGGATCGGCACCCAATCTGGTTTTGGGGTGTCTCCGGCACAGCCCGGTTGTGGGGGTGTCTCCGGTACAGCCCGGTTGTGGGGGTGTCTCCAGCACAGCCCGGTTGTGGGGGTGTCTCCGGCACAGCCCGGTTGTGGAGGTGTCTCCGGCACAGCCCGGTTGTGGGGGTGTCTCCGGCACAGCCCGGTTGTGGGGGTGTCTCCGGCACAGCCCGGTTGTGGGGGTGTCTCCGGCACAGCCCGGTTGTGGGGGTGTCTCCGGCACAGCCCGGTTGTGGAGGTGTCTCCGGCACAGCCCGGTTGTGGGGGTGTCTCCGGCACAGCCCGGTTGTGGGGGTGTCTCCGGTACAGCCCGGTTGTGGGGGTGTCTCCGGCACAGCCCGGTTGTGGGGGTGTCTCTGGCACAGCCCGGTTGTGGGGGTGTCTCCGGCACAGCCCGGTTGTGGGGGTGTCTCCAGCACAGCCCGGTTGTGGGGGTGTCTCCGGCACAGCCCGGTTGTGGGGGTGTCTCCGGCACAGCCTCAGAGGACGCCGCTGAGTTAGCTTACAGGCCAACTCAAGGAACGTTTGTGGAGCTCAGATCAGTCACGCCTTTACACTTTCCCCATATCCATAGGGAAGCATGGAGGTCGGGGAGCCAACCAATCACAGCACGGATGTTATGCACTGGCCAATCACCGAGCAAGGCCTCACCTGGAATTTACCAATTTGGGCCGGAGGTGGCGACTGTGCGGCTTGGAGAGTCCACAGGGGTGGGCTTAAGGGGAGCGGAGATTTCAAACCAGCCAATGAGAGCAGTGCTTACAGGGCTCATACCCAGCAATGGTTCCCACAGCTGGCAGGATATGACCCGCAGAGATGTGTGTCTGGGAGGAACAAAGACACCGCTCCTCCAGCCAGACCTCTCCCAGACCGGAGTGCTGCCCATCCCCGCACTCACAATGACCCCAAGCACCGCTCCTCCAGCCAGACCTCTCCCAGACCGGAGTGCTGCCCATCCCCGCGCTCACAATGATCCCAAGCATCGCTCCTCCAGCCAGACCTCTCCCAGACCGGAGTGCTGCCCATCCCCGCGCTCACAATGATCCCAAGCACTGCACCTCCCTTTCCGTGTGCAACATAACCCCAGATTCCTGTGTGCACAGACTGAATAAGCACATTACCAGCCTCCCACACAGAGGAGGCACAGGAACACAGGAATCACATGTTTACACAGAGTAAAGGGTTACAGACATTATTATATTTTGGTCATTTTAACCAGAAGATGGATAT
Organism: Ascaphus truei; assembly: GCF_040206685.1. Taxonomy (NCBI): domain Eukaryota; kingdom Metazoa; phylum Chordata; class Amphibia; order Anura; family Ascaphidae; genus Ascaphus; species Ascaphus truei. Next base: position 3,499,443 of record NC_134497.1, read on the forward strand.
ACAGGGGAAATCCTATGTATCCGGAGGCAGCCAATGGCTTAACCCTTAATATGCCAGCCACTTTGCCCCTTCCATCACAGGGATGTATTCTGTATGAAAATGTATTTTTCAGGACCATCAAACAGACAGCCCGAGGCCACAGAGCCAGTGCCCGGGGCCGCAGAGCCAGTGCCCGAGGCCGCAGAGCCAGTGCCCGAGGCCGCAGAGCCAGTGTCCGAGGCCGCAGAGCCAGTGCCCGAGGCCGCAGAGCCAGTGCCCGGGGCCGCACAGCCAGTGCCCGAGGCCGCACAGCCAGTGCCCGAGGCCGCAGAGCCAGTGCCCGAGGCCGCACAGCCAGTGACCGAGGCCGCACAGCCAGTGCCGGGGGCCGCAGAGCCAGTGCCCGAGGCCGCAGAGCCAGTGCCCGAGGCCGCAGAGCCAGTGCCCGAGGCCGCACAGCCAGTGCCCGAGGCCGCACAGCCAGTGCCCGAGGCCGCACAGCCAGTGCCCGAGGCCGCAGAGCCAGTGCCCGAGGCCGCACAGCCAGTGCCCGAGGCCGCACAGCCAGTGCCCGAGGCCGCACAGCCAGTGCCCGAGGCCGCAGAGCCAGTGCCCGGGGCCGCAGAGCCAGTGCCCGAGGCCGCAGAGCCAGTGCCCGGGGCCGCAGAGCCAGTGCCCGGGGCTGCAGAGCCAGTGCCCGAGGCCGCAGAGCCAGTGCCCGGGGCCGCAGAGCCAGTGCCCGAGGCCACAGAGCCAGTGTCCGGGGCCGCAGAGCCAGTGCCCGAGGCCGTAGAGAAAGTGCCCGGGGCCGCAGAGCCAGTGCCCGAGGCAGCAGAGCCAGTGACCAAGGCCGCAGAGCCAGTGACCAAGGCCGCAGAGCCAGTGACCGAGGCCGCAGAGCCAGTGCCCGGGGCCGCAGAGCCAGTGCCCAGGGCCGCAGAGCCAGTGCCCGAGGCCGCAGAGCCAGTGCCCGAGGCCGCACAGCCAGTGACCGAGGCCGCAGAGCCAGTGCCCGAGGCCGCACAGCCAGTGCCCGAGGCCGCACAGCCAGTGCCCGAGGCCGCAGAGCCAGTGCCCGAGGCCGCACAGCCAGTGACCGAGGCCACACAGCCAGTGCCCGGGGCCGCAGAGCCAGTGCCCGAGGCCGCAGAGCCAGTGCCCGAGGCCGCAGAGCCAGTGCCCGAGGCCTCACAGCCAGTGCCCGAGGCCGCAAAGCCAGTGCCCGAGGCCGCACAGCCAGTGCCCGAGGCCGCACAGCCAGTGCCCGAGGCTGCACAGCCAGTACCCGAGGCCGCACAGCCAGTGCCCGAGGCCGCACAGCCAGTGCCCAGGGCCGCACAGCCAGTGCCCGAGGCCGCACAGCCAGTGCCCGGGGCCGCAGAGCCAGTGCCCGGGGCCGCAAAGCCAGTGCCCGGGGCCGCAGAGCCAGTGCCCGGGGCCGCAAAGCCAGTGCCCGAGGCCGCAGAGCCAGTGCTCGGGGATGCAGAGCCAGTGCCCGAGGCCTCACAGCCAGTGCCCGAGGCCGCAAAGCCAGTGCCCGAGGCCGCACAGCCAGTGCCCGAGGCCGCACAGCCAGTGCCCGAGGCCGCAGAGCCAGTGCCCGAGGCCGCACAGCCAGTGCCCAGGGCCGCACAGCCAGTGCCCGAGGCCGCAGAGCCAGTGCCCGAGGCCGCACAGCCAGTGCCCAGGGCCGCACAGCCAGTGCTCGGGGATGCAGAGCCAGTGCCCGAGGCCTCACAGCCAGTGCCCGAGGCCGCAAAGCCAGTGCCCGAGGCCGCACAGCCAGTGCCCGAGGCCGCACAGCCAGTGCCCGAGGCCGCAGAGCCAGTGCCCGAGGCCGCACAGCCAGTGCCCAGGGCCGCACAGCCAGTGCCCGAGGCCGCAGAGCCAGTGCCCGAGGCCGCACAGCCAGTGCCCAGGGCCGCACAGCCAGTGCCCGGGGCCGCAGAGCCAGTGCCCGGGGCCGCAAAGCCAGTGCCCGGGGCCGCAGAGCCAGTGCCCGGGGCCGCAAAGCCAGTGCCCGAGGCCGCAGAGCCAGTGCTCGGGGATGCAGAGCCAGTGCCCGAGGCCTCACAGCCAGTGCCCGAGGCCGCAAAGCCAGTGCCCGAGGCCGCACAGCCAGTGCCCGAGGCCGCACAGCCAGTGCCCGAGGCCGCAGAGCCAGTGCCCGAGGCCGCACAGCCAGTGCCCAGGGCCGCAGAGCCAGTGCCCGAGGCCGCAGAGCCAGTGCCCGAGGCCGCACAGCCAGTGCCCGAGGCCGCACAGCCAGTGCCCGAGGCCGCAGAGCCAGTGCCCGAGGCCGCACAGCCAGTGCCCAGGGCCGCACAGCCAGTGCCCGGGGCCGCAGAGCCAGTGCCCGGGGCCGCAAAGCCAGTGCCCGGGGCCGCAGAGCCAGTGCCCGGGGCCGCAAAGCCAGTGCCCGAGGCCGCAGAGCCAGTGCTCGGGGATGCAGAGCCAGTGCCCGAGGCCTCACAGCTAGTGCCCGAGGCCGCAAAGCCAGTGCCCGAGGCCGCACAGCCAGTGCCCGAGGCCGCACAGCCAGTGCCCGAGGCCGCAGAGCCAGTGCCCGAGGCCGCACAGCCAGTGCCCAGGGCCGCACAGCCAGTGCCCGAGGCCGCAGAGCCAGTGCCCGAGGCCGCACAGCCAGTGCCCGAGGCCGCAGAGCCAGTGCCCGAGGCCGCACAGCCAGTGCCCAGGGCCGCAGAGCCAGTGCCCGAGGCCGCAGAGCCAGTGCCCGAGGCCGCACAGCCAGTGCCCGAGGCCGCAGAGCCAGTGCCCGAGGCCGCACAGCCAGTGCCCAGGGCCGCACAGCCAGTGCCCGGGGCCGCAGAGCCAGTGCCCGGGGCCGCAAAGCCAGTGCCCGGGGCCGCAGAGCCAGTGCCCGGGGCCGCAAAGCCAGTGCCCGAGGCCGCAGAGCCAGTGCTCGGGGATGCAGAGCCAGTGCCCGAGGCCTCACAGCTAGTGCCCGAGGCCGCAAAGCCAGTGCCCGAGGCCGCACAGCCAGTGCCCGAGGCCGCACAGCCAGTGCCCGAGGCCGCAGAGCCAGTGCCCGAGGCCGCACAGCCAGTGCCCAGGGCCGCACAGCCAGTGCCCGAGGCCGCAGAGCCAGTGCCCGAGGCCGCACAGCCAGTGCCCGAGGCCGCAGAGCCAGTGCCCGAGGCCGCACAGCCAGTGCCCAGGGCCGCACAGCCAGTGCCCGGGGCCGCAGAGCCAGTGCCCGGGGCCGCAAAGCCAGTGCCCGGGGCCGCAGAGCCAGTGCCCGGGGCCGCAAAGCCAGTGATCCTCTTCCTTACACAGGTGATGGAAGAGGTGGTACCAGCCGCTGTACCTGCTGAGCCCAGCCACCACGCTACAGTACCCCTGCTTCTGAGCTCCCTTATGGCCCATCAGCAGGAGCTGCTGGAAATACAGAGATGTGGCTTTCAAACCGCCACGGCCCAGCTTGGCCATATTGAGACCACGGCACATGGACCCGACCTCCAGCTGCACGAAGCAAGCCGCCCGCCACACCCAACGCACCACCATCCACGGCATGCGCCAGCCGAGCAGTGCTATGGTAAACGGCATGGGTTAAATTGCGGCAGCCCTAAATGGTCTCACATGGGCATGAAATGCTTCCGGTAACCATCATTGGGCACAACACCCGCTTCATCTAATGAGTCATTGCACACATCAAGGATCTCCCAATTGGTGGTAACTCCTCCTCCATCTACTGACTCACTGGTGCCAAGGTTGAAGCATGGCAGACCTCATGCCAATGGGGCGAGTGAGCCGGGTGGCGCGCCTGCCACGATAACGCCCTGAACTTTAACTTTCATCGCACACAGCGAGTTAACTCTGCATCAATTTCCCAACTTGTGTCTCTTGGTAATTCTTGTTCTAATAGGTAGACTTATTGTACACCGAATATTATATACAGTACCATCGCAGGCCACACAAACATAATATCCTACATGCTCTTTAATCATTAAAAAGCATAATTTAGTTCATTGCATGAAATGAATACAATAGCAGATACATCTGTTGATGTGTTTCAGACATTTATATGTTCCATCATATATATCTTTATATGATATATGTAATGAAAGGGTTAACTCATGCGAGTACCCGTTTAGACCTGCCCTTTTTCCTTGTAAGCGATTTCATGACATAAACACCGTGATAATTCTGGTCTGGATGTGAGTAACGGCAGGTACCTGGTGTGACCTTATTATCAAAAGCAAAGGAGGGAGGAATTAGAGGGTATGGCGGGAGAAGGATGCTGGTGGGTTCCGGACAGCTGCTTGCCAAGTGCAATAATTCCATCTCGGAGTTGGACTGGGTTGGGTTGGGTTGCGAATGCTGACGCCTAAACACACGCCTGTCTGCTTTTCCCTGAGTTTTTAGTGAGTGCTGGAACGTAGGATCAGGGCCGACACATGCTACAAAATACATGGGCCTCTACTCAATATTGTGATACAACAACACATCGTTAACAATACAATAACTTCTATCCAAGTGAACGCAAGTATTGACACTGCACGAGTAGCTCACGCACGATACAGAATGGAGAGGGTACAGACGAAGCTCTTATATCCGACTGGGTGTCATAAAAAAAACAGCACAAAATCATAATAAATGTTTATTACAGTATATAGCACTGATGATGTACGCAGTTCTATTCATAGACTTGTGCAGGCACAATAAGTCACTGTCCCGTAGAGCTTACAATCCAATGGTGTTGCCTGAGACAGAGAGATAAAGTGCCTTGCCCAAGGTCACGAAGAGCAGACGCTGGGATACCACCGGCGGCCATTAGCACTGAGCTCTGATATCCGGTTACGGATATTTGGTGAGGGAATGAGAAAGAGCTCTTCCTTATCCAGGGACACGCGCTACCATTTGGAAACCTTCATCAGTGAGGAAGACTTTCTATAGGAACCAAAATCTAGAAAACCCAAGCATCAAAGAATAAATGGACGTTACAAAAGCGTTGTCCATTCAAATACAATGCTTCACTTTCATTGTATTAGACCATGGGTGGCCAACTCCAGTCTTCAAGGGCCACCGACAGGTCCGGTATTAGGGATATCCCTGCTTCAGCACAGGTGGCTGTGAGCTGAAGCAGGGATGTTCCTAATACCGGACCTGTTGGTGGCCCTTGAAGACTGGAACAGGCCACCCCTGTATTAGACAGTCAGCGAGCGCTCTGGAATCTTATTTTTTATATATACCTTGTGTCGGAGAACAGTTTATCTATTTCTTCCAGTGACTGGCCTTTTGTTTCAGGAATGAAGAAGTAAATGAACACGACAGCAGCACCTCCCATCAAGCCGTACACGAGGAAAGTCCAGGAGAGTCCTATGGAATCTAAACAGAAATACACAGCACGTTAGGACGAGGTTGTGACATATTCCAGAGAACACAACGTGCCTGTGGCCGAAACCATCCATGGATATTAGAGCAGCAGAACTTGCCCGACTCTTGCGTTCTGCTCAAGGGCGTCTTCTCTCTACCCCTTCTGTATCTAAAGCCCCCTCCTGCCTAAAACCTCATACTCACTGCCCCCCAGTCAATTTGTGATGTTAAAACCAATGCAGCACCGGGCGAGGTCAACAATGTCACCGCAAAACCTTTCAAGAGCCATCAATAGTGTCACATTCTGTCTGCATTGGACTTTCCCCCCCTCTCCTGCCGGAGGAATCTCTGCAACGGATAACGACCCATATAAACCAAGCATCCGCCTGGCCCTGTAAAGCGGAGCCCTACTGTACGTTGATTTTAAAGTATGAGAAAATGGTCAAAAATGAGTGGCTATAATTATCAAACTGTGCAAGTTTGGGGTCTTTAAATCGGTCATTATTCTTTGGCTCTCGGACAAAGACCTTAGCCAGCTCAGTGGTCAATGTGGCTTAAACAAGTAGCGTCCCACGTACCCTGGCACCATCACACTTTGACCACTGGCCTAACTACACAACAAACTAAAGCTCACGCAGGTCAGTACGGGAGTAAAGTAGCTTAATAAATTGTAGCTAAAAGATGGAGGATGTAAACGCCAGCAAGCATCAATGGAATAGCAAAGCGACTATTTGCGCTACGTAGATTATCTCGTCACTGCCATAAAGAGTCACTTTTACCAGACGTTGCAGACAAACAGCAGAAGCGCCGCGCTTACCGATGACATCTAGAAACGAGAGACTGATGAACAAGTTTGCAGCCCAGTTAAAACTGTTGCAGAATGCAAAGGCTCTTCCCCGGATCTCAGCCGGATAGATTTCACTCAGAACCAACCAGGTCACTATGCAAAAAAACAAGACAAGATGGCTCCGTGAGGCGCACAGCACGCATTGCGCGCATTGCTCAACAGTAAGAGAAATATACCAGTTAACTGTGTAGGGGAGATTCTCATGGTACCTGCAGCTGCGCAGCCAAAGTCCCCCTTGCTAATGGTATTTATAAAGGTATCATTTTAAAAAAATGTGGGATTTGTTATTCTTTTAAACTAACCATTTACCGCACCTCGCTTGTACCGGAAATGATGTCGTAGCTGGTGACACAATGCGGCGGTGAAGGTGTGGAGCGGTGGCGCGAGTTGCCTTAGTAACACAGAAATTGATTGCAGATCAGAATCACCTCGTCTACCTATTCTCCTGTCCGTTGTGACATTTCAGAGGCTATCAGATCCTTCGGTTTTCGCTCATATTTTAGGGTAACCTTGTGCCTATCCTGAGCCTCCAACCCACTAGGGCAGCGGTGGCCAACTCCAGTCCTCTGGTGCCACCACAAGGTCAGTGCAGGGGTATAACCAGGGAGATATCGATATGGGGGAAATAAACCTGGGTTTTATTTAGCGCTTATCTTCAAACAATGCAACTTTAAGGCAGCACACAAATAAACACACGGCCTGTCCCTGTGTAAGGGCCGACTCACACTTCCCAGTCCCGCTCTGCAGGGCTGGGAGGACGGGCCTCTTACCACCCTCTCACCCCAAAGAGGTACCTGTTATCAGGGGCTCTTCCCCTCAGTCCGGTTCGGGGTTGGTGTCGCCCTCTGGCGGGTTCCAGTGACCGCTATGTCCTGGAATAGAGGGGCTGGTTCCCTGGGATCTCTCTGTGGCAGCACACACCTCCCCTGTGCCAGAGAGATCCCCTGCAGTGCAAGCAGGAGCTTTTCTCCCTGTCTGATGAGCCAGGTGGAGACTGGCTAATTGTCTGGAGCTCCAATTAACCAGCTCCCTGCTGGACTCAGCCAGATACAGGATTCCTATTTGGAGCCCTATTTAGACAGGGGGTTACGGCCCTGTCACAGCCAGGTATTAGGGATATCCCTGCCTCAGCACAGGTGGCACAATCAGTGGCTTGTCAAACTGAGCCACCTGTGCTGAAGCAGGGATATCCTTAAAACCCGACCTGTTGGTGGCCCTTGAGGACTGAAGTTGCCCGCACCTGCACTACAGTACCAGGTATTCCATGTAAATTAAACTCTGATGTGAGAACTTTTGACTATTAGAGAAATTTTAGTTTAAAGATATTTTATTGTAATTATTGTAAGGGACACTTGTTACCAGATTTGGGTGCGCTATCTGCTCTTTTAGGTTCTTCCGATAGACTCTGGTCCAGATTTACTAAACCAGAAGGTCCATTAAAATAAATATTTACCTTTTTATTCAATACTTACTTGGTCCAAATCCAATGGAGAACGCACTTACAAATGCCATCATACTCAACAAAGTGATCCAGTTCAATATAATGTGATTATTAAAGAGAACAGAACTGGCAGGTGGTTCTGTAAGCTCCAGGATGTCTCCATTTGACCGCAGAGACTTCTCCACACTCCAAGCATGGGAGGAAACAGAGATTAGAGCTGTGCTCTTGCTGGTAAGTCCTGATGTGAAGCTCTGTGATCTAGTCACTGAAACACGCTCATGGCCTTGACTATCTCTGGTATCCAAGGGAGCAGTCAGGCCAGTAAAGGGTTCTAGCATTACAGAAGAATTGAGAAGATCATGAGACATATTTAGTCTTGTAACAAATTCACAATCCTTGCGAGTGTCTAATTCAATGGTAAAACTTACCAACCCAATTCCTGTTATGGAGACAGTCATCACTATGCATCCAGCAATAAGCAAGATTCTTCTTCCGGCTTTGTCGGCACAAACCATAGCAACTAGTGTTGAAACAACTTTTACCGCCCCAAGCCCAACAGATGCTAGAACCGCAGAGGAATTGCTTTGAAAACCTGCGGAACGAAATATTGTTGAGGCATAGTATAGAATATTAGGTTGCCCAGTTAGTTGTTGGAACAGCACCAATCCTAAGCCAACCATAGTCCTTGTTCTCATATTGTCTTTAGAACTGAAGAGGTCCATAAATGAGTAATGTCTCTCGTTGCTTGGCTCGTGTGTTACTTCCGTGTCGTCGATATTCTGTAATTGAATGAGGCCATTCTGGGTTTCTTGGTCCCATGTGTTTAATATAGGAGCATTGGAAGGGAGGAATAGGATACAGACAAACTGTACAATAGCTGGGCCAATAGCCAAGCCAAACATGTATTTCCAACCCTCGTTCACACTGGATAAGAAGTAGTTCATTGCATAAGACAGTAAAATGCCCACAGTAATGCCAGTCTCATACAGAGACACGAGCATGCCACGCTGGTGAGGGCGTACTATTTCTGAGACATAAATACAGCATGCCATGGATGAGATGGATATGGCAAACCCAATGGTGACACGTCCAATTACCAGCCACCAAAATGTACTGGCCCATATTAAAATAAGGCTTCCAGCCAACACCACCATATTGCTGGCCAGTATGGATTTCTGACGGCCATAACGATCAATGATCACCCCTCCACCCAGAGATGCAAGAAGAGCTCCTATTAAAATGGCGCTAACAAGTGCTTCTTGTTCCAAGCAGCTGAAGTAATATTCTGTCTTCAGCTGAAGCAACGCACCGGAAATTATTCCGAGCTCGTATCCAAAAATCAGCCCGCCCAACATGGAAACCGTAGCTGGTAAGAGGAGGACGCATTGGGTGAGACCTGAAATAAATGATTGGAAAATGTTTGTGATAATGTGCAATTTATTCCTGTGGGATATGTATCAAATTCTCTGGCGTACATAACTGGATCATTTACACTTTGATATATTTTAAAAGAATAAAACAAGTGTGATGGATCCAGCCATATATACACCTGCCCTCCCCCGCGCCTCCCGGCCCTCCCGGCTCTCACCCGCGCCTCCCGGCTCTCACCCGCGCCTCCCTGCTCTCCCTCGCGCCTCCCTGCTCTCACCCGCGCCTCCCTGCTCTCACCCGCGCCTCCCTGCTCCCTCTTCACCTGCTAATGGTGTTAAATTAGATGGGTGAATATTGACGAAACTTAAAACAAGCATCCCAATAACCTGCACTCATGGCTATTGTCCCACAGTCACTCCAACCACCCATTGTGACCAAGCACTGCCATCTACTGCACTTACTCCCTCACCTCCTGTCTCTGTAAGTCTCCCATCATACCACTTAGATTGTAAGCTCTCCGGGGCAGGGATTTGCTTTCCTATTGTCTGATTTTGCAGCGCTTATTGTATTATTATAATTCCCTGTCCTGTATTCTTTGTTAAGCGCTGAGTACACTTTTGGCGCTACAGGTATATAAAGATATACATACATTTAAAGGGGTTTATTTTGTCCATACAAGTGTCCCAGCTGCAAAACTTAAGCAAACATTTGTAACCAGTTTTATGAAAGGAAAGTAGCATTACAGCTGCAGTTTAAACAATATCCTACGTGTGTGTCTGTCTTTAATAAATCAGTTCTGTACTATGAGAAAATACCTGTAGCATTTAAAAAAAAAGAAAGTGACTGCCTGGTCACATGATCTTCCCCACAGAACTTTGCATCTTTGGTCCTCATCTGCAGCACCGACAGTGATTTAAAGAACCCCCGAGTCGAATATTCAGCGATCGATCACAGGAGAACGGATCGATCAGCAGCTTAGCTAATCACTTATCAGTGTGCAGATTGTATTCATGCACATATTGAATGGATTATATTTTAGAACTACAGCTTTAACACGTGTGTGTGTGTGTGTGTATGCATATATACAGCTAAACCCCGTTATAACGCGGGTCTCGGGGTCCACCCCGAGACCACCGCGTTACTAACGGGGTCGCGAGAAAAAAAAATGGCCGCCGCGCTTTAGCGCATATTCATCCCGCGGGACAGGAGATGGGAGCGGGCATGTCCCTCCGCTCCCCGCTTCCCCCTGTCACCGCGGGACAGGCCGCGGGGCAGGAGATGGGAGCGGGGATGTCTCTCCTGTCCCCGCTTCCCCCTGTCACCTCGGGACAGGCCGCGGGGCAGGAGATGGGAGCGGGGATGTCCCTCCGCTCCCCGCTTCCCCCTGTCACCTCGGGACAGGCCGCGGGGCAGGAGATGGGAGCGGGGATGTCCCTCCTGTCCCCGCTTCCCCCTGTCACCTCGGGACAGGCCGCGGGGCAGGAGATGGGAGCGGGGATGTCCCTCCTGTCCCCGCTTCCCCCTGTCACCTCGGGACAGGCCGCGGGGCAGGAGATGGGAGCGGGGATGTCCCTCCTGTCCCCGCTTCCCCCTGTCACCTCGGGACAGGCCGCGGGGCAGGAGATGGGAGCGGGGATGTCCCTCCTGTCCCCGCTTCCCCCTGTCACCTCGGGACAGGCCGCGGGGCAGGAGATGGGAGCGGGGATGTCTCTCCTGTCCCCGCTTCCCCCTGTCACCTCGGGACAGGCCGCGGGGCAGGAGATGGGAGTGGGGATGTCCCCTCAGGTCGCCGCTTACCTCAGAACCATGCTGCCTGCATGGAGGTTGTAGCGGGGGGTTTCTTCTCCCCACCGCTGTCCCCGGTGCTCCCGCTGCCTGCGCGGGAGGAGGGGGGGGAGCGGGTGGTGGTGCTGGTCGCGGCCCGTCTGTGTAGAGTGAGAGAGTGTGTGTGTATGTATATATGGGAGAGAAAGTGTGTGTGTGTATATGGGTGTGTGAGTGTGGGTAAGTGTCTGAGTGTGTGTGTAAGTGTGTGTAAGTGTGTGTGAGTGTGTGTGAGTGTCTGTGAGTGTCTGTGAGTGTGTAAGTGTGTGTGAGTGTGTGTGAGTGTGTGTGAGTGTGTGTGAGTGTGTGTGAGTGTGTGTGAGTGTCTGTGAGTGTCTGTGAGTGTCTAAGTGTGTGTGAGTGTGTGTGAGTGTCTGTGAGTGTGTAAGTGTGTGTGAGTGTGTGTGAGTGTGTGTCTGTGAGTGTCTAAGTGTGTGTAAGTGTGTGTAAGTGTGTGTAAGTGTGTGTGAGTGTGTGTGAGTGTCTAAGTGTGTGTAAGTGTGTGTGTGTGTGTGTGTGTGTGAGTGTGTGTGAGTGTCTGTAAGTGTGCGTAAGTGTGCGTGAGTGTGCGTAAGTGTGTGTGAGTGTGCGTGAGTGTGGTCAGTGTGTGTGCAGTGTGTCAGTGTGAGCAATGAGCAGTGTGTGTGCAGTGTGCAGTGTGTGTGCAGTGTGGCAGTGAGCAATGAGCAATGAGCAGTGTGTGTGCAGTGAGTGTGTGCAGTGTGTCAGTGTGAGCAATGAGCAGTGTGTGTGCAGTGTGCAGTGTGTGTGCAGTGTGGCAGTGTGAGCAATGAGCAGTGTGTGTGCAGTGAGTGTGTGCAGTGTGCAAAAAAAAAAATGTAAAAAAATTTTTTTTAAAAAATTTTTTTTTTTTTTTTTTTTTTTAAAAAAAAACGGGAGCCACGGGAAAACCGCGTTATAACCGAATCGCGGTATAACGAGGCGCGTTATAACGGGGTTTAGCTGTATATATACATACGTGTGTGTGAGTGTGTGTATATATGTGTGTGTGTCCCAGTTTTGCATCAAGGATACTGATAAATAGACCTTTAGTCAGATACATTTAACAGCTGTTCTATCGAATCACATACCCATGGTGACTGTCAGTGTGCACACGGAGACAGACAATGTACATTTATTTTATGGCAGATTTGTTCATCTTAAAAAGACCTTTCACCTGAAGAAAAGAAAGGGAAAAAAACAAGAAGCACAAGTTAGTTTTAAAACAAATAAGAACAGAAACCATGAATTAATGGTACATTTATAAAGACAGAAAAATTATAAACAGTGACAAAAAGAATTGTATGTATCATTTTTATTATAATAAACTTTAAAATGCCATCACTTCTTGCACCCAAGTGTACTAATGGCAGTGACATGGTTAAGGGGTCAGTGTCTCCAAGGGACACAGTGTACTAATGGCAGTGACATGGTTAAGGGGTCAGTGTCTCCAAGGGACACAGTGTACTAATGGCAGTGACATGGTTAAGGGGTCAGTCCCTCCTAGGGACACAGTGTACTAATGGCAGTGACATGGTTAAGGGGCCAGTCCCTCCTAGGGACACAGTGTACTAATGGCAGTGACATGGTTAAGGGGTCAGTCCCTCCTAGGGACACAGTGTACTAGTGACATGTTTAAGGGGTCACAGCTGGGTGGTTGGTGCCTTTTTTTGTAACCACAACGTGACACCTTTACGTTAGTTTGCAAACATGGTGAGCGGAGCCCCGGGGCGTGCGCTGTGACTGGGGCGTGCGCTGTGACTGGGGCGTGCGCTGTGACTGGGGCGTGCGCTGTGACTGGGGCGTGCGCTGTGAATTCCGCTGGCTGCTCCATTTTGCATTGTCACTGTGCGATCAACAAGAGTTTGCACGGGAAGAGCCCCCCTCTCCTTATCCTGATGGGGTCCCTGATAAGGACATGGCGGGCCAAGGGGAAAAGAACACACTCGATTGATAAAACACTCCCCCAATTCAGACCCAGACACACAAAGCTCCGGTATTGACTTAACAAGGCGTTAACCTAAGTTTGGGGGGCCCCCAAGAAAGGGAATGGGGAACTGCTCCTCGAAGTAAATTGATACATTTGTTGCGGTTTTGCCGAATGAGCGACAGGAGGTTCTATACTTGGATATTCCCCGATTTCTATCCCTTCTACGTGAATGAAAGGGCCACACCCATTAATAAGGAAGCTCGCGGCGTAGCATCGGACTGTGCAGGATGCAATAAATAGGCTTTTATAGTTGGGCTCCGATGCAAACTGGCAGAACAGGAAATGCTGCAAATGTCTTAACCTCTTTATATCAACAGCAGAAATGCATTGTCCCCGCGTCACGACGCGCAGGTAAAGCCTACAGTATTTAATGAGGCATTAATCTAAGGCGGGGGTCCCAACTCTAGTACTCAAAGGGCCACCAACAGGCCAGGTTTTATGGAAATCCCGGCTTCAGCACAGGTGGCTCAATCAGTGTCTCAGTCATTCTGACTGAGCCACCTGTGCTGAAGCAGGGATATCCTGAAAACCTGGCCTGTTGGTGGCCCTTGAGTACTAGAACTGGCCACCTGTGGAATAAAAGGCACTGGCTCAGGCACAGAGTGTGAGTCTGGGGAACCTGGTTCAATTCCCAGTGTCGGCTCCTTGTGACCTTGGGCAAGTCACTTTATCTCCCTGTGCCTCAGGCACCAGAAATTAAGTTGGAAGCTCCACCGGGCAGGGACTCGCACCTGCAAAAATCATATATGTACAGCGCTGTGTACACTGCCAGTGCTATACAAGAAAAACATTATTTCGATATGCAGAGGTATGCGTTATATCCATCACAGTCACTAAACCCCGTCTGTGTGCAGTGACTTTGTGCAGTTAAGGGTTCATTAACACTGGGTGCTTTAATTAGGGGTCAGCAATTATAAATAGCAGAGGGTAGCGCTACATTTAAGGTCTAGAAAAGATTTGACCTGTGAGTCCCCAGCGCTGAATCCCACATACTATGAAAATTAAATCCACACCAGAATACGAGCTTTTCTTCATATACAATGTGCCAAACACAGTAACCACCCGAGGAGCACAGTGTAAAATAATCTGCAGTCTCAATAAAAGGACGATTGTGTGCTGGCGTGCAAAAATCGTGCCTTTTAACATTCCTATTTGAACGCTCGGTTTTAGGATCCATGAAGATTTAAATGGGGTTATTATCTCAGGGAAGTCAGACAGGGCAAAAATGCAGTAATCCCAAATCCTTAACCCCTGCACTGCCATGGTGTCTGGCAACAAAATGGTCCACAAAGCTCCCTTTTAAATCTATCATCGAATGTCAGCGCCTGATGCTCTCTAACTAATGCACAAATTCACTAACACACAGCACACATGCAGACATACACAGATCTACACAAAGTAATTTACACACAAATAGTGTAAAACAGATATATACACAATCCACGACATACCCAGATTTGTACGTGTACAGACACACACATGCGTATATACTGTTACACACTGCTACACCTGTGTGTTATGCTTATACAGGCGCCCCTGTAACTACAATGCAGACAAGTAAGGCGCGCACATTCCTACTATCTGTACGATCAGGACTCACGCTTTAGATCCACAAGCGGTCATCTGAAATACACTCAGGAGGCTGCATGAAGCTGAACTTTTTCAGGGGGAGTGTATGTTTTAGTCAGGAAGTTGGGAGGACGTGGCAAAGGTTCTCTCCCTTCTCTTCCCTGATTTCTCTCTGACTTCAGCTGCTCTCCAAAGAGGAAGAACAATGAAATGTGTCAGCCTTGTGTTATCACCCTAAGCTAATTAGGGCACGATTGAAGTGAACTGCATGAGAACACGCAGGAATATTCAGCAGCGTATGAAATAAATAATAACAATCGCTGTGTATTATTGGATAGCAAATATTGTTGCGAAGTGACATGTTATTAGATTTCATATTGTTATATTTAATTCTATATTACGGTATTAAATATGATTGAAATGCTTAATATTTCACGTTATTGCCTGCGCATTTACGTAACATTAGTATTTGTACAGTACTGTAATTATTAGTCGGAATTACAATACTAATATTGATGTTAATGTAAAAACCCATTGGCAATTTTTTTAAGCCCCTCCACTTCCAAATGGCGTGCAATAAAGTGACATGATGAAGGTGGGAACAGATTAGCGGGCGTCTGACGCAGACGGAGACCCCTAGTCCCTAACCTCCCCCCCCCCTCCATGTGCTAGAGTTTCCAGGCGTTCCGTACATATGGGAGTGTCCCTTTTTTTCAACAAATTGTCCTGTCTGGCGGGACGCACAGTTGTCCCGCATTTCAGGGGCACGTGCAGGTCCGGTTGCCAGTGATGGAAGGAAGATGGCGGCCGGCAGCGGCAGCAGAAGGACAACGCACAGGGCTGCTTCATTCAGGCATCTCTTTGGCCTCGGACATAGTGACCTCACCCGTACTGAGGCGCACAGAGGCTGAGGGAAAGCGGGTGCTTTCCCTGGCCATGCTAGATGGGGCATGCCTGGGGGGCGTGCCAAGGGGGCGTGCCTCATTGGGCGAACCGCTCATGTGACCGGCCTGTCGCGCCAAGAAATCAGTTTGAACTGATTTCTCGCGCAACGTGCACCCCCTCCCCCCGCTTCCGCGCGCCCGCCGCATGGACGCGAACACTGCCTTAAGGCAGTCGGTTCGTTCAGCCGCACGGTCTGCGGAACCATATCCGAGGCCTTTATCCGTCAGCTGTGCCGACTGCAACATCGACTGCGTTGGCCTCTGAGAAGGCACAGCTCACAGAACGCTCTGCTTCCCAACACGCTTCCTACCTGGCTGGGGCAGGCTGTGTTGCCGCAGTCACTAGTTCTTGCTTCCCTGTCTTCTGCCCCTGTTTTTGTTTTACTGGTGCTCATGCCTTAATGAATAAACAACACAGTAGAAGGGAGATAGGTATAGCCTGTGCTGTTTTCAGGGGGCTACACAAGTTATTTCCTTTAGTTTGCCTTTCTCCAGTCGTTACTTTAATCCTGCTCCTGACCTGCTCGATCCTGTGTCCAGTGGTATCTTATGTCCAGTGGCCTGTGTCCAGCTTCCTCCTCTGTTCCTGCCCGTCTTCAGATCTGGACTCCTGCTCCACTCTCCCCGTGGATTTCTCCCCGTGGATTTATCACCGGCAGACCTGATAGTTTGAGAAGCCCATAAATAAATACGTTTTTTATGCACCCGGCAGAAGCAAGAAATCTGCCACCTGTTTCTGTCGCCAGAATTCGATCCCTTTCAAGAAGCAAGAAATACCTTTTACCACAATCACGCCCTGTTTATGCAGAAACCCAAGGCTGCATTCCCTACAATATTTGAAAGTTCAACTGCTTATTCTAAGCCTCCCAATTCAAAGACAAGTTCACCTCTCCCTGCTTCCTCTGCAGTACCTGCTGTAACCCTTGCTAGTTATAAAGCCCTAGATTTAAAGGCAGGTTCCCCTTTCTCTGACTTTCCTGCAGTGGCTGATGTCCCTATTACTACTTCTAAGGTTTCTGCTTTAAAAACAGGGTCACCCTTCGCTGATTTTCCCACAAGGTTAAATATACCTATTCCCGATTCTTCTTGTACATGTTCCCCTACTGCTGGGTTCCCTGCAATGTTTGATATCCCTATCCTTAATTCTAAGGCAAAACTTTTTAAAGTTCCCCACAGTATTGACTGATTTTCAGGCTCCCACTTCAGAGACAAGCGTGTCTTTCTCTTGTCACTCTGCAGTACAGTGGTGTAACTTCTACCTGGAATGCCCGGGCAAATCCCGGGATCCCCAGCCTGAAGGGAGTCGGGACCCTCCCTCCGGACATGAGATGAACCCCCCAAACGGTTACAGCGGGCCCCCCCGCGCTCTTCCCCACACCAATGAAAGTGATTGCTGGGGGAGTGCAGGGGCCTCTATAAGAGAGCAGCCCTGCTCCATCGACGTTGCTGCATCATATGACGACACAACGTCACGTGACGACGCCTTGCCATGACAATGCGTCGTCACGGGACGCAGCGATGTCATGACGTGGCGGAACGAGGGCCAGCAGGTAAGTGAACTGCCGCTTACACTGACGTGACGCCACTGCTGCAGTGGCTAATATAACCACTGCTGATTCTCAGACTCCCACTTCAGAGTCAAGTCTATCTGTCCCTGATTCTTCTGCAGTACCTGGTATAACCACTTCTGATTCTCAGGCTCACACTTCAGAGACAAGCGTATCACTGATTCCCCTTGCAGTGCCTGCTATAACCATTGTAGTACTTCCAACAGTAATGTGGAAGGAGGTAGTAGGGCCAGGTTTGGGAGGAAGTATGAGTAGCTCTGTTTTAGCCATGTTGAGTTTAAGGCGGCGGAGGGCCATCCAGGATGATATAGCAGAGAGACATTCAGAAACTTTGGTCTGTACAGGTGTAAGGTCAGAGATAGAAAAGTAAATGTGTGTGTCGTTAGCATAGAGGTGATATTTAAATCCAAAAGATGTTATTAGGTCACCTAGAGAGAGTGTGTACAGAGAAAAGAGAAGAGGTCCCAGGACAGAGCCCTGGGGTACCCCCACAGAGAGATCAATAGAGGAGAAGGAGGTGTTAGCAGAAGAGACACTGAAAGTACGATGGGAGAGGTAGGATGAGATCCAGGATAGAGCTTTGTTCCGAATACCAAGAGTATGGAGAATGTGAAGGAGAAGAGGGTGGTCCACGGTGTCAAATGCTGCAGAGAGGTCGAGTAATATGAGCAGAGTGTAATGACCTCTGTCTTTGACAGCATGGAGGTCGTCAGTTATTTTAGTGAGGGCTGTTTCCGTGGAGTGAGCAGTGCGGAAGCCAGATTGTAGAGGGTCTAGGAGAGAATAGGTGTTGAGAAAATGGAGCAAGCGAGAGAATACAAGACGTTCAAGGAGTTTAGAGGCAAAAGGCAGGAGGGAGACAGGTCGATAGTTAGAAAGACAGGTAGGGTCAAGCTTGCTGTTTTTGAGTAATGGTATAACTGTTGCATGTTTGAAGGAGGATGGAAAGGTTCCAGAGCAGAGGGAGGAGGTAAAAATGTGTGTGAGCGTAGGGATTATATTAGGAGCAAGAGGTTTTAGGAGATGGGAGGGAATGGGATCAAGAGGGCAAGTGGTAGAGGGAGAAGAGGCGATCAATAGCGGCAAATCCTCCTCTGAGACAGTGAAAAAAGAGTCAAGGAAGGCAGGAGGAGAGTTAGGAAGAGGTGTAGGATGGAAGGAAGAAACAGAGGGGATGTTCTGATGTATGGATTCCACCTTTTCCTTAAAATAGTCAGCAAAGTCCTGAGCGGAGATGGAGGAAGGAGAGGCAGCTGAGGGTGGTTTGAGTAGAGTATCAAAGACAGAGAACAGTCGGCGTGGGTTAGACTTGTGCATGTTGATTAGTGAAGAAAAGTAGGCTTGTTTAGCTTGCGAGAGGGCAGAGTTGAAACAGGATAGCATAAATTTGTAGTGAAGGAAGTCTGCGAGAGTATGAGATTTCCTCCAGAGCGTTCAGAGGAACGAGTGGAGGAAGGCTGCATGTGTATGTGGGAATTTAGCCAGGGTCTAGGGTTAGAAGGACGAGGGCGGCAGAGAGAAAGCGGGGCATGTAGATCAAGAGAGGAGGACAAGGCAGAGTTGTAGTTCCTGACCAGGTTGTCAGGGTCTGTAGCAGAGCTGAGAGGAGAGGGAGGAGCGTAAAGTGGACTCAAAGTCAGGTGAGTGAATAGAGCGCAGGTTTCTGCAGAACCGGGGGGTAGATGGAGGTGGAGAAGGGGAGAAGCGAGATAGAGAGAATGAGATGAGGTGATGGTCAGAGAGAGGAAAAGGGGAAATGGAGAAATCAGAGAGAGAGAAGTTCTTAGTGAAAACCAGGTCTAAGTAGTTGCCATCCTTGTGGGTGCTGGCTGCAGACCACTGTTGAAGGCCCAAAGAAGAGGTTAGAGAAAGAAAGCGGGAAGGCCAAGGGAGAGAGGGGTCATCAATGTGGCAATTGAAGTCCCCAAGGAGAAGAACAGGGGAGTCTGAGGAGAGAAAGAAAGAGAGCCAGGATTCAAAGTGAGAGAGAAAGGCAAAAGGGGGATGAGTAGAGGGGATGAGCATATGAATAGCACTGTGAATAATACTGGACACATGATACATAAAGCTTGGCCCCCTGCAGAGGCACTTACCAGAACGCCCTCCTACTGTCGCTGTACATTATTCCTACCTACAAATTAGATTGTAAGTTCTTCGGAGCAGGGACTCCTCTTTCACAATGTTACTTTAATGTCTGACGCACATATTCCCATGACCTGTTATTTGTATTACTTGTTATTTATATCATTGTCACGTGTATTACTGCTGTGACGCGCTATGTACATTAATGGTGCTATATAGATAAAGACATACATACATACATACACACACATACATACATGCATACATACATACATGCATACATACACACATACATACACACACATACATACACACATACATACATATACACATACATACACACATACATACATACATACATACATGTAGGCTTTGGATACAACCTCTGTCTAACGCTACCTATTACTTACAGCAAGCGCCCCTGTACTTGAGAGAGAGAGGGAGAGGGGGGGGGGGGGGGTTCTTGAACTATTTCTCCGAATCTGTGCTTTCAGTTGTTCCCCATTTGGTGAATGAGCCATGTTGTGCTGCAGGCAAAAAGCTCTAAAGCGGCACACTTCAATTAATGATCCTTGGGACAAACCAGAACGCTTGTGAGTGAGGCGGCACTTGGACCATCTGCTCCTGCTGATTTCAAGACAGTTGCTGAAGCAGTTAAAGGATATATATATATATATATAAACACACATATAGGCACCCTAAGCCCCTTTTTGGGGTTTACATACTGTACTAAAGTCTCCTGGCTTCAAAACCGATGCGAAAAACAGGACCGAATGGATTAAAGAAAATGAATCTCATTTAAAGCACCTGGAGTTTCCCTTAGATAAACCCGGTGCAATCTCTTTGCACTGATTGTGCCTCCGTTTTTTGCACTTGGGAGACTTGAGTAACAACTCCCTTTGTTCCTACAAGTCTCTAGACCAAAAAGCTTGCAATCTTTATCTCTGAGTCTGTCGTAAATGAGAATGATTAAAACGAAGCGACTGGCTCAGAAAGAGTTGACGATGGGATTTGAGCGTGGTGCCACCCCAGACAACGGATCTACACACAACTTACCATGGCTGTTGGCTTCCGTAACCGCTAAAGTAAAGTGAATATTTCATTTCTTGGTGTCCTCAAAAAAAAAAGGTTTTCACACTGGGACATCATGAATGTCTATCTTACCAGCCACCTTTTGTGAAGGCATCTTAATTACTTCCTTGGGAGAAGAAAGGCCACATTTTGGAGATGGCCCATTCATCTCCTTGGTTTATCCCATTAAACATGACACTGCCGTTAGATCACATCACAGTGGAATTGCCCATGTAGAGCGAAATACCACTTACAAATGAAATAGCAGGCACAATAGTGACTAGACACGCTGCACATAGCTCCCTGCTATTAGTTCACTTTTGGCCTAAGCTGGACCACAAAAAGGAGAGTACGTTACCAATGGTGGAGGTATCGAGCATGCTGGAGAGATGACAGTCAATGAAATCAATGCTTGGACACATCTGCATCCCCCGTTACAGCCCGGTAACTGATAACAAACAATGGTCACATACAAAGGGCGGCAGGTTCTAAACAGATTCGAGAGTTTTTCGAGGGCATTGCAACTATGGCAACAGTTTCCCCTATGTTAATCAGCAAGGGCTTAAAAGACTTGCTGATCAGGTTAACATCGCTTTTTAATTACTGGTGGACTGACACTTGTGACTAACAGCTCAAGGGAACAAATGTCTGATGGGAAAGGATGTATTATACGGTACCTAGCTGGTTGCTATAGGAGCTAAATCCTGTTTGTAAGAGAATTACAGGTGATAGACACAATGTAAGAACATTTATCAGCTGCCTTATTTATTATTATTATTATTAATAAAGAAGAACAATATATTTATTTTGGTGATATCGTAAGCAATCAATTTTATTTTGGTCAATTTATTAGGATTCGTTGAGTCAACTTTACTATAAAAGATGCAATTTAAGCAGGTCTCTGAGAGATAAGACTGAAGGAAGAGAATGTATTGGCGGTAGAAGCAAGGAGCCTGTTGTGGCTGGGTTCACAATATGGCGGCATTGAAAAGTCCTGCGTCACGCTGGCCAATAGGAAGCCGTGACCTCATCCCTTGTGGTGTCCTATTGGTCCTCGTGACCGGAACATTTAAACTGAATAGAGACACCCGCACCCGCTTTGGAGGTTAAGTATCTCGGGAAGCAAGGGGTCCCCAGAGCTGAGAAAAGAAAGGTTCCGCTCGGGAGACCCCCTGCTTCCCACATGGCAGCGAGGACTGGTCATTTAATAAGATACAAGTGATGGCAAAAGTTTCCAGTGAATAAATGCATAAATATTCTTCTGTGTATTTTCTTGACATTTATTTATTGTAGAAGTGGACAACATAACACTGGGTTAGAATGGAAAGGTATACAGGGATATACCTAATACGTTAAACATAGGAAGGATGTTGATCCAGAGAGAAATCTGATTGCTGTTACCGAAGTCCGGAAGGAATTTATTTTTTCCTCGTAGGAGACATAACTGGCAGTTTCATTGGGGGGAGTTGGGGGGTGTTTGCCTCACTCCGGACCAAAATACAAATATAGGATTAGTATCTCTGTCAACTACATTTACTGTAGCATACAGTAGGCTGATGGACATCTTTTGTTTTTTACCTGATTTACTATGTAACAAAGAAGACTCTGACCTCTTATTTACTTATTGAGATCTGTCTCATCCCTAAATAGAAGCGCTTATCTTGTTGCGATATATCTGCAGCAGGCGGCGTCCAGGTACAACTCTTCTGTGCGCCATTTTCTGCGGCAGTCATATTAGGGATGTATGGAGCCAGTGGGAGGAGAATAGGGTAGAGTTACATCTGCTTGTTGGCGTAGGTATGGAAATAGTTTGCATGTGTGACTTGCATTACTTTTAATGAAGGGTTCTTGCTTTTGTTTTTTTCTGTCACCTTACAGATGACGTAGGAAATGGTTTTCTCACTATTAGACCGCAGAAATATGTATGAACTCAACGTGACGTTTATTCTCAGTCATCCTTGTATTGTCATTTTGTTTCTTACCGGTCAAATGCTCCAAATTCTACCCTGTATAACACTCTTCAGACATATGGCATGAATCACACAGAGAAAATGCTAATTTTGTAGACCCAAATGCTCCAGCTTTAGACCACTTCCTCACACATATCTCCGTGTGTAGTAGGCAATTTGGGAGAAAAATGATTACATAGAGACATGTTCCCATTGCTCTCTGGTGAGTTAATATTTCAAAGTACTGTTGGGTGGGATAAACGAGGGATTGTGAGATCACGAGATGACGGAAGAGCAGGACTCACTATGAGGATCTAGCTTTATAAAGTGATCTAGTTGGGATAACTGCTTTTTTCTAGTTGCAGAAGAGCTTGCATTCCCTTAACAGCCAATTACTATGGCCACTGTTAATAGATGTTCACAAGTGGAAAGTTAAACGAGATAGGGATGTTACCCGAGCTGATAACCAAGGTCAACGTGAATGTTTTTGGTAGATTACACACTGAATTAAAAACAACCATTTAGTGCCTAGTAGAATTAACTCTATACACCAAAGAACGGTTATCTATTAGAGAAATTACAATGAGAAGTTGTTGGGACAAAGCTATTACATTTTATTTTATTGTATATATCCTATTAATGCTGTATAAATGTAGCATTTTATATATATTAGTAAAAAATGTCATTATTAAAATGAATTGCTAAATAACATGTTTTTGCTAAAGTTGCACATTCCATTCCGCACAGTAACCGGACATGAAGGAGCGTATATGGTGATAATTGTATGTTTAGGTCACCGGAGACGCTTCGCTTCACATTTGCCTAGAAATGTACGCTGTTTTGATTATCCGGAGTGGCACTTCTCCTGCGAGAGACAGATATCACCTGGACCTACGCAATCAATAACATCATCTTTGCTTCAGACTTCCCGAGTCTCGGCCCTGACGGATTTGTCTCCTAACAGTATTTTTCTCCATTCTCCCCCCCCCCCCCATGTGCACCAGTTAGGAGATTTGGGGAGCACCAATTTGTTATCTTATAATGAGATGTAGTCTCCATCCAGGCCCCAGCATTATGCAGCTGGAGTAGGGGGTGGGTCGGGTCCCTAACTGTTGACCCGGTGGGAGTCTGGGGGTGCTAACTGTGGCCCGGCCATCCCTCCCTGGGTATTAAGTTCTGCATCTCGACGCTGCGGACGGCACCAATATAACGTCGCGTTGCCATGGTAACAAGACGTCGTGTGATGTCACGTTGGTGACGTCCGCAGCGTCATTTGACGCTATGATTCGAAAGGAGGAGGGCGGCAGCAAGGTGACGGCAACGAACCACTACTTTTTTTTTTCAACCTTATACTGCACACAAATGGGCTGTAAGGTCGCTTATGGCGTAGCAGTTTGGTAAACATGGCCCCTGCACCGCTGAGTTTGCAACAGCGCATATTTGACTAAGATTTTTTTTAATGCAAATAAGGGGAAAATAATTATTGCCCCATAATCTAACACTCCCCATTATATAATTTATATTATATCATGTTTTAGGAAACACCAGCTGTTTATACTTTGCAAATCACAATGGGAAATTGAATTAACCTGAAAATCCTCTACATGTGTCCCCATAGAATCAACAATGCCTCTATATATCTGTCCCCCATAGATCCAACAATGCCCCTATATCTTTCCCTCATAGATCCAACAATGCCCCTATATATCTGTCCCACATAGATCCAACAATGCCCCTATATATCTGTCGCCCATAGATCCAACAATGTCCCTATATATCAGTCCCCACAGATCCTACAATGTCCCTATATATCTGTCCCCTATAGATCCGTGTCCCTATATAACTGTCCCCCATAGATCCCATAATGTCCCGTGTATGCAGGTTGCCCTGGGCGGAAATGAGTGTTTCCTGTGCTTGTTTCCGGCCGGGTTACATTGTGTGTGGCACCAGGTTCACTTCCGGCACGCGCTCTTGCCAGCCGGCGCAGTTTCTTGGCAGACGCGGCGGCGGCGGCGGCGCTCGCATGTGACGCACACGCCGCCATGGAAGCCGGGGCGGAGATCCGGGCGCAGATGTACCTGGCGGGGCTGGAGCTGCTGAAGCAGGGGGCCGAGGCGCGGCTGTACCGGGGCCGCTTCCTTGGCCGGGCGGCCGTGGTGAAGGAGAGGTTCCGCAAGGCTTACCGCCACCCCGCGCTGGAGGAGAGGCTGAGCGTGCGCCGCGCCGCGCAGGAGGTGCGCTCCATCCTGCGCTGCCGGAGGGCGGGTGAGGAGCAGGGGGGGGACTGGGGTATACTCACTACCAGTATATACTCACTGTACTCTACTCACTACTACTATATATACTGCAGGAGGTGCGCTCCATCCTGCGCTGCCGGAGGGCGGGTGAGGAGCAGGGTCGGCATGGGGTATACTCACTACTAGTATATACTCACTGTACTCTACTCACTACTACTATATATACTGCAGGAGGTGCGCTCCATCCTGCGCTGCCGGAGGGCGGGTGAGGAGCCGGGGGCCAGGGGTATACTCGCCGCTACTATATACACACTGATACTATATACTCTCTACTCACTGCTGCTATATACACACTACTACTATATAATCACTGCTACTATATACTGCTGCAGGTGGGCTGGGGCCCGGGGGTATACTCACTACTACATACTGGGGTGAGGACCAGGGGGGGCCTGGAGTCAGGGGTATACTGACTACTACTAGATGCTCACTCTATTCACTGCTACTAGATGCTCACTCTACTCACTGCTACTAGATGCTCACTCTATTCACTGCTACTAGATGCTCACTCTATTCACTGCTACTAGATGCTCACTCTATTCACTGCTACTAGATGCTCACTCTATTCACTGCTACTAGATGCTCACTCTATTCACTGCTACTAGATGCTCACTCTATTCACTGCTACTAGATGCTCACTCTATTCACTGCTACTAGATGCTCACTCTATTCACTGCTACTAGATGCTCACTCTACTCACTGCTACTAGATGCTCACTCTACTCACTGCTACTAGATGCTCACTCTACTCACTGCTACTAGATGCTCACTCTACTCACTGCTACTAGATGCTCACGCTACTAGATGCTCACTACTCACTGCTACTAGATGTCCACTCTACTAGATGCTCACTACTCACTGCTACTAGATGCCCACTCTACTCACTGTCACGGTAGACCAGAACTAGTAACACCTTAATACCCGGATCCTTTGAGCAAAGCGAAGAGGTAAAATAAATTGTGATTTATTTACAGAATGAACACACACACATTAGTTTACAATTACACTCAAAATAAACTTGCTGGAATGGGGTAAAACAAAATATCTTGTTCCCAAAACGAATTGTTGCAAAACAGTCTCTAGGAGCAATTTCCCAGGAGCGGGAGTTGCTCGCGAAAAGAGCCTGAAACAGTCCTCGGTAAGCAGCGCAACTTGCCGCGGCTGTTTACTCCACCAGAGCTGCTTCTTTCCTTCCGTTCCCGTAGTACTGGATCTTGGAACCTTAGTTCTTACGAACTCTTGAAGCTTCGCTGAATCTTTGTTACGAATCTCTTACAGCGTGGTGATTCTTAGGCTGGGGCCATAGAGGGTTGAACCAAGCCGCGCTGACGCTGAGGTTCGCCTGCTGAAATCTGCGCGATTTCATGCCCATGCAGGCGAGCCAGCGGGGGGAGACTGAGTGAGGCGGGGCAGTGACGTTGCTGGGCCAATCGCCCGCGACGCGCCGACGTCACGGCGCCGTGACGTTAACGCAGCTCCGCGCTGATTGGATGTTTTCAGCCGACAGCGCGCTGAAAAACAGCTTGGCTGTTGGCTGAAAACTCCAGCGCCTCAGCACGCCTGCGGACGCTCGCGTGAGCCCCCTCTCAAGGCATCCTCATTGAGGATGCAGGGGCTCAGCGCGGAGCGTCCGCACGGCTCAGCGCGGCCTGTCCTTCTATGGACTCGGCCTTAGGTGAATCTGTTACTGCATGATGACTCTTCCTGATGGGCTGCACGGGTTCTTATAGGGTTAACATTGCTATACATAACTAGTGCCGCCTATCTCTCCTTGGGAATATTTCCGTTCCCCTATCACGGAGTTGCCAATACTTTGAGAAGCCCCCTCTGCCAGGTTTGCATTCTGCTCTGGGCAAGTGTGAACTTTGCCGCTTAGCATATGAGACCCTGCCCCTCTTACCTGGTGTCGCTCAGTCTGGGCGGGGTGACATCTTGCTGGGATGGCTTATTGAAGCTCTCTTCCCCTACCAAGCAAGATAACAACAATTGGTTTAACACTTCCATATGCTGGATTGCATTTGAAGCTTAGGCTAAGGCCCCGGTATCTCCGCTGCAACGCGCGCCCGCGAGATTGGCGGCGCGTGCAGCCGATTCCCTGGTCTGCAGCTCACTGCAGGAAGAGAGACCGGGGGGGCGTGGTGGGGGAGTGACGGGGGCGCGGCCATGACGTCACCCGGCAGGTTTGCCCTCATTGGCTGAACCGCCGGGGGGCGTGCCGTGTCGCGAGTCCTGCTCTCAATTTTATTGAGAGCAGGAGCAACTCTCGCCCCAGCGCTGCGGCCCCCCCTCGCAGCGGGCCCGGCGCCATTGAGGGGAGGGCTCTCGTCCGTGCAGCGTCCGCCACAGCGGACGCTGTAGTAGGCAGCGGGGTCAAGGCCTTAGAGGGCAGAGTAGCCACTCAGTCTCCCATGCAAATGGGCCAGGGGTTTACTCACAGCTACTGTATACTATTATATACTCACTCTACTTTATACTCGCTGCTACTATATACTGCAGTGCAGGAGGGCGGGTGAGGAGCAGGGGGGCTGGGGCCTGGGTGTATACTCACTACTACTATATACACGCCCTCTACTCACTACTACTATATACGCACTACTACTATGTACGCACTCTACATACTCTCTACTCCCACACAATCTTTCTCTCTATACAAACATACTTCTCTCTCTGTCACCACCTTGTTTCTCGTTCTCTCAGCCCTCTAAGAAAAAAATACCCAAGAATATTTTCGCTGTGCTTAAAATGCTGTTTCAATTGGGTTTAACATCCCTACTATTTTTGTGTTTTTACTTTTACGATTTCTCTTACCATTTCAGGTATTGCAGCACCTGCAGTCTTTTTTGTTGACTATGTTTCCAACTGTATATACCTTGAAGATATTGAACAATCGACCACTGTTCGGGACTATATATTGTCTACACAGCAGCCTGTAAAGGATGTTAGCAAACTATATAGTTTGGCAGAGAAGATAGGTCACATTTTGGCACAAATGCATGATGAAGATGTTATCCATGGAGACCTTACAACATCAAACATGCTTCTACGTTCTCCATTTGAAGAGTTAAACCTTGTTGTGATTGATTTTGGGCTGAGTTTTATCTCGGCCCTTCCAGAAGATAAAGGCGTTGACTTGTATGTCCTTGAAAAGGCCTTTCTTAGTACCCATCCCAATACGGAGGATGTCTTCAAGGCCCTGCTCAGGAGTTACTCTAGTACATCGAAAAAGTCAGGACCAGTGATCAAAAAACTTGATGAGGTGAGACTGAGAGGGAGGAAAAGATCAATGGTGGGATAGGAGAAAGACATTAGTGACACCTGAGATAGGCATATGGTATTAAACCAGTAACAGGCAGCAAATGTTCTGACAAAGCACTTTCATTTTACAATAAAATATAAGTAAAAGTGCACTCACGTATGCGTGGCTTTTGTTTGGAGTCTCCTTCAATTATATAAGTCATTGTATTTCTCAACTAATTGCTGCTGTAACTACAGCCTGTAAGTAAATGTAAAATCTAGGCTCAGTCAGCACCATACATATATAGAAAACAGTGGTGCATGCCGGTGGGAGGGTCTCCCCAAACCCTTGCCAGATGGAAAGGAATACCCGCAGCACTCACAAGCAGCTCTGACACCAATTAAGGTCAAACAGAAAGCAGTTTAATGCACAGAGGGAATAAATCTGATTAAGCAGAGCATGCTAAACCGGGTACTGTTGGAAGGCAAATACCCAGACAAATACTCCCCCAGAGAGGGGTATACCTGATTTCTGTTTGACCTTAATTGGTGTCACAGCTGCTCGGGTGTTGCGGGTATTCTTTTACTTTTACAACCTGTAAGTGATTTGCCTGAAAATGTTCAGAAAACATAATTGTCTGTATTTAGCCCCACACCAAAAAAATGAGTCTAAACGCACTGCAAAGAGAAACAAAAAAAATGCATGTGCTTGTGTCTGTTAAATGTTAAAAAAAAATTGGTTATCAAGTTTCTTACAAATGATGTTGATCATTAATCAGAAGAATCAGACTTGGGAAAGATTCTTAACACAAAGGAAAGGTGAAAGACCCGGCAGACAGAGACAGAATGTAATAATATTGATTTATTCCCTGGTTAACTCCTCCTTTTGAGTTTCCCCAAATCACAACTTCATACACTAGGGACAAAATAGGTGAAAAATAATACCTTTATCTATTGCCACTTGTTCAAAATACCTTTTGGAGGTGCCCATCTAACCGCAAGAGGCATTAGCAGCCTTTGTTAGGACCATTATATAGTGGGCGCGGTTGCTCCGTCGCACGCGCCCCTTATAGTTGGCTGTGGATAGCCAGCCATCATATACTAGGGGCGCGCACGGCAGTGAGCGTGGAGCCGGCTGACGGGGGAAGATTGTGAAAAGTACGTTTTTGCGCCGCTGTGTTGTGTGTGTGTGTGTGTGTGTGTGTATGCACAATGTTAAGAAATAATTAATTTATTCTTACACAACGTGTCTATTTTATTTTAAAAATATATAATAAAACACCCACACACCATACATTTCCCCCCCCCCTCCCCCCAACTGCAAGCCTGTCGCTCCCGGCAGCACAGACCGTACGCTGCTTCACATCGCAAAGACAGTATAACCAGCCTCACACTGAAGAGACCCAAAAGTTTCAAAGAGCTGTCTGTGAGTAGGTTACTGGCTCTGCACTTCTGTAACCCGGGCTGTGCTGAAAAGCTGTGTAATGCGGGAGCTACAGTATAAGCTTTTAAGGGATCATGTT
The DNA here is from genome assembly GCF_040206685.1 of Ascaphus truei. Taxonomy (NCBI): domain Eukaryota; kingdom Metazoa; phylum Chordata; class Amphibia; order Anura; family Ascaphidae; genus Ascaphus; species Ascaphus truei. The sequence continues at coordinate 3,528,468 of NC_134497.1, forward strand.
AAAATGAAGTAAAAGGTGACACTGCTCATTTGCATGTCATTACCCAGAATCCACGGCTGCAGTGGAAGCATGGTATCCGAAGAGAAAATGGGGAAGGGCAGGGTGTCTGACATGGGAATGTGCTCACAAGTGATATTTTGGTCTCACGGGCTGGCACTGGCCTAACTCCATTCTATAATCATAGATATTGCTGACCTTGGTTGCAGGCGGTGAGTCGCTGCTCATACAGGCCCAATTCATTCGTCTGTGAAGCCATCTTCCTCTTCTCACAATCAAATGAAGGGAGTTAAAAAGGCAAGACAGGAGAGATGAAATTTGCGCCTAGACTCAAGTGATGACCAATCTAGTTCTACAGCACACGTCACTGCGAAATGCTCAAACAACTAGATTGTCCATCATTTGAGTCGGCGCAAAGTTCACCTTTCCTGTCTTGCCTTCAAATACTTACTGGGCAAGCGACCCAGCTACCTGAACAAGCTCCTCACCCCTACCACATGCAGTACCTATCACCTGAGATCTGACTCCAAACGACTGTTCATGGTCCCCCGGACGGTGCGCGTACTAAGGCCAGGGAAAGCACCCGCTGTCCCTCAGCCTCCGCACGGCTGTAATGTCTATGGACTAAGTTCTTTCAGAACTAAAGCCGTCTCACATTTTAATCTGGTCTGTAACTGTTACATACACCTATCTACTATCTACTATATATTTCTGAAAGCATTGTATGTATGTATGTTTCACTGTGTTCCCTGTCCCTAGCGGCAATCTCATTGGTCCCTTGGCCCGCCTGCCCCTGCACACCTCTCATTGGCCTCACACACTCACACCACCCCCTTGGCCCGCCCCCCACACCTCTCATTGGCCTGAGGCGGAGTGACGGGCCAAAGGTCCAAAAAAAACACACACACACACACCTCTCTCTCTGTCCTCTCCCCCCCCATCACACTCACCTCCCCCCCTCCCCGGTGCTCCACTCACCTCCCTCCCCCTCCACTCACCTCCGCTCCACTCACCTCCCTCCCGCTCCACTCACCTCCCTCCCGCTCCACTCACCTCCCTCCCGCTCCACCCTCGTCCCTCTCCACTCACCTCCCTCCCGCTGATTTCCCTCTCCACTCACCTCCCTCTCCACTCACCTCCCGCTCCAATCCCTCCCGCTCCACTCACCTCCCGCTCCACTCACCTCCCGCTCCACTCCCTCCCGCTCCACCCACCTCCCGCTCCACTCACCTCCCGCTCCACTCACCTCCCTCCCAGGCTCGGGGACAGGCAGTGGGCAGGGCAGCCTGCCGCTGCCACATGGCACCTAAGATGGCGGCGGACTGAAGGACCCCCTTCCTCCCTCGCGGACTAAGTAACATGGCGGCGGCTGGAAGGACAGGTCACGCTCCACTCGCCTCCTGCTCCACTCCCTCCTGCTCCACTCACCTCCCGCTCCACTCACCTCCCACCCCGATGCTCCACTCACCTCCCCCCGATGCTCCACTCACCTCCCCCCTGATGCTCCACTCACCTCCCCCCCCCCCACGATGCTCCACTCACCTCCCCCCGATGCTCCACTCACCTCCCCCCCGATGCTCCACCTCCCCCCCCGATGCTCCACTCACCTCCGCCCCTCCCGATGCTCCACTCACCTCCCCCCCGATGCTCCACTCACCTCCCCCCCGATGCTCCACTCCCCCCCGATGCTCCACTCACCTCCCCCCCATGCTCCACTCACCTCCCCCCCCCCGATGCTCCACTCCTCCCCCCCCGATGCTCCACTCACCTCCCCCCCCGATGCTCCACTCACCTCCCCCCCGATGCTCCACTCACCTCCCCCCCGATGCTCCACTCACCTCCCCCCTGATGCTCCACTCACCTCCCCCCCCCCCGATGCTCCACTCACCTCCCCGGCGGGGGGACAGGCAGCTGACACGCGGCACCTAAGATGGCGGCGGCCGGAAGGACCCCCTTCCTCCCTCGCGGAGTAACTAAGATGGCGGCGGCAGAGGTGACGTGTGTGTGTGTCACTGTGTGTGTGTGTGTGTGTGTGTGTGTGTGTGACACAATGTGTGTGTGTGTGTGGGGGGGGACACACTGTGTGTGTGTGTGTGTGACACTGTGTGTGTGTCAGACACTGTAGGGTGGGGACCGGAGCTACGGGGGGGGGGGGGGGTCAGGAGCGTAGAGAGAGGGGGGAGCCGAGAAACATACAGGGGGAGTGGAGAGGAGGGACCCCGGAAATTTTAAGCAACCCACCCCCCCTCCTGTCCACTGCCCCCCCTCCTGTCCACTGCCCCCCCTCCTGTCCACTGTCCCCCCCTCCTGTCCACTTTCACCCCCCCTCCTGTCCACTGTCCCCCCCTCCTGTCCACTGTCCCCCCCCTCCAGTCCACTGTCACCCCCCCTCCCTGTCCACTGTCACCCCCCCCTCCTGTCCACTGTCACCCCCCCCTCCTGTCCACTGTCTCCCCCCCTCCTGTCCACTGTCACCCCCTCCTGTCCACTGTCACCCCCCCTCCTGCTCCACTGTCACCACCCCCTCCTGTCCACTGTCCCATCCCCCTCCTGTCCACTGCCCCGTCCCCCTCATGTCACTGTCCCGTCCCCCTCCTGTCCACTGTCCCGTCCCCCTCCTGTCCACTGTCGTCCCGTCCCTCCTGTCCACTGTCGTCCTGTCCCCTCCTGTCCACTGTCGTCCGTCCCCTGCTGTCCACTGTCGTTCCGTCCCCTCTTGTCCAGTGTCGTCCCCTCCCCTCCTGTCCACTATCCACTCCTGTCCACTGTCGTCCCGTCCCTCCTGTCCACTATCCACTCCTGTCCACTGTTGTCCCGTCCACTCCTGTCCACTGTCCCGTCCACTCCTGTCCACTGTCCCGTCCCCCTCCTGTCCACTGTCGTCCCGTCCCCTCCTGTCCAGTGTCATCCCCTCCCCTCCTGTCCATTGTTGTCCGCTCCCCATCCTGTCCACTGTCCCGTCCCCCTCCTGTCCACTGTCCCGTCCCCCTCCTGTCCACTGTCCCGTCCCCCTCCTGTCCACTGTCCCGTCCCCCTCCTGTCCACTGTCCCGTCCCCCTCCTGTCCACTGTCCCGTCCACCCTCCTGTCCACTGTCAGTCCCATCCCCCTCCTGTCCACTGTCGTCCCGTCCCTCCTGTCCACTGTTCCCGTCCCCTCCTGTCCACTGTCCCCGTCCCCTCCTGTCCCACTGCCCCCCCTCCTGTCCCCTGTCCCCCCCCTCCTGTCCCCTGTCCCCCCCCTCCTGTCCACTGTCCCGTCCCCCTCCTGTCCACTGTCCATCCCCCTCCTGTCCACTGTCCCGTCCCCCCTCCTGTCCACTGTCCCGTCCCCCTCCTGTCCACTGTCCCCCCTCCTGTCCACTGTCCCCACCTGTCCACTGTCCCCCTCCTGTCCCTGTCCCGTCCCCCTCCCTGTCCACTGTCGTCCCGTCCCCCTCCTGTCCACTGTCGTCCTGTCCCCTCCTGTCCCCCCCTCCTGTCCACTGTCCCCTGTCCCCCCCATCTGTCCACTGTCCCCCCCTCTGTCCACTGTCCCCCCCTCCTGTCCACTGTCCCCCCCTCCTGTCCACTGTGTCCCCCTCCTGTCCACTGTCCCGTCCCCCTCCTGTCCACTGTCCCGTCCCCCACCTGTCCCACTGTCCGTCCCCCTCCTGTCCACTGTCCGTCCCCTTCCTCTCCACTGTCCCATCCCCCTCCTCTCCACTGTCCCCTCCTGTCCACTGTCCCCTCCTGTCCACTGTCCCCGTCCCCTCCTGTCCACTGTCCCCGTCCCCTCCTGTCCCCTGTCCCCGTCCCCTCCTGTCCACTGTCCCCCCCTCCTGCCCACTGTCCCCTCCTGTCCACTTGTCCCCTCCTGTCCACTGTCCCCGTCCCCTCCTGTCCACTGTCCCCGTCCCCTCCTGTCCCTGTTCCCGTCCCCTCCTGTCCCCGTCCCCTCCTGTCCCCTGTTCCCGTCCCCTCCTGTCCCCGTCCCCTCCTGTCCACTGTCCCCGTCCCCTCCTGTCCAGTGGTCCCCGTCCCCTCCTGTCCACTGTCCCGTCCCCTCCTGTCCATTGTCCCATCCCCTCCTGTCCACTGTCCCCTCCTGTCCACTGTCCCGTCCCCTCTGTCCACTGTCTCCCCCCCCCTCCTGTCCACTGTCTCCCCCCCCCTCCTGTCCACTGTCTCCCCCCCCTCCTGTCCACTGCCCCCCCCTTCTGTCCCACTGTCCCCCCCCTGCCCTCCTCCTGTCCACTGTCCCCCCCTGCCCTCCTCCTGTCCACTGTCCCCCCCCCCCTTCCCCCCCTCCCCCCCCCCCCCTTCCTAGCGGAAATTTAACTCACGGGCAACGCCGGGTCTCTCAGCTAGTAATATATATTATCTCTAACTGTGCATGCAATGTCTTGTATATAATGTATACCCTGTTCACTTATGTAACTGTATTTGTAACCATGTATTATTTGTCTTAACTCTGTGCCCAGGACATACGTGAAAACGAGAGGTAACTCTCAATGTATACTTCCTGGTAACACATTTTATAATAAATAAACAGTAAATCAAATTATATCGGAGTAAGTGCAAAATCGAATTTTACATGTAACATGTATGGGTTTTGAGTATAATGAATAGGATAAAACAAATGAGAAACTCCCACTGAATGATTAGGAAGGGCTGTCACAATCCTGCAGTAATATAGGCATGGAGGGGGGCGGGGGACTCATGCTGCTCTGTGGCTCAGTGGTTACAGCTGCTGCCTGTCATCTGTGCAGACCGGGGTTCGATCCCACGCTCTGCCACCGAAGCAAGACGTCCTAGCAGTGCAGGCTGACCATGTCTGCAATGTATTTAACACGCTTGCCAGAATAACACGTGGATCAAGTGCCCAGTTCCTAAACATCATGGAATTGTGGTTCCACCGGTCCAGTAACCATTTGCAACAATTCAAAGAGAGTGAAACTGGATGAAAACCTGATATAGCCAAGGGCTAAAATACCATCTTTCTGTATTACACATGCTGCATGTATACTCAAATAAATATATACTTTATCAATATAAAAAACCTTCAGTATCTGAATTAAATGTGAAATGAAAAATCCTGCAATAAATGTATAAATATATTATGAGTATCTGAGTGAAGACTCTGCAACTTTAATCCACATACTGTATATATATTTATATAATCATGTATACACCTGCAATACATAGTATTATATATACATACTAGCTGAGAGACCCGGCGTTGCCCGGATGTAAATGCGTAATAGGTAGTATTATTTATAAATCGTGGAACAATAGGTGACTGTTTGTTGTAAAAGGTGGATAATAATATTGAAAAGAAAGATGAAGAAAATGTAATACGATGTTGTATAAAAATGGTTTATTGTAACCACACCACAGTACAATGTATATTTGGTGGCATAAGTGATGTAAAAATGTGAGGCGTGTGTCCTGCTAGGGTGTGAGGCGGCGGGTGGCGCGTGGGTTTGAGTGCTGTGTGCGAGTGGGGGTCCTGCTAGGGTGTGAGGCGGCTGGTGGTGCGTGGGTTGTGAGTGCTGTCTGTGAATGGGGTCCTGCTAGGGTGTGAGGCGGCGGGTGGCGCGTGGGTTGTGAGTGCTGTCTGTGAGTGGGGTCCTGCTAGGGTGTGAGGGCGGTGGAGTC